>NC_080843.1:3149016-3460961 GCF_030435755.1 Ochotona princeps
ACACGAAAGTCAGCCTTGCTTCCCTAGCTGCCCTCACCTTTCACCTGGACCCTTGCAAAGTCACCTCTGAGCTCCCCACATGCATAGCAACTTGAGGAATCCAGGAGAACCACTATCAGATCATACCATTGACTGGAGCACACATCCGTGCAGTTCTGCACCTCGGACTGAAGTTGACACTTTATTGCTATTGCCCCCATGGCCTGCACCTGCTTACTTCCCACACTTCAGTCCTTGGTTGTAAACCACTCCAACCTCTTGATGCCTCTCACACCAGCCCTACAAGCCCTTTCTCTCTGTGATTCTTCCCAGATGCTTGTACTGTGGGCTTGAAACATGCTTCCACAAATTTGCATTGTGTTACGTTCAACCCCTGCAGAACTCTGTCCCCCTGTGGTCCCCGTCCACCTGAGGTCCCCTGTCCCCCTGCGGTCCCCGTCCACCTGAGGTCCCCTGTCCGCCTGTGGTCCCCGTCCACCTGAGGTCCCCTGTCCACCTGAGGTCCCCGTCCACCTGAGGTCCCCCGCTCAGAGGCCTGACTGCCTGGAATGCATGAATCCCTAGCTCTTGCCTGGGGACTTCTTCTCCTCAGCTCTCACTGCTCCCTGTAATCACATCAAGGCATGCTTGTCTGTGTGTGGGTTTTCCCTGCGAGATCTTTAGTGGCAGAGGCCTTCCTTCTTTAGTTACAGTGCTTAGGACAGGGCATGGCTTGCAGCAGGCATGCACTGAACACGTGCAACTCAAGTCAATGTGGCAGGGAGGGGTCACCTGAGGGCTAAACTTGGCTTTTACAGGGAAAAATCTTATCTCTCCTTGAGGAATGGATAGAACAAAGAGAGATGCCTGAGAGCAAAGCAAAACTGAAAAAAAATTAAACCAAGTTCATATGGAAGGCAATCTTCAATCTTATTGCAAAGACCTTTGGACTTTATCTTCTGAGCAATGTGCAAACCCATCAAGTTGTGTAAAACTAAAGAGTGGTGGGACTCGAGCCGTGATGTCATAAGCTAAGCTTCTGTGCCAAGATCTTGTGCCAGCTGCCCCACTCCAACCCAGTTCCCCCTTAATACACCTAAAAAAGCAAGCAAAGCAATGAAGGATGGCCAAAGTTCTTGGACACCTGCGTGCATGTGGGAGACATGGAAAATATTTCTGGCCCAGTTGGCCCAGTTCCAACCATTGCAGGCATCTTGGTGTGTAAACGAGTGTGAGGAAGATCGTCCTCTCCCATCATCTCTCCTTCTCTCTCTGTAAATCTGCATTTCAAATAGAAATAAAAAAGTGTTTCAGAAAATTGAATAATGGCATATGTAATTAACTTAGATAACAAAGTAACTTCTTTATTAAAAACTTAAACATGAGCAGTAATGGTCAGTGTAAATTCTACTTTGTCTTACCATTTTTTTTTTTTTTTCCATAAAAGCAGGAGTCTCATATGCGCTTAGGGAAGCACAGAGAAGGAAGACTGAATGAAAGAGCTGGCCTGGGAGAATTCCCAGGGAGTAGAACAGGCCAGGGCTTTCCCTGCCTACAGGCTTTCACACTGCTTTATCACTTAAATTTGGGGACAAACAAAATGAGTGTGCTATAGGCCAAGCCTGAGGGTCTAGGCCGGCCTCAGTGTTCTCAGGTTCTCAAATTCACCCACACACTAGGCTACCCAGAAGTCACTGCCGGGAATGCAGCTGGCACAGGTGGAATACAACACAATTATTTTCACAAATGCAGAAGTGAACAAGCTGAGTCTTCGTTTGGACAGATATTTTTAAAAACAAAAGACATACTCATTATATAACACTCTAAGTGCCAATTCAGCTGTATTTTCCCCAATAGTTTAAGAAGCTCAAGTTCACAAAAATAGTAGAACGCCAGATTTAACGATTTGTCTGTTTCCATTTTTTCCTCATTACCTGAAAAATATGTTGGATACCTTGCACTTACAGTCTCAATGGTCATAAGATGCATAATACCACACAAAGATTATAGACAGTAGGGTGTATTTCAAGCTCCAGGAAGGCAGGTGAAAGGACTTTGGGGTCATGGGAGCAGCCAGCACTCGTGGTCACCAGGTACAAGGCCACTTACAGATGGTGGGGAGCAGGTGGGCTCCATGGAAGTAGATTTTCTTCAAAGCCATGTTTTTCACGGCTTGATCATATTAGTTAAATACATTCTGTATAGTGCACCATGCTAAATGAAGAGTAGTGGAGTTCTGTAATTTTGAACTCTTTAAATAAAAATCTCCCACAGGGTACAATTCAGAGAATTATAAAGTCAGATTGCTTGTGTTGGTTGAATCATGGTGACCGAAGGGATGGAGAAAAGATTTTGGAGAGCTCAATGTCTCTTTAAGATGTGTTCTGAAGGGCCCGGCGGCGTGGCCTAGTGGCTAAAGTCCTCGCCTTGAATGCCCCGGGATCCCATATGGGCGCCGGTTCTAATCCCGGCAGCTCCACTTCCCATCGAGCTCCCTGCTTGTGGCCTGGGAAAGCAGTCCCGTACGGCCCAATGCTTTGGGACCCTGCACCCGCGTGGGAGACCTGGAAGAGGTTCCAGGTTCCCGGCATCGGATCGGCGCGCGTCGGCCCGTTGCGGCTCACTTGGGGAGTGAATCATCGGATGGAAGATCTTCCTCTCTGTCTCTTCTCCTCTCTGTATATCTGGCTGTAATAAAATAAATAAAATCTTTAAAAAAAAAAGATGTGTTCTGAAAAACAGATTTTATATCTTTGAAATTTTTTAAAATTGTCCCAATACTTCTGAGGGAAAATTTTGAAGTGTTTTTCTCATGTTCATATTTTCATAATTTTCAGGAGGACCATGTTTTTTGTTGCTTGGGAGTATACCTCCACACCTGACCCCAGGAAGAGGTGCTCCACAGGGAAATCTGGTGAGCTGGCACAGAGAAGCGACCTTGTTTGCTGCTCAGTCACCTGCTGTTTGAGTGTGTCAAAGACTCATCTAATCCATTTCAGTTGGAAGGGATTCTTACAGCCTCCTCCAACCTGGAGCCCCTTCCTCTATCTTTTTTCTGTTTCATTGACACGAAAGCAATGCAATGATCGTCAGAAGTTCTGCTGAATCAGAGAATCAATCGTCCTGTTACATGCCAACGAAGAGATCCACTTGGCAAAAAATCATCCAAGTGATAACCAGGTCTTAGATGAGATGGGATTGGATGTGCTCAGGATGGTATGGTTGGAAAAATAAAAGTTCAAAAGTATGTATCTCCCAGGGTGAAAACACACACACACACATACATATAATACATACATATACGCACATGCATACATAATACACATAATACACACATACACATGCATGCATACACGTAATACACGCATACATACATACACATATACACACATACATACACATATACACATACATACATACACATAATACACACATACACATATACATACACATACACACATACATACATACACACATACATACACACATACACATATACACACATACACGCATACATGCATACATACATACACACACATACACACACATACACACACATGCTTGCTACTCCCTTATACTATGTTGTGCATCCTTTTTAAACCACGCACATTCAACAGAATGCAGAGCTCTGATTCCACCACTGAGAGCTGGAAGAAGTCACACAGCTGTTCTGAAAACTGCTTGAGGACAGTGACGTGGTAAACATCTCCCTAGTATGTTTCACACTGAAAAGAAAGCATCTCTTTAAATGCTTCAACGTGTTGATTCACCTCCAGAGTCTTTGCTGTTTGAGCAGTTTAGGTCTTAGCAGAGATGGGGTGGGATGCAGTGGGAATGAAAGAGGAGAGAGAAGAGGGTTACAGGAAGGTAAGGCTGGGTCGTACAATTGACCGAGCCTCCCAACTCATGTGTGCTAAAAAGACCACCACTGAAATGATCCCCCGCAGTCAGCTCTGCCCTTCTGCTCGTTGGCTGTGTGAGAACAGGGGCACCACAGGAGGATGCAGTGTCCAAGGTGCCGTTTTGAGAGCAGCGAGACCTATCAGTGCGTTGATCATGTACTCTGCTTCCAGAAGTAGGAGAAATGGATTTCTGTTCTTTACATGTTGCCACGTATCACATGTTCTGTTAGAGCAGCACAAAATAAACCAAGAAAGGCACAAAAGGATGTTTTTAAGATGCAATGATTGGGTCTGGTGCAGTAGCCTAATGGCTAAAGTCCTCGCCTTGCAGTCACAGGGGTCCCATATGGGTGCTGGTTCTAATCCCAGTGGTCCCACTTCCCATCCAGCACCCTGCTTGTGGCCTGGGAAAGCAGTGGAGGAGGGCTCAAGGCTTTGGGACCCTGCACCAATGTGGGAAATCCATAGGGGGCTCCGGGCTCCTAGCTTCAGATCGGCTCCCCTCTGGCTATTGTTATCCCTTGGTGAGTGAATCATCGGACGGAAGATCTTCCTCTCTATCTTCCTCTCTGTATATCTGAGTTTCCAATAAAAATAAACGATTTTGAAAAAAAGTGTGATTGTTTACATCAAAACAAAATTGTGGAGTAGTTTTGGCCTCCTGTCCAGTTTAGATTAATGGTCCTAGCACCGTCCAGCCATCCAACACTCTGCTGCTGGCAAGCCCAGTTGTAGCCTTCTTACTGTAAACATAACAACTGATATGGTTGACCTATAAACTGTCTGTGAGCTCTTGTGATGGAATACATAATGTGGATGCTACTTTTATATCTGACCTTTCAACTGGGATGCTAGAATGAGTTTTAAAGATAATGGACTTGCCTTGGAGACACAGGAGGGTTGTCTATTAACATATTTGGAATAACAATAAAAGTACTAGCTGATGCAGGGATATAGGCAAGTCCCAAAGCAGCTGGGAAAGAAAGAAAAGAGAATAAATAGATGCACAGAAGCAGTCTAGAAAGAGAAAGCAAGCTTTACGAGCTTAGCTGTTTGTTCATCTGTTTATGCGTCCGAAGCCCAGACTTTGGAGAGTCCTCCGTCCTGACATTGACGCAGCATAAGCACGTGTTATCTGCACAGTGCACAATCCACGCCTCATCAGGAGCACGTGTTATCTGCACAGTGCACAATCCGCGCCTCGTCAGGAGCACAAGCACGTGTTATCTGCACAGTGCACAATACGCGCCTCGTCAGGAGCACAAGCACGTGTTATCTGCACAGTGCACAATACGCGCCTCATCAGAAGCACGCGTTATCTGCACAGTGCACAATCTGCGCCTCATCAGGAGCACAAGCACGTGTTATCTGCACAGTGCACAATCTGCGCCTCGTCAGGAGCGCGTGAGTGGCGCACCTGTGGAACTGCCAGTCAGAGAGGAGGCTTTCTACTGCCTCTCGGACAGCATGACTTTCCAAAGACTTATCGTACAAGCATCTGGTTTAAGATAGGAATTTAATTGTAATAGTTTGTGAATTCCATGAGTCTATAATTCTCAAAATGGTTGAAGAAAATGGAAAGTGTTTGAGGGATTTCCCTTAAATCATCTTTTGGTGAATTTTGTAATTTGACCTCACATGGTCTCATTGGTTATTATCAAGATAACATTTGTTTCCTAAAATTATTATTATTTTTTAATTTGAAAGGCAGATTTTCAGAGAGAGAAGGAGAGACAGAGGGAGAGGTCTTCCTCTACTGGTTTACTCCCCAAATGGCTACAACAGGCAGAGCTGAGCCAATCCAAAGCCAGAGCCAGGAACTTCTGGGTCTCTCACATAGCTGCAGAAGTCTAAGGCCTTTGATCATCCTGTTTCTCTCACAGGCCATAAGCAGAAAGTTGGATCAGAAGTGGAGCAGCCAGAGCATGAACCAGTGTCCATAATGAATACCGGCACTGCAAGCGGAAGACTAACCTGTTGAGCCATGGTGCTGGCCCAAAAATAACATATTTTAAATGTACATTACAAGCCAAAATTTAGCATTCTGCTTAATACTGAGTTCAACAAGTAGGAAGTGAAAGTATTTAATACACTTAAACCTCAGGCATCATTGTGGCTTTAGCCTTGATTGCATCGAACCTTTTGATTCTTCTGCAGAGTGTGATTGTTAGGAAAGCAGCATAGTTGTGTCTAAATCGGTGTGCTCGATCTGTTACCACATCGCATGCATCCTGATAACATTGAAAGTTATTACCTCCATTCTACTACGCATACATTCTCTGTGAATTTCTGAGTGAGAACTGCTGTATCATAAAAACTTCTAACTAACCCTGAAAGCATGGTTTTCAGCTGAACTATGTGGCAATGGTCAGAAGCAGTGTTTCCTTGAGCTGTGTGTCTTCTTTTGCTTTTTGTCCCCTCCTTGCGGGGACAGCATCCTCTGCTAGGAGCTGCCCTTCTGCAAAATCTTTCCTTAGCACCGGTTGGGTCCTCTCTTCTTATTTCCGCCGTTTTCTTAAAACTGCAGCAGTACATCTTGCCCTCCGATCCTTCATCATTCTCTTCCCACATCTCTTCGCACAAAACTTGCTTACCCTGCCTAAACCACTGCTCAAATTCAACTGACTTTTAGAAATCTGAAGTCATTTGTAATAGTGAGCAGAAAGCAGGGCTTTCTTATTCTTCCCAGCATAAATTGCACCTCTTGTGCCACAGTCCTCCTGAAGCCTTTGCTTCATCATCAGAAATTACGTTGTCAGGGGTCCCATGGTCGAAGGAATCTTTGATGTTCTACATTTTGACACACATTCTCTTCTGGCTGGCAGTCATTTACGAATGATTAGCAGTACTGGCTTCTTCTTTTGAGACAGTGTAAGTCCATCAATTGACATCACTTTTTTCATATAATAGAAGAAATGTTTGCTTGACCTTTCTACATTTTGACAAGTATTGTTTGCTTGACTGTTCCTGTGAGGTGATTCATGCGTTTCTGTCCTCGTTGGACACAACGCATGTATTGCCAGATAGAACTCTTTCCATTCTTGTGTTGTTGACTTCATCAGCATGCATCTAGCAGATCTGCTCATTTGCAATCCAGTTGTTTTGTTGTATTTGATTATCAAATGCAGCAAAAACACATTTACTCACCATTAACTAAGGACCTCCATAGAACAGAGGTGCTGGAAGCAAAGAAGCTGCGTGGGAAGGGCTTTTGACCTCGGGCTGATGGGTTTGTAGGCACACAAACATGGAAAGTGCTCATCCAAGTACTAGAGACCTACATCCAAAGTGTTACAGGAACCCCAAGCATTATTAGTTCTGGCAGTTTTGATTGGAAAAGACTTTTCTGATGGTATATGACATGCAGACCTTAAATCATCACATAAAATCAAACTAAGCAAAGTGTTCACAGAGAGAGGGAGAGACTCATCCCGGGATGACAAGTGAACTTTACTCTTAGAATGACACCTTTGCAGAGTCCACCTCAAATACAGATGTCCCAGAAATGTGAAAACCCTAATTCTACCCAACGCTATGCAATGCATAGTGATACATGCAGTCAACAGTTACAGCTTGAATGAAAATATGAAATGTAGATGTTTATTTGAGATTGTATATTGTACTTTATCAATTACTTCCCTGTTACTTGAAGTCTGTTACTTAAATAAAGCACCAGGAAGAGTAATTAGTGCTATCAATTTTTAGTAATTAAGAGTAGAACTAAATAAGCAAATAATATATATGGTATATATGCAACAATTTTCTTATATGTTTTGGTATTGATGCAGTGATTTATTTTAATTTTTTACTAAACATTGTATTGAATAGTTAAATTTTACATTATACATATGATGTTGTTTTAGGATTTATAAATATATCAGTCTTAGAAAGGAAACCACATGTAAGCAGGACTACTTAAGCATACATTTCGTGTATTTGTAAAAACCATGAGACCAATGACATTGTCTATGTTTCATGTTACAGGAGGACATTTATCATCTTAGTTGTCTTTGCTAAAAAGGCTTTTCCAGAAGGCCCATGGCCCTGGAAATGTCCTTCTCTGCTCTGTTGTGCTGGAATACAGCTGAATGTCCATTTCACGGCAACTTGCAGCCTTCCAGACACTGATTCCCCAAGTCAGTTCAGTGCAATGACATTAAGCTAAATAGCCCCTCAAACAAAGCAGTAGACCATGGCAGTCTTAGTGTCTCACTTGCTTTCAGAAACAATAAGTGTTAGACCTGTATGGCACAGTCTTCATGTTTCCAGTAACAATTCCCCCATCCCCTTTACGGCTCTGGGCATTTGCAAGAATAGCTGATTGTCAGTCATGTCCCTTTGCGCGTTTATGATATATGCTCGAGCCTAAATAGCTGATGTTTTAAAACATTCCAAATTACATTGGATGCGGTCATAATTTGTGCCATTCAAGAAAATACTTTTGAAGTAGAGATACTTTAAATTTGTGAAATCAAAGCTGATTCACAAATGAGCTACAATCTTAGCAAAGACATTGAGAAGGGGCGGGCTTCACCTGTTTGCACTGCATACACATAACATTGGCCAATTCCCATGTGGTTACTTGATCCATTTCTGAGTTCATTGGGGGCAAGCTGTTTTGGAGACAGGGCTGCATGTGGGGTGACTGTCTCCTGGCCTTCCCTCTCATCATCCCTGGGTATCTGCGCTGGGAAAGGACACCCCTGCTCTTCTTCCTCGCCGGATTGAAATGTGATCTTAAAGCAGGTGACTATTTTCATACCCTTTTTACACTGGGCTGCCATAACTATCTTGCCTGCAGAGCCTGTCTCCATGTTACCTGAATTTAGCAGTCTCATAAAGTGCTTTTTCAGGCTTTGAGAAAACTCAAGAGTGAATTAAATCTCATTATGAAAACATTGCCATTGTAGGGAGGCAAGCCCCTCCCACCTCGTTTGAGCAGAGGCGACAACCAGGAATACAGGACATCTAATGCTTTGTTTTGTTTTCCAAGATGAGCAGGATAGGAAGCTTTGTAGTCTGAATAGAATTGGCCAAAATTTTTGTGCTTTTGCTAAATATGCACACAAATGAATAAAATCATTTGTACTAGACAAGATAAAAACAATCAACAGACTTCATTTGATACTTGCTATGATTTTGAAGAAGTCTTTATAGAATTCAAAATGGTAATGTAACTCTACTTCCTGTCACACAAGCTGTAATTCTTAAATCTCAGACGCATGTGGCAGTGTTTTGTTTTGGCTGTGACTGAATACATACCTTCATGTCACAGAAAGTACAACCGGTAAACAGAACCATCTCTGTATGATATAAGAGCCAAAATGACTGTTGTCGCAATTGTGCCTTACATTCAGACATGGAACATCTTAGTTGTAATTCTTAATTCAGGAAATCTAACTTTACACAGTCATTCAACAATTAAGAGAGTGATGCGATTTCTGCTTGTGTGATAAGCTCAAAATTATTCATCAGCCTGTATGTTCAACAAGTATAATGTCTTTTGGGGAGACAAAGATGTTCTAAAATATTTATTTTTGTTTATTTAAATCAGAGTTACAGAGATATCATTCATCAACTGATTTACTTCCCAGGTGGCCTCAGTGACCAACATTGGCCCAGGCTGAAGCCAGGAGCCAGGGGCTTCATTCACGTCACCCATGTGTGTAGCAGTGGCCAAGAGTTTGGGCCATTTTCTGCTTCTTTCCCAGACTTTTAAAATGGAGATGATTTGGAAGTTGAGTACCTGGGACTTGAACCAGCACCTCTATGGATGCTGGTGTTGCAGCAGCACCCTAATATTCTCCAGCACAATGCTGGTGCTGAGAGACCAATCCTTATTGAGTTATTAGGACTTGCCTGCCTTGTGCTGTGCTGTGAGAGTCTCTAAGTCGTATACCCCCAAGTGATGTCCGTCACTGCAGTGTGTTCAGTGTTGCTTATTTGCTCCTAATCCAGTCAATGATACAAGCCTTTCTTCTGTTGAATTTCATTGACAAAGATTGACTCAACCATTCTGATACTGGGGAAATATCTCTTGGAATATGAGAGTCTTCTTAGCCAAAGCATACTTAACCACCGGTACAATTTGTGTCTCATTATTTTTTTGGAAGTGGAAATTGTTGAATTTGAAATAAACATTTCTTGTTTTTGCTTATACTTTTTCTTTCAGCCATGATGTAAGTATTATAACAAGGCGTGAAATATGGAGATTTTCAGTTACTTGTCCTTAGATTATACAAACTTGGCAGAGAAAGATCCATGAGTTTCCAGGAGCTCTTTGTGTGACTTGTTTATGGAATAAATTGAGCAAATCCTACAAACTCCAGGAAAAAGATCAGTGAGCGTTCTAGACTAACTTCCTATATTCCAAATGTTGTCTTTTCTTTCTCTGACTTACTGCCTTCCATGTGTGTTTCTGTTGTTAAGAAAGGTATTTGAGCATGAATAAAGAAATGTGGAAGCTCTAGCCACAGAAGAGGCTTGGTATTGTTCAAAGTAAGCCCAATTTTACAAAGTGTGCCAATCACAGTTGTGGGCCTAGTCAGGGTGACTGGCACATATGAAGTTCAAAACTGAACCCATTGTGAGGAGGAGGATGTTACTCTGGGAGCCACAGATAGAACATGTTCAATGCCAACTGCATTAACTATTTCAGAGGACAGGGGTTGGCAGTTTGCAATTGATCTGGTCAAAGAGCTCAAGAAAGTTATGTGTGTTGGGGGAAAAGTCTGTTCAACCAGCATCTGAAGAAAAAGCAAGAGTTTTTCTCTTTAGGCCAGAATAGACAACTTAGGCAAAACCCAACATCCTCAGCAAAGGCCCTCAGTTGGAAAACGGTATCTTTTTTGAGTAATGGGAAAAAACTAGGGGAATACTGCTATGATGAAGGTGGGCGTGTTGCAAGCTAAAGTTTTGGGAGAGACCTCCCCGCAGAAGAGTTCTGCACAAACCATACTTCACGCAGTGTTTTTGTTTGGCTTTTGCTGTTTTCTATTCCCTCCACTCACATTCTCTACTTTCTGCAGCAGTCTGTGTTTATGCAAGAAGAGCAGCCGTTCCTTGGTGCAAGACAAAGCCATGCTTTTAGAATCATGGGCTCTTATTCATTGAGACTCCAAATCAAACCTGACAACACTACAGCGAACTTAGGGAGCTGGACCCACTGCTTCGAAGACTGTGTGTGATGAGGGTAAAAGGCTCAAGGCAAATTTTACTTTGGATCATTTCTTTTGCAGAATCCTTCTCATTGTACGAATTTTTTTGCTGCTGGCTCATTTTCTGGCCTGTTCATTTCTGTTTCATCTTTGCCCAACAGCACCGAGCCTCAGCTTCAGGAAGGTCTTTTGACTGCTGCAATTTTTATTTTTCTCATGCATAAAGCAGAAATGACAATATATTGGGGCTGTAATCAGGATATCATGATAGCACAAAAGTATAAAGCAAACATTGTGGTTATGAAAGTGCTGGGAACAATTCCAAAGATTACACCACGGCAGATGATCCACTCTTGCATAAAAATCTAGTGATAAATTCTCATCTAGCCGCACTGTTCTTAATAACAGATTGCTCTGTTTTTCATAATTATTCCACATATTAATATTGTTGTGAAGCCAGTGCAACAGCTGTCTTCTTTTGGTCACAGATGTTTTAGCCTCAAAGGAAATTAGATTGTGTTCTTGCTTTTTGAGTTCTCATTGGAGTGGTATTGAAGCTTGAGAATGACAGAAATATTGATTGCTGCCTATCTGTGATGTGCTTTCATTAGGAGAGTCTTATAACTCAATCTTTTCATCATAGCTTATCCCTTTCATCTCTAAGAAAACATCCTGTGTGCAAACAGCAAGGAACTGATTGAAAAGCAAGGAGTGAGCATGAAAAAAAAATGTGTGGAACGGTAAAGGCAGAATTGGGGATAAGATAGCATAACCAGTCAATGGGCACTATAGGGACAACCTCTGCTAGGAGGTGACCTATAGCTCAGGTTTTATAGAATGATACATGTAAGGAACAGCGACCAGGGAAAGCTGGAAGAAGACACAGACAGCAGGAGATCATTGGACCTTAGGCAATCAGTCCAGTACCATTTCCAATGCCATCCGGCCTTTGTGTCAGAGTAAGTTTCAGGCGATGCTGTCAAACTGAGGCTGGCATACGTGGCTGGAGAATACCAGAGTACCTTGGAGTGTACATTTGTGCTCAGACATATTTTAAAAGGACAATAAGCATGATAACATAGTTGTTATGATTAATAATATTTGTTTCCATTTATTAGAATTGTTACATCAATATGAGCTGATTGATGTCATTACTCCTTCACTTGGACTCCGTTTATTGGTCCTTTCCCTGTTCTGTTTTCTTGTTTCCTTTGGTTTGATAATCACTGTGAGAATTAAATATGCAGATATGATGTTCTGTGTTTACTAAAAGCCTGTGAGTGTTATCAGAAGAAAGCATGTGAGGAGTTGGAGCAAACACAGCATCAAGTATGGGATAAGCTAGAGACGGGTGAGACATTTACAACAGCTTTTTGTTCCGTGCTTTTCTTGATGACTTTTCTATAGGCTGTTATTTCTGTCCCTCACAATTGCATCTTTAACCTTTGCAGGAGTAGAAAGACAGTGTTCCCTAATTCAACAAATTGCCTTTTGAGAACTAGGTCTTGAATCTCCTCCCAAGGTAAGCTCATTTCCTACAGAGCTTGACCCCAGCTCCCAATTTTCCTCTGGAGAGCCAGCTGTAGGCCTTCCACAGCGCACACATCTGCAATGGAAGCATGCTGTGTGCCTTGAAAGCCACATCTTTAAGGCTAACACATTGGCTCAGCTGGCTAACCCTTTACCTCCAATTGCCGGTAACTGGTATGGGGTTATTTACCACATTTTATCTTCCAATGTGTTCCATATGGTAAACTTGGAGGCTGAGCCTTCTCACAACTGAGAAATAGTTGGAGGCTGAAGTATTTCAGGCTCAACTTTATGCCTGTAACTGAGCTAGGTTCTAGAGACAAATAGGAAGTAAGTACACAAGTTTGTATGATTTAGGGGAGGAAGAGGAAGAGATATATAAGAGAGTCAAGCAATGTCACAAATCTACAGAAAAATTCTGTTTGGGATGTGGTGACAACACACAGCAGGGACAGTTGTTCTGGTTCTCAGAGCATGATTATCTAGAAACTACTTAAGAGAAGTGGTGGGTGGACATGATGAAGTGATTTGTCAGGTACGTACAGTTGGAGAAACAGAGGAAAGCTCATTAAGAGTCTGTGTGCATGGAAGGTTCTGGATTTCAATTACATTTCAGGCAGAAACACCCAGTGAGATTTTTGAAGTGGTCTTATGGGGATGCAGCTATGTTTCTCTGAGAATAATTACTTATTTGTGCATTTTCTGAATATTACTGATAATTCCCTGAAAATGTGTTTGTCTTGCACATATAGGAATAGAAAAGTGAATGAGATGCAAGCTATGCCTGTTCCCGAGCACTTCATTCCTTTATGTATTTATACCTCCATTGTTGAATATCTGATAGAATATATGATGGGGGGTTACACTAATGAGAAAGAAGGCAGAGTTCTGGTGTTGTGCAACAGAGCACTTCATAGCTCACAGCACAGGAGGAATGACATCATTGCACACGTCTGGAAACGTAGAATGCTGGGAGACATGAAATGAGTGAATGAGATCCGGAGTCTGAGCTTGCTGCTGCTCTGGCTGAATTACCTGTAAAGTGGCAGTTACAGACGGCAGCCATGGAGGGAATGGACACACACACACACAGGACTGCTGTGCGGCCTTCACTCTTGGGAGAATAGCAATTATCCACGAAACCTTCAGTGCGCTTCTGTCAGAGTGGCCCATTTAGTGAATCTGCTGAAACATTAGGTCTTTTTCAGGCCCAATATGAGTTAGCTAGCATTTATGAGTCCAGAAAGTCCTGTGAGGATATAAGGAAAGCAGAGCTTGATTGCCCATCATGTTCCACTGGTCAAGTACTTTGATCACTGGGAATACCCTCAAGACAAATGCTCTGCAAGAATGAACTCTCGCAGAATGATGATCTTAGCTGTGAAAGCCCCCTCTCTGCAGAGTTATGATTCAAACAATAAACACTGCCTTCTGCAACCTATAAAACAACTGTTTTCTGGGGCCCTCATTGGAGCTGTATACAAACATTGGCATCTCCCCTGTGTCTCCTTTCTCCCCATGTTTTCCAGCCACCTATAGTGCCCAGTGCACTGTACTGTCTGCTTGCCCCGGTCACGCTTAGTGATCTAATGCCAGATGAAGTTAAACATAATCGATACAGGAGAAAACGCTCACAACAAATGCTCTTTCAGACCCCTCATGGAGTCAGTAGATCAGTGTCCCACATTTGCACTTTCTTCAGGAATTTCCGGGGACGCTTCACTACTCACTAACCAAGGTTGTTTTCTCTCTCGTTTGCTTTACTGTAGAATATTTCTACAGAATATAGTAGGATTAGTGGAAACATTATGCTAGGTAGGAGGACTTCATTGATATTTTGTTCAGTTGGAGTATCAGTTTTAGCAAATATTTACATTTCATTAGACATTTACAGCTTACTTTATATTTTTCAATTTCTAAATTAAAAAAAATGAAATGATGACTAAGTTCTTAGTAGAAACAGATTTAAGTGTTCTGTTAAGACTCCAAGGATCCATGATGTATGGTAATTTGGAATTTCTTGAAGGTCAAATTTGAATCAAAATACTATAAGGCTAAAATACTAGTGTGATTTGAGTAAGGAGTGGTTTATTCAATGAATGATTTGATTAGTGAGTAGACAGGACTTCCATGGCAGTAGAATCTGAGTGTTGGTAATGAATGGGGTATCAGAGTGCCTGATTGCACACTTTCACCTCTCTGTTAAGTAGCTGAGTTCTCAATCCATTTGCTTCTTAGCATTGGTCTCAGTGTTCCCTAACCATGCTGGTACTCAACAACGCTGTTTTTTTAAAATGCATTTTTATTAATATGTAAAACCTCTTTCTTTCTTTCTTTCTTTCTTTCTTTCTTTCTTTCTTTCTTTCTTTCTTTCTTTCTCTCTCTCTCTCTCTCTCTCTCTCTCTTTCTCTCTCTCTCTCTCTCTTTACTCCTTCCTTCCTTCCTTTCATTTCATTCATTTATTTGAAAGGCAGAGTTCCAACAAGAGAGAGACCTGTACTTGAACATCGTTGGTGGTTGCTTAATCTGTTAAACCAGGGCACTGGCCCCAAGGGTGTTCACCTGTAAAAGTAGAATGAGACATTTTTTCATATGCTTATTTGCCATTTGGGTTTGTTCCTTTGTGAAATGTCTGCCCATTTCCCGTGAGACAGAGTTTCTGAGGCACGATTATCAGAAGAGCCTGGAAGGATGCCAGGAGTTAGATTCGCAAACGGGACCTTGATAGTCAGGCATCTGCAGTAATTAGCAATGCCAGTGCAGGCGCTTTGAACAAGAGGGCCTGGGCAGGAAGAGGGGTGGAGGGTTCCCTTCGCTGAGTTGGACAGGAAGAGGGTGGAGGGTTCCCTTCGCTGAGTTGGACAGCACCTTCTAAGAAAAGCTGGGCCTGACAGCGTAAGGTGTTACTTTGACACTCATAATTCATTTGAATTAAAAAGGGACTTTGATGTGAAGATTCTCTCATTTTCCTGTTTTGTCAGAAGTTTGTATGAAACTCTAGAGACACTTTGGAACTTAAGTTTCATGGAAAATTCTTTTATCACATTTTAGAACCTATATTGCAGGAATTCATTTCTAAAGATCCTGTACATTTATCAAATACAAACATTATTTTTGATATTTAATACAGTTGCATGATAGAGGTTTATAACAGTGACATTTTAGGATGTAATGTTGTAGATCTGAGGTTTTAGTGAATACAAAAAAATTATCCAACAGGCAAATCATGGAATATCTTCCAGGTCTTGATTCATCCAATCAATTCAGCTGTGTGTGTGTTTGTGTGTGTGTGTGTGTGTGTGTGCGTTTTGAGAGAGAGTGCATGTGAGACCTTGTGTGCGTGTGTGCGTGTATGTGTGTGTGTGTAGGCTATTGAGATTTCCCAGAAAAAATTGAATTAAAAGAGGATATGCATTTTCCAGGAACTTTTTGAAAATTCCTCACATATATGGTTAGAAAGTGAAATGAAAGACAAGGATAGCTTCCAATTAATTTTACTTGGGTTTTTCCTTGAATCAATTTTCCTGGCAGCAAAAACCATGAGGGCTTGGTGCATTGCATGCAAATGTGTTTTAAGGTCACATTAAAATGCTTTGTATTCTATAAGGAATTGCCCCCTTTAAGTGCTGTGGTTACTTTCTTAAATTGTATGTTGGCAAACAAATTAATTGATACTAAACTTTGGAATACCTCTCTGCTCATCAGAAGGCAGCTATTTGTTTTTGCTAATTGACCCTGCTGAGCTCTCTGCAGTGGGCCCTTTTATGGGCTCTGATGCACCTCTACCTGTGACCTGCGGACTTGAGGCAAACCTCAACCCTCAACCCCGCCCACCCGCACCCCACCCCCACGGTGTTTGAAGTGAAGTGTACTTATATATCAGAGTTGGTAAAATAGCCCCGGATTGTCTGTGCTGCGTTCAGTACTATCAGGAAGTAATCAAGTTGTTACTCTTGGAAGCATCAACTCACAACATTTTGAATGCAACTGATGAAATGTGAAACCTAGCTTTAAAGGCATAGACAGAGAACAACAAGGAAAGCTTAGAACCAGACAGGAAACGGTCAGCGGGGATGCACTTATACCTCACTGGGTGGGACACAAAGATTAGTTACTCCTAACTGGGGTATGAAAGATTTCTCTGCACACCCCTCCTAAACATGCTCACCTAAACTGTTGACATATATCCTGTTAGAATTATAGAGTTAGACCACCCGAAAAACAGCCAGGTTCAGCAAAATCATACTTCAATGCTATAAACTGCTAAAGACTAAAATTAAAATAGGCATGAGACAGCTGAATAGCAATCTAAGCCATTTTAAGGTGTATAGAATATTGTTGAATGTACACCAAAATTGAAATGTCTATGAAGAAGTCACAGGTTGTGGTTGAGAACCTGCATTTTCCTACTAACATATTGGTTAATCAATACCATGTCAATTAATGACATAATGTTGTAATGAAAGACCCCCGAAGGGTACTTTTAGGGAGGCCCCTCCCAAGGAACAGCGAGACCACTTGTACGGATGCAAACAGCAAGAGGTTTATTCAGATACACAGGTACCTGGGGCGACAAAGTCTCTTGGAAGACTTGCGCGCCTTAGGTTGGAGTCTAGGGGTTTTTATAGGGTAGGGAGGCAAAAAAGCACAGTACAGAAGTGAGATGCATAGTTACAGGATTCTGATAGGCGAAGTCTAATAATAGCTAAGTTGGCGCTGAATTGGCGCTGAGTTGGCGCTGAGTTGGCTCTCTTTCTTAACGTTTCTTCCCTCTTTTGGGGCCAGATGTTAGACCACAAATGTGTGACAAGCGTGTGACAAGCTAGTCCTGACCTCGCCTGCTTTCTTTTCAGAGATCCTGTTATTTTTAGTTAAAGCCTTGCAAAATGGCATTTCTGCTGTTAAAGTTCATGGTTTTTGGTGAGGGTCTTTCAGTAAATTGTTGTAAATATTATGTTGGGACTTTTAATTGATTGGAATGATACTCTGCCGGCTCTACCTTCAGACCAGAGATGGTCTCACCAAGAAACCATTGAACTTACCAGGACAATAAGATGCTGGACTTTATGCCTGGTAAATACCTCCAATGAAAGAATCTCAACTGAATTTGAACTATGGAAATGCAACAAGGTGGAGCAATCCACCGTGGGGGGAGGGTTTTGGGAGAGGCGGGGTAATCCCATGCATAAAAAAATGTATCACATAATGCAATGTAATTAGTTTAAAAAAAAAAGAAATGCAATAAAAATATATGTTAAAAAAAATAAAGGCAGGGTATGTGCATTGTCAGCAACAATAGCTGTTAATCTAACCCATGTTCCTCTTATTTAGGTTGGGTACAAAATGCATATACCTAGTCAATTGGAGATAACCAGAAACTCCAGACTCAGAACCTGTAGCCTTGGTATCAAGTTTCTGTCTGCTGTGTGCTTATTTAGAATATTTTGTTTTTCAGCCATCATCCGTGCTGAATGGCTCTCATCAAACAGATAAGATGTGGCCATGGAGTATTAAATGAAGCTTAAGGAGCCTGGTGACTCAGGGACTATTTTTGAAACTCAGCAATTGATTTTGCTCCTAAAAAGTAATTGTATGAACCCTCAAAGGCTTGCTTTTTGGGATGTCCCCTTTCTTCAAAACTAACCTGTCCACTGAGGCCTGGTTCATTTCCCGAAAGAATTGAATTGCCTGCAAACCTGGATTGCCCTCTGCTCAAGGCACCTGCACAGTGTTCCCACACTATCTGTTCTCACCCCTTCTGTAGCGTCTGTCCACTAAGGATAAAAGGGCTGGGAGTTGTATTTGAACACTGGGTGAAGAATTTGCTCTGTGTCTCTATGTCTGAGTTCCTATGTAGTGCTGATCGAAAAACTCAGCAAAGAGCTTCTCTGAGGAAATAATTTTTGCTCAAGCTCCATTGCTCTCTGACTTCATTGTGTCCATTTCATCGAGCTGAAAGAGCCCATAATTCATCTGAGAATTTCTTCAGCAGTTACCAAAATCAAATCAGGTTTATAATCATCCTTATCTTCATTAGTTATTTTTTGGGGGGCCTCCAAGGGCATCTTTCAAACTTTGGCTTGAAGAGAAAATTTTTACTACACAGAGAAATTCCCAACCCATCACGGTCAACAACTTGAAAACATTGTGTACCGGATCACTTTATAAGAATCAGCATCTTTGGCCCAGCACAATAGCTTAGTGGTTAAAGTCCTTGCCTTGCATGCGTTGGTATCTCACATGGTCGCTGGTTCTAATGCCGGCAGCCCTGCTTCCCATCCAGCTCCCTGCTTGTGGCCTGGGAAAGCAGTGGAGGACAGCTCAAAGCCCTGCGACCCTGCACCCACACTGGAGACCAGAAGAAGCTCCTGGTTTCTGGCTTCAGATTGGCTCAGCTCCAGCCGTTGCGGTCACTTGGGGTGTGAACCATCTGACGGAAGAGCTTCCTCTCTGTCTCTCCTCCTCTCTGTATATTCACCTTTCCAATAAAAATAAATTAATCTTTAAAAAAAGTATCAGCATCTCACTTAAGTGTGTATGGAACCAAGAGAACAGTAACTGATGCATGAATTTAAAAATACAGTTTGAACAATGAACTTTCACTGACAGGGCCCAGCATTTTATCTCATTCTCATGTACCAGTTCTTTTTTGTGTTTTCTCTCAAATTTTGGTGTCCTTCATTTTCTCTCCTGAAAAATTGCTTGTTTCATGTTCCTGGAATATATCAATTTCAAATGACACTTATGGGATGATTTGTCCTAATTTCTGTTTCAAAAAACTATGAAATTCATATTAAACAAGTCAGAAAGCTTCCATATTGATGTGATATTAGGAACTCTGAAAGAACAGCAATGTAGAAATCGGTATTTTCCGGTTGACTTTTTATATGATATGCCTTAATCTTAGGAGTCTACCAGGTTGTTCCTTTCAGTTGAAAAATGTCTATCTTATGCTACCCAAATGCCTCCTTTCTGAGCGCTGTCTCTATGTGCATATGTTTGGTACTGCTGTTCATTCCAACCACATGTTTATTGCCACTTTTTTTTCAAGTTGCAAGGATGCAGGGAACTGCTTGAGTAGCAGAGAGAACATCTATCAACCTTTCCCTGTGTTCATTGATTTTCAGCAATAAGCCTCATTTGCATGCTAGCTCTTTCCAAACCCTTTAGCATTTGTGTTTCCAGGACATTTTCAGAGAAGGCTGAAGACATCACATTTCTGCTTATATCATACAGCACACTTTCGTTAACCATTAGTCATAGAAAACTGTACAAGTATCCCTGTGGGTCGGACCAGGCTTGATGGCGGCTTGTAGATGTGAGAGACGGAAGAGCAGCTGATTCCATGAGCTGTGTGAGGCAGCTGCTGAAAGATTGGCCAAGCCATTCGTATCCAATTTGTCCACTGTCATATGAACTAGGCTAACTATTTCTGTGCTGGCACAAATCCAAAGTCTTGCTCCCCCCCTTTCTGAATGTCTCATTGTTAAAATAAAATGACAATGAATTGACAATGCACAGAGGGATGACAACATCAAAGAAGAAGAATGGTGCCTTGTCCAGAGGTGAGAGCTAGCATTCTGCACATCAAGGGCAGGGGAACAGGAGCCCTCGTTCATGGAGCTCTTGAGGGTAGCCCTGCAAAGGCGGACACCCAGTAGGAAAGCATATATAAGGATGGGTACAGAAACACTCCCTTGTGCTAGACTCAGCTACCAGTAAAACCAGAGAGTGGAGGAGCAGTACCTTGTCCTCTTCTTGGATGTGGGGAGAATGTGAAAGATTCTTCCAGTGTGATGGATATGAAAATGAGAACCACAAGGACAGGAGGGTCTGCAGCATGGAATGGAAATGGAGAGTGAAACAATCTAAATCTGAGGTTCTAATGTATTCATCGTTTTGCTTACTTTTGGAGTCCTCTGCACAAACCAGTTGACATTCTGGTGGTATTTCTGATCTTGTTCCATTTCTTCCCTTTCCTGGTTGAGGGCCAGAAAGTGTCACATGGTCACTGGTTAAAGTTGTATACTTCCATAATGTATGTTTGTTGGCTTAGTGAACAATTGTAAATGCTTACTTTGAAAATTGAGAATATTTGCTGTACACTGAACGTAATCTGAACATGACTTTTCAGGAACCAAGTGGAATTAATATTCCTGTGTCTAAATCAGTGTGGCAGTCATAGAAACGTGTTATGTAAGTTTCAGGTACGTCCAAAACCCTGATGCTGGATGTCATGAGTAACTGGTCAGCATTTGTAGTTGAGAAAGCCAGAGAGCTACACTCATAGAAACCTTGTTCAGTGTAGAAGCACTGATATTCCAGAGGGAGAAATATATCTGACGCAGAAGGAAAAGCCAAAAGAAGCTTCACAGAGAATCATATATTTGAGATTCTCTGTGTAAGAGAATTCATGACTTATCATGAGAGGATAAAAAATGAGGGCATTTTAGGGAAATCAGAAGCAATATTTAGGAGTGTGAAAGACAACACACAGTTCAAATTGTTCAGGCTACAGCTTTAGTCAAAATCTTCTGTTTGTCTATGTGAATTCTTCATGATAACTTTGTTACCAGTATTTTAACACTAAATAGCGAACAACATTAAGTGTTAATATGCTCATAGGACTGGACATAGTAACTAAACTATTTTCTCTTGACCTGTGTTTTCATCTTTGGAAAGGCAAAAAGGTATTTGCTCTCGATTTCCTGCTGTCATTTTTATAGGAAATCTGAGTTTCTCACTTGGGTGCAAGGTTGCAAGGCTTTGGACCACCCGTCTCTGCTTTTCTAGGCCATAAACAGGGAGCTGAACGGAAAGTGGAACAGCCAGAAACAACGAAGTTGGGGACCATTGGACTATTTTAAGTAAGAATCCATAGTTCCAGTTTGTTTTAAAATAAATGTATTTAGGAGGAGTGTCTGGCCTCATCCTTACAGTGCCTGTCTGGCCGTCCTTGAGAGGCTGAGTCCGAATCAGCCCTAGGAATTGCAAGCATTTAGAGAGTGATCCAGGAGCATCTTCTCTCTCTCCTTCCATCTCTCTCTTTCTCTCTGATTTATTAATTGGAAAAGCAGATTTGCATAGAGGAGAGATAGAAAGATCTTCCATCCGCTGGCTCACTCCCCAAGTGGCCGCAACGGCCAGAACTAAGCTGATATGATGCCTGGAGCCAGGAACCTTCTCTGAGTCTCCCACATGGATACAGCATCCCAGGCTTTGGGACACCCTCCATTGCTTTCCCAGGCCACAAACAGGGAACTAAATGGGAAGTGGAGAAGACGGCATATGAATTAGGTGCCCATATAGGATCCCGGAATTTGCAACATGAGGATTTAGCCATTTAGCCATCAGGCCAGGCACTCTCTGTTTTTTTTAGATACATAAAAATGAAAAGATATTCCTATTTTTTAAAATTTTTTTGATAATTACTATGGGATCCAAGATAGGTATACTGATTTATATACTCTAATTACCTGTCACAAATCTATCCTGACTATAAATATGTACCTTATGGCAACCTTATAGATACTTACAACTTTTTCCATTTTCATGACTGTCCAGAGAGGAAACTTGTCTTATTCTATAAACTTGAATGATAACGACTTGAAGCATCATCTATCTGATGCATTATAGGTAAGAAAATATAATTCATAAATGTCTTCTAGCTGTCATGCAAAGGATCTTGAAGTATTCAAAGATTACATGAAATTCAAGCCAAAAATTGTGAATGTGCTCTTAAGTAATATTACCTAATCTCACTGAACAGAAGAATATAGAACGCTTATGATCACCGAAAATTTTAATTACAGAGGACATGTCAAAGTTGCACTGGTAAGGAAGAAAGAAAGAGAGAAAGTGTAACAAGCTAATCCTCTGCCCTGGGCCTCAATCGCATTGGTCTCATTCGTGATCCGACGTGGCTTGACCCAAACCTCAGGGTTAATCTTTGTAATCAGACAGAAATTCCAACCACTGTGTTCATCTGCCCAAGGGGGTGGGTTCTGGTCAGCCCTGCTGGACCCATTGTTTTTTATTTCTTAGAGAGCAGGGCCTGAGTATCTCAGGCCTGCTGGTACCCAGACAACACACCGTGCTTCGTTTTACTGACTTCCCTTGCCTGTTGCTTCTGTGCTTCTCATGGCTTAGCACTCCATGTTCAATCAGTCTTTTGGAAAAGATTGCAAAATGGACATTTGCAACGGAATGAATGAAACTAGAGATCTTTAGCTTAAGTGAAGTAAAGCCAGAAACCAAAAGACAAATATCACATGTTCTGTATCTGACACAGTAGACAAATTGGGGGATGTCATATCACTTGGAATTTAGTAATACATTTCTTCACTGAACCATACCATAGAACTGACAATACACTCTTCTTTCCCACATTAAAAAATATGAAAAGGAAAGGAATAGTGAAGATTCCCGGAGTACTAGTCACACTTTGTTTCTAGTTTGGATGTTGGTTAAGCATGTGTTCAGAGGACAGAAAACTCATTTTTCTGTACTCTTACATTGTGTCTTTAAGGAATACTGTATTTCAGTAAAATAGTTTTTGAAAGACTGGATAGTTGAATATATGCATTTCTGAAACTCTTCACTGAACCTAGCATTTCTTCACGAATGTATAGTGGATGTTTTATATTACCAATGGATCACATGAATATCTTTAAAATTCAGGGACAATGTGTGTACATGCGTGTGTGTGTGTCTGTGTGTGTGTGTGCTTCCTTTGGTTTTAGGGAATCAGGCAAAGTATGAATTTGGCATTTGTTCAAACTTTAGACTCTGTGTTTCCGTGGATTCATAGACACCTTCTAAAAGACTGCTGACAAGTTGCTATTATTGGAGGAAGAAAGGAGCTCAGCATTGATCTTTAACTTGGAACACAGAAAATGACCAACTTCACACAGTTGCGGGTCAACGAAGATAATCTTCCTTGCAAAAGTTCATACACACAGGAAACCCTAGAAAGATACCTGTCAATGTTTGTGTTTGCAAGACAAGGATAGCTGACAGACCTCAGCCTTTTCCTTAACTCAGTCTTGGAGAGGATTGATAAGGGCCAGGGAGACGCACCAACACAACAACCTTGAGTGGAACAGATGCTCATTTGCTTTTGTTTAGGATTTCACAGGCTCTTACAAGCATCATTCAAAAACATACCTTGAAAATTTAGTAAATTCTAGGACTTGCAATGAATAAACAGAAAGTAAAAGAAGCAGATGTAGTTGCTTAAGAACTTTTCTGACCCAGTAAGAATGGAACAATTGCACTGTTCATCCTACTTTTGTGTGCAGTGTGAGGGATTCTCTGAGCATTTCCATATAAATTGTGAAGGCACGCTTTTCAAAGCATTTTCTTAAATCTTACTTCAGCAATTGCACAATGAGAGTAATACTCTTTACAATTGCTTCTTCCAGAGATGACATCAGACGTAAATGTTAATGCAAATCACAGCATAGTTTTACCCTAGTCTTAGGACACCATGTTATCGATAGCCATAATACAAGGGCATTCTCAATCTGTGTTCTTTCTATCACATGAGGAAACTGCAATTCTACCCCCAAATTTGAATAGATCTGATTATTAAATTTCTGCTTATAAAATGTTGTTGATTTATTGTACAGCTGGAGTCTCCTTTATAGCTTCAGTGTTTATTTTGCCGTTAGACATTGCCATGGCCATTTGACAAAACCATCCTCTGATCCCTGGCTTTAGGTGGACAATTACAATTGAGGTGGTACACTCTGGTTGGGCAATCTGTAGTTTAAAGATGGCTGATTCCTCATTTGTGTTTTAAAAGATGTGTCTTCATGTGCTAGCCAAGATGATTTCCAAAAATAATTCTGTGGGAAGCATCCTTGGAGCCATTAACTTCCTCTCTAACACTCACACTCAGATTGCACTGCCAGCAGTCAGAGATGTCCCAGTCACCCTCAGGACTGGTGGGAACCCTCTTTTTTTGCTGTTCAGAGCTCTTTCATGTTTTATAGCTTCTTTTGTAAGCTATACAAAAATTAGCAAGTTAAAAATTCCCCTACCATAGCTTTACTGCACATTGAGTTCCAGGTACAGTTGACTTGGCAGGACCAGACTGGGTGATTTCCTAGCCTTTGTAAGATCGCTAAGCTAGACACTTCCCATCCTTGGAAGAGAATATTCTATGTAGTCTGCACAGAATTTTCAGAGAAAGGCATTTTTAAAAACAATTTTGCCTTGGGAAATACAAGAGAAAAGTAAATGCCACTTAAAAATCCCCTAGCAATTTGTTATTACCAGTCCACGGTTTAAAAATAGATCTCACCATATACAATTACAACATTTGTAAAGTTTTAGAAATGCCATGTTGCCATCTTGTGAAGAAGAGCACTGTTTTGAGATCTCTGGTGAGATTTGCTGGTGCAAAATGCATCTCTTCTTTGCTTAACTACAGGATTCGGCATACCATTCCAAAACTGAATGTGATACCCAGCAACATTCTTTTTAATAGCACAAAAGGCCTAGAGTAAAGTCAGCACATTGGGACAGGGCACCCCTACTCCCAGCACAGTAGAGTACTTTGAATGTCAACTGTTAGCTCATAATATTAGAGGTTAAGTGTCAGACCTCAGAAATTTGGAGATGTGTGTTAAATTAGAAAAATAATTGGATGTTATGTAAAGAGGCACTCACCCCAGTGCTGAGTTTCTGTCTGTGTCGCCTCCGTGCAGGCTTGTCTGAGGGACACACAGCTGTGACCCTTGGGATAAACGTGCAGGTTGTGAAATGCTGGATGTCTGGGCCTCTTGCTTTTTAATTTATCATCTTGTCGCCCTCCCACTCCTGCCTCTTTGCAGTTCAGATGAAAGAGTGAAGTATAAAGGAATATTCATTTCACTTTTTAATTAAACATTTGGTTTGGTTCCAAACTATGAGACTTCAGTTCACATGCACAGAAAGACTATCAGAAAAGCGGCAAACATGGCCTAGGAAGGGTTCTTTTATACACACACAGGAGACTTCCTTTTACTTTTGCAAGAAAAAAGCCAGATTCCAGGCCCAGGTAGCTTGCTTCTCTCTCAGGGTTGAAATGCAAGTATTTGTTGAACTGCATCAGTGAAAACCAGGGCAGTTCACCAGAGCATTAAGAAGCACAGCGTGACGGTGGCTCTGATTTTGCTTTTGTATTCTATCAACCATTTGCTTTGTAGTGTCTGTTCTCTTTCGGGCTTTGGCTGAGAAAGTCTTTCTTATTGCATGTTAATGAAGCAACCATTTTATGCAGTGCTTTTTATGTTTTACTTAAAGCTTATGAGAATTTGCGCTGTATAAGTCCTAGGCTAAGCAGGTAAAGATCCACTTTAAAAGTAGTGTATGCTTATTTTCCACTTGTGTCTCTTGTTTGGTAAACTATTCCGATCTTAATAACCGTATTTTAATTAGGTCCTTTTCTTCTCTCACTGAATTTTATGAGCTCTGTTTATGTTTTTAGTATTGGTACTTTATTAGGTATGAATTTTACAAACATTTCCTTTGAGTTGATAGCTTGTATGTTTTTACTTTCTTGGTAATGTCTTCACAGAGAATTTTCAACTTTAATTATTTCTTCCCTTGTTCTTGTTTGTGATGTTGTATCTAAAAAGTCATCAAAGTGGTTCATTATAGCACATTTACAATATAAACTCTAGAAAAATTTACTTATACGGGAAATTGGGAGTCGGAGAGGGCAAGGTTAGTGGGGACTCACAGAAATTTCCTTCTCTTTCATCTCCATTTTTCTGTAAAACACATACTTCCAAAAAGATAGTCTACTTAACACAAATAATTTATTGAACTATCAAAAAATATTAAATGGACTTTCCCATGACACTAAAATGCTACTGTTACTGCTGAGCTGATTGTTCTGTTTGTTTCGTTAGCATACTATTTGGATTTTTTTAATTTGTGTTTTTCATGACATAGTTCTATAGGCTCAGGGATTTCCCCTTTCACCACCCTTCCCATTTTCCCTATATTATTACAATAGTGTAGTCCGTCAGAATCAGTCACGAGTCTATTCTGCTACTTAAGTGCATCATGGCATTGTAGGTATAGACAATAGCAAAAAGCCCAGCATCTTACTATCAAGATATGTTTCTAACAGTTTTACTGGAAGTCCATCATTGATTTGGGAGTAGTGATGCATACTGCACTGTATCTTCGCTTTCTGATATGCTAGTGTTCACTAAACGATTCTCCTAGACGCTATTCAGACATTTTTAATAGAAGCGTTTAGGAGGTCTGTTGCTTTCAAAGAGGGTTTTTAAGCGCCCAATGTCTGGCTCCTCTCCCTCTGTCCTTCTCTACTTGATTTTACCCAAGATGCACTTCTGGCCCAGGTCAGCAGCCACCTCCCTGTGGGCTTCACCCACCATTCCTCCGTGTACTGTCCGCATTCCCAATTCCTTCACATGTGAAGGCAGCTCACGTTTCCTCCCTTTCATCATGGTGTGCTTTTGCTGCGGCTTCTCTCCCACCACCCCTGCTTCAGAAGGGAAACTGAGCTCAAACATCATGTTGCCAGAAGTTTCCTCTGGTCCCCTTATCCTGGTCGAGTGTCCTTTACCTTTCCTGTCATTATACAACACGTGGTTTCTATTTGACCCAAATCTGAGCTGTTTTTCTGACATTGGACATCTTTGCTTTTGCTTTCCTCATACCACCTGTAGCAATAAGTATCCAGCAGATTTTTTTTACAAACACAAACAGATAAATAAATGCAGAATATTTTTTCTTCTACATTATCTTCTCTGCCTTGATTTTGGGAGCAGTGCAACAATCAAGCTATAGCTCCAACACTGCTACAGTGTTGACCAGCTAAACTACCTACTCTGAACATCATAAAGCATGAACAACACAAAAATCAACAGAAGGTGGACATTTACATTTGCCTTTGGAAGTCTTTTAAAAGTGCCCTCATTTGCACTTGTGCAAGCAAGAAGGTAGCAATAGAGGCTGCGATGAAAATAAATACATAAAACTAAGGAAACATGTCTATGAAATGCTTGTGGATTGGATTTTCTTAAGCAACATTATCTTAGGTTTCTGTTTTCTTCTGTTTTTATAGCAATTAGTCATTTAGCTCAAGGCAATAAGCAAATCATAGTTCCTTCAAAAATGTATATGTTTTCAATTTGTCTCAGTGTATAAAGAAGCAATTGCCATTTTAGCAAATGAAATATTAAGCGTCCTCCAGACTAGAAATGATTAGATTTTTATTCTAGTGCGGACTGTGAGTGAGGGAGTAGAATTCTGCCTGCTTCTCTCCTGCCTGTTTCACATTCTTGGCCTTCAGCAGTGCCTATAGACAGAAATTTACTTAAGCAGCTTTCTCATGATTGGGACAGATGTTGAAGTGTGTTCTCTGGATTTCTGACAATCCCAATCTGTCCTTTCATGACGTCGTCACTTCACATCCAGGTCAAATGGAAACCTGGTTCCAGGCTGGGCCCTCAAGTAGTGGAGGTGATGCTTCGTGAAGCCCATCTCCTGGTGAGTTAAATTCCTCCCCAGTAAAATGGAGTTTTACATTGATTCTTCCCATATTCACCTTCTGTGGGTATCTCTGTCATATCGATGTCATCCAGGAAGCTTTTATTTTACATCCTAGCAAAAACTGTCAGAATGTAAAGTTCCTTAAGTCAGAATTTATTCAACTTGAAAGAGAATGTTAAGTAAGGCTACTGTCCTTCAGATTCTCTTATGCATTGATTCATTCACCCAATGCCTGCAGCAGCCAGAACTGGAGTGTGTTTCTCTGTCACACCGCCTTTTAAATAAACTGCCATTTGGGACCTTAAAACCTCAGAATGCTCTTCTTCTGATGCAGGTTCCTGCTGATGCAACTGGATATCAGCACGTGATCTCTCTCTCTCTCTCTCTCTCTCTCACACACACACACACACACACACTTGTAAATAAAACAATCATTTGACACACAGATAGAAATGTGGCCTGCGGGTCACCCTGGTATTATCCTTGCAACAGGAGAGCAGTTATGCAAGGGAGACTGTGGAGGAGTTCTGTCTAAGAACAGAGAAGACAGCAAGCGAGGGTAAAGAAAACCAGGCAGAGGGACAAGACATGGGTGGATATGGACAAAAGGCTGAGGAGAGAGAGTGGGAGGGCAAGTGGGGAAGACAGAGAGAGCAGGTGAAAGTAAAATGAAACCAGAGAAACCCAGAACATGAAGTTTCACTGAAGGAACTGAATCCCTGCCCTTAAGGAATTTTAAAATGCATCCCCTAGTTCTGGGATACAAGAAAAGACGACAAAGATGTCAACCTGCAGGGTTTGGCCAGGGTGCCTACCTTTGCTCTTCGATGCCACAGTAGCCAGTGGAGTAGTGGCATAAAATGTGTCATTTAGGAAAGGCGAGAGAACAAATGAAAATGCTGGAAAATTGGACAGAGTAAAGTGCATTTTATTATGAAGTTAGAGTGTTGAAAGAACTATGTAATGGAGACTATCATATCTAGCAGCATGTAACTTAACTTCATGACATTGTAAGTTGCTAGTTTTCTTCCTGTTGTTGATTTTGTTTTGTGATTTTCATTTAAGTGGACGTATAATAATTGTGTAATGTAGACTATCATATGTAGATGTGAGGATACAATGCAGTATGCATCTCTACTTCCAGACAAAGATGGACTCCCATTGAAACTGTTTACTGTATCTTGACAATAGGATGCTGGACTCTGCCATTGGCTATGCCCACAGTGATGGACATATGACTGTGTATGGGGGACTGTGCTATGGAAATGATATAGGGGAACTCAGTGAGGAGGGAGGGAATTGGGGAGGGGATAAGGGAAATCCCAGGGCCTATGAAATTGTATCATACAATGATAATAATAAAAAGAAGTAAAAGCAATAAAATATGGGAAAAAGAGAAACTGATTGGAAGCTCAGGAGGTCAACTGACATGGCTCCTGGGAAGGGATGCCATAGAAGCAGCCAGCAGGAGCAACGCAGCTGTGAGGACGAACGTGAGCAGCAGTGGTGGAAGAGGGGCCTGGGAGCGCCCACAGCCCAGGCTCAATGTGCTTCTTAGGGGGCCTGTTTTCGAGATGACCTTGTGCCCTGTTCCTGACCCAACTTGGACAGCTGGCCTCCTTGACTCACACAGTCACAGCTGAGTGACTATGTCTGTTCTGGGTACTGGAACATGGCATGGTCAGGACACTGCCTTTTATCACAAAGATTTAAAGCCATCTCGTCCTGCATAGATACTCCAGACAACAAGGCCATGACTCGGATGGAGATCAGGAAAATTTAGGTGCTTCAGAGCTAGGACAGATGCTCTGCCCAGTGCCCAGGAGTCTAGTTGTCCTGATGGCTCTGATGGGTCGTCCTACCTGGCATCCACATCTTGGTGCTGGCACAGTGTATGTTTTTGTCTGTGGGGCGCATGCATCCCCGGCTTCCGGCACAGAGCCCTGACCTGATCTTGCTCAGAGCCCGAGCTCTGCAGAGCAGGCCAGCGCAGTGGCTCTAATTGCCTCCTCTGGGCTTTCTTTTTGTCTGCAGTGGGACTGCATCCTTTGTGTAAGCACGGCCATTTGAAGCTCAATGTGATTTCCTCTGTTCGTGATTCACATCCCATCTGGCAAAGCCAGGCATTGAGGCCTCATCTCCAGTGCACAAAGTATTGAAAATTGAACTCGTCTTTGGAGAGTTTCACAGCCAATTCTAAGCTGAAGTTCTCTATTAGGTGAATACCCAGTACTGACAACATAAATTTGGGTTTTCCCATCTTCTTGGAAACTTTTTGTCTCTGGATATTAGTCACATTTCATGAGGATGGAAGGACACAGGACCCTATCCCCATGTCCATCTAACTTTCCTCTCTCTTTGCAACCCAGTCCCAACCAAATTAGCTAGGACTTCACCCTGGCCTTGTTAAGGGCCCTTCTCACTCACTAGTTCACTTACCATGCTTGAGGTTGAAATGCTGCTGTCCTGTGCACACTGCAGGATGCAGCCTGAGCCTAACACTCTTCCTAACTCTGGAAAAACCCAGACTTCAGTTTCATGAAGTCCTCCAGATGCCCATGTGCAGCTACCTGTCCAGACCTTGCTGCCCCGGTCTCCCTGCGCTGCAATGTTGGCCACACGGGGTGACTTCCCCCTCCGTGACGGGTGTTCTCGGTTGTCTGTGTTTACTTTGACACCTCTCCTCTCTCTGATGCTTCCAGCACATCTTCTGTGTAAGGCTTCTCTTCTCCCTGTATTCTGACCATTGGTGTTCTCATTCCTTCTGCTGCATCAGCTTTGGACACATCACTGCTGTCCAGAAGTCTAGGGGAAAAGGAACTTCCGGCCTTGAGTTCTTGAGGGAAATGGCAAAAGGGCTGCTATTACCTCTGTTATCTCTGAGATCCCTAGACCTTGTGCATTGCACTCTTCATTCTAATTGCTCAACTCCCAGCTCACCCCTAGAAAAATACTTTGAAGGAAATTTCTAGGCTCAATTTGGTTAACATGCCCCAGAGTATGAATGTGTTACAGCAGGCAGACACTGCTGCTGCCTGCTGACCAGCTGTGGGAATGCAGGCAAAGCACCCACACTCTGTTTTCTGTCACCTTAGGATAGTGTTAAGACAAACCTGACAGGTTGTTTCATTTGAAAGACTGAGAAGAAATGCCCAACAGCTGGTGGAAGCTATGTGAATATCGCCTGTCACTAATAAACACGACCTGGCTATTTGATCTGTATGCGGCACCGCTCTCTCTCCTTACCTGACACCCTCACCACACAGACCCACTTGTACATGCCGTCCTGTGCTGAATCAATGCCACATCTGACCAGGCTTTTGTCTGCCTCTCCTCCTTGATGCCTTGCGCCCTCCACATATGCTGTTACCACCCCCCTTCATTCTTTCTGCTCCCTGTTGCTTCCACTGTCATTAATTTAGGGCAGGCTCCCTTCCCTAGCTCTGATGGACCTGTTGTTGCCCCTCCCCTACACTCCATAAATGCAACTGTTGGGCCTGCACTGCAGGCAGGCGGAGGTTCTGTGGCACAGCTTAGCTCTCTGCAGGGCACCTATTTGGCACAGTTGCATGGCACTGTAGGACAGAAGAGATCCAGAAAGAGCTTGAGAGAAGCAACTGTATTTAAAGGTACATATCGATACATTTTACTTGTTGTTTTAAAAAAAACATTTATTTATTTATTTGAAGCAGTGTTAGGGAGGGAGGGAGAGAGAAAGAGAGAGAAAGAGAGAAAGAAAGAAACCTTCTGTTTATGAAGTCATTATGGCCCTAATGGCCAAGGCTGGTTTAGGCAAAAGCCAGAAACCTTGAACTCATTCTGCGTAGCAGGGGTTTCAAGCACTTGAAATTGCTTTGGCTGCCTTCTCGATCACATTAGCGGGTAGCTGGATCCCAAGTGGAGCCGCCAGAACTCAAACTGTCACTCATAGGGATGCCAGTGTCATAGGTGCTGACTTACCCAGAGAGAACACAGTATTGGCCCCAATTACATATTATTTTAGAACTCTGAAGTGCAGGCATGTTGTGGCACTTCCACACGTTTTCACACTCAATCTCGGGGCCACTTCGGTCATACCGTCCCCCATCTCCCGCCACTGACTAGTTCGTGGACCTTATAGGTGCATATAGTATGATTTCCAAATGTTTGAACGACCCAGCATTGGATTAGAATGCCTAAAGAAAATGTAAGAGTGTAACATATGGGGCTAGCTTCAGCCTGGCTTGGGGGTTAATGTGCCATCTGCTGCCAGTTTGAACCCTGGCTGCTTCATTTCCCACCCAGCTTCCTGCTAATGTGCCTGGGAAAGCAGCAGAACATGGATTAAGTGCTTGGGCACCCATACCCACCTGGAGTGTCAGGAAGAATCTCCTGGCTTCCTGGCTTTAGGCTGGCCTGGCCCTGGCTATTGCAGCCATGTGGGAGGTGAACCAGCAAATGGAAAATGTGTGTGTGTGTGTGTGTGTGTGTGTGTGTCTCCTTATTTCTATAAGTCTGACTTACAAATAAATAAGTAATAACTTTTTAAAAGCGTGTGTAGCATGTGAAAGCTCACCAGTCCTCACAGGATTCTTCCATGTGAACATCACGTACATATTCTGTTTGCCCACTTTCATGAACAAGGTCAACTCAGGGCTAAAGTAAATTGATCTAAGGTGCTAACATATGAAATCATCATTCGAAATGTATTCCATATGAATAAAATTCCTAATACGAGGCTATCTCCTTAGCTTCCAGTGTTAGAAACAGCAGCCCCTGTTAAGCAGTCAAGGAATCTCTTTAGTACATCTTCATTTTGTGGTGAAATTGTTTGCGATCATTGTCACACATACAGTGGGCACAGTTTGGCAGAGATGTGGATTGATGCAGAACGCCAGCCAGAGGCCGAGGGTAATTGATTCTGTGCAGTGAACGACCAAATCCCATGTTGAAGGTAGAGCTCAAACAAGAGTGGGGCAGCCTCCCTGAGTGACAGGAGCTGTGTGTCACCATCAACAGCCGGTGAACAAGGTCCAAGCACGTTCGAGCCTGGGAGCACTGCTCGGAGGTAAGTAGAACGTAGAAAGAGCCCCATCACACTGTGAAAAACATAGACCTTACTCCCCCAGAACCAGGGAGTCTGCAGTGGGAGTCTGTCTGCAAGTGCCCGCAAAGCTGCAGCCCAGTTAAGGCCGCGTGAGAGCTTACGCTCCAGAGGGCCGGCTCAACGCCGCAGGCTCTGCAGCTACAGGGAAGATGGCAGTCACTCGGGCTTTGACACCAGGCTTCAAGTACAGGCTGGGTGGAACTGCCTGTGGCAGCTGCCCCGGGGAATACAGAGCAACAGATACTGTCTGGACTCTGAGATGCTTTGATAGCTCCTTCTACCCTGTGAATCTCAGTTTCCTCCCAGTGGACTGAGAAGGAGAGTTCTACAATGGGGCTTTAAAAAAGAATCAAAAAAATACCATGAGGAATGGATTCCAAATGACACCTTGCTTGTTAGTGATACTCAGTAAAATGGCTCTCATCGCAACTATCACGCATGCAGAATTGTGACTATAGCAGATAGTGTGTGTCACTTGGGGTAAACAACTTGACAAGCCTTGGAATGGTAAGTTGCACTGGGGAGAGCGGATACGGAATTGAGATCCCTAAGATTCTATGTGGCCCAAGGGAGCTGAGTTCAGCAGAGATGGACCAAAGCAGCAGGAAAGTAGAGTGCTATTATTGCTTACTGAGGGGAAAAAATAGCAATGAGGAAATGTATAAAGCAAAAATCTGCAACTTCCTACCTTAGCTGCTGGCCCCTTTGCCTTAAATAGTTTTGCAAGCCAGGAAAGGGAGGTCAGAACATTCGAGACCATGGTAAAGCCTGAATTAACTTTTCCAAAGATCTTTATAGCATCTCATTTGTCAATTAGAAGAATATTTACTTTACTCCTACTGTTTGCCAAGCACTCTGCCAGATACTAAACAGTGGTGAGGAAAAAATAAAAATACTCCTTTTATGAAGTCAAATATGTCTGTTGGCTTAACACTCATTATGTTCCTATGTTAGAGGATTTCAGAATTTCTGTTATATAAATGCTTCTGCACAGCCAGCTTATTCTACAGTTATTTGACACAATGTCCTATTTTTCTTATAAGAAGCATAAACAATAAGCACAACAATTTGCATGAGGGTTTTGCCCTAAATGAAATTCCTCAAAGATTTCTTTATGTCATCATTTAAATTGTAACAATCAAGAAATAAAATGCTAAAGGGAAGTAATACATAAAATATTATCTTTGGGAAAAAATACCACTCAGGAGATTAACCTTAGGAAATAAACCGATAATGAATCACAGCAGTTATTGTAGAACAGTATTCACTGTTGCACTAGGAAAGGTAAGAGGCGACAGGAATCATGTCCATCGATCAGGTTTTGTATCATTGCATGTGGCTGTGAAGAGTCACGCAGATAATGATCACGGGAAATTGTGTGTTAGATTTTCAAAAGCACTGACCCAACTATCATTTACAATAAAATTCCAGTGAAAACAGTTTTGAGTTTATTTGAGAAGCAGAGAAAGAGAGATCTCCTAGAGCTTACCATTCCCAGAAGTTCACACTACCCGGAGCTGAGCAAGGGCTGAAGCGGGGACTCAGAAACTGGACCCCAGTCCCCTGCGGGGGTGTCAGGGCTGCAACTGCTGGATCCAAGGAAATAGAGTGAAGACTGGGGTGCAGCCATCTGACTGCTGGGCTCAGCACCTGCAGTTGACACGGGGCTCAGCCCCATTACTCTGGCTGTTGTGCGACTCTTCTGGAATGAAGTTTGCCACTACAGGAAACTCCAGAGGTGAGGAGTAGCTGAATGGAATCCCGCAGGGGCGAGGTTCGCTGCGGGTCTTGATTGTGGTGATGGTGCCTTGGAGCCTCTCGGGTGACACAAGGGTCAGAACGTGCTCACATATGCTTAGGACTCTGGAAGAAACCGAAGGGTCAGCCCCTGTCCATGTGCAGGTGCTGCCAGCTGCCTGCAGTTATGCAGGACGCGGGAAGATGAGCTCACAGACACACCTGGCCTATTGGATTCACCACTCCCCACTTCCAATGACTATGAAGTTTATAACTTATTATCATTTATAGTAACCGATTTTATAAAAAGTATTTGTGAATAGATGAAATAATATTATAAAATCTATAGTCAAACACTGAGACAATCATTTAAAATGAGTTCATAAATGTAGACCATGAACATTGTATTCTTTTTGTCTTAGAGAATGATTGAGACAAAAAGCAGTCCTGGCACAGCATGGGCATACTCTGAGTAAATGGACAGCAACAGTCCAGCCCGTCCAAACAACAAGGGACCTAGTTATCAGATCAACTTATGCAAGGCTTTTTCTAGATATTATTTTATGTGGTACTGTATTATTGCTGGTTTTTGGCATCATTCAGGTTTTCTGTTTCCAATCACAGAACAGGTGTGCAGTGAGACCTGAGAAAGCCAAGGTGGGTTCTGGTTAGGTGCCATTGAATGTCCCATAGAAAAGCTCATCAAGCCCATGGCATTCGTGGGCAAGAAGCTTGTCACACTAAATGTCAAGTTCCAACTCGCCAATCAATTAGATCTGCTAGAGGGGGGAGAGGGTAAGCCATAGGCTTCCATATCTTGACTTTTTTTCTTCCGAAGTAATCAAAGTCTTTGTTAAAATTCATATTAACTTTGCATTAAATAATACAACTAAGCTAAAAAAGCTTTGCTAAATTCAAGTGCCAAATATCTGTTTTCATACAATAGGTTGACCATTTCCATGATATTGTTTGTATTTTGGTGAGTATTCTATGAGGAAACGCAATCTTATTTTTATTATCAATTTTTATGTTGACCATATCAAAGTACTGAAATATATACAAGAACAACTAGGGGATTATAACTAAGGAGAAATGAAAAAAAATTTGTGTGATTGTTACATATATCGAAAATGAAAAACCTCATGTTGCTAATAAAATTGGAAACTGCAAATTTAAATATAATGCCAGAAGAACTGCTCAAATTATGCTAAGCACATTAAAATCAGCACATTTGGAAACAAATTAAATAACACAATCTAAATATTTCTTCAGGATACTTTCTCATGGGCTTATCAACACACACACCTCCCAGCAACTATTTTTTCAGATCTGTTCACTGACCCCTATTCTGTACTGTCATTGTTCAGTCTCGTATGTGCTGGAAGTCTCTGTTATAGGCACACATTTGCAGAGAGATGACTTCTAAATCTTTACCAAGAGCTAAACACGATTGCAAATCAGTAAAAATTAGTTCAAGAGAAAATTTTCTCTATATCTGAAAGTGCTGAGAAATGGAACTTTTTCTCACAGATATTTAAATTTATACTGTGGTGTGTCCAATGTTGTTGTAGTATTTTTAATTGAACAAATTGTGTAGAGTCTACACTTTAAGACAGCAGGAATCTTGGCTTCCTTGTAAAAATGATCATATTTACCTCTTAAAACTGCTCTTTTACTTTTGTTATTTCACTGTTTTTTATACATTAATTTTTATGGTAAATTTTGAAAAAAATAAAAATAATCTCCTTTGCATTGTACTAGTCTATATTGTTCAATAGCCTTCAATTAAAACTTTCAGTTATCTCAAAATATATTTGCCAATATCTTCTGATTTTCCCCATTTGCCCTATTTTGGTATCAACAGTTTAAATATTGTGGCTTTGAAACCTTTTAGCTTAACCTATTTTTTTTTTCAAATTTCTAATGTGTTTATGTAACTTCTTTGATAAACAAGGTGAAAGGTAAAATGTTTAATATTATTCAGATTGCCTTGGAGAGAAATGGTTGTGAGGAAAGCAAGACAATATCACTACTATTTCAGATAAATGTTTATCAAAAATAACAGTTCTGCTATTCCTTTATCGTGATGCTCTTCCATAATAAGGTGACAGATACTTCCAGAATACCTTTGTTGCTTGTGGTTTTTATTTTTTAATTTTTAAAATGAATCTTTATTTTGTTTGAAAGCCAGGGACAGAGAAAGAGAAAAAGACATAAAGAGTGTTGATCTACTGCTTTGCTCCTGAAATGCCTGTAGCAGTCAGGATCAGTCCTGCGCCGGACTTCAATCCGAGTCTCCCACACGGTGGCCTTGCACTGCGGCAGCTCACGTCTGCATGTGAAATTCCCGCCTCCCATTTGGGGTGCCCATGTACATTCCTGAAGAATCCCAGACTACAGAGTCTCCAAACTCCTTACTACAATATAGGAGAGATGTGAGGCCTGAAAATTTGCAAAGGTAAAGAAATGTATTTAAAGCACACCAGTTAAACTCGTGCTGCAGTTTAAGTTTTTAAAAGCCTGCTATCTACTAGCAATCAGATTCTTAAAACTTAAATATTTTCTAAGAAACATTTATGGCGTTTTCTGAGTGAAAGAAATAAAAACTTCAGAATATTGCCTACTTGAAAGTAACATGTATAAAAGAAACACAACTATGTCAGTTTTACGTTCTGTAGATGTGTAATCTAAAAATCACCACGTGAAAAGCATGGATGCTCCAAGTCAGTATTATTTGTTTCCGTGACTCGGAGTTTTCCTTAAATAATTTATATTGATTATGTGTTCCTCCACTAAACATTCTTTCTTGCATTTTATTTCAGTGACCTCTGCTTGGATGATAACATATTCATCCCAATCCATATTGTCATATACTCACAGACACACACACACACACACACACACACACACACACACGTCCATAGAGCCTATTGGGCCACAAACATATTGTTTGTCAATAGCACATTTTTGAAAAGCCTTCTTGCGTTGTGGTATTTTAAAACTGTCTGTTGGATGATATTCTTCATTTAATCACCAGCCAGAAAAATAGCAGGATATAAATTTCCTTTCTGCAAGAAGCAACCTCCCAGCTAATAACCACTACAACAGTCTCATGTGACATGAAATAAAATACATTTCTTAGCATTATAGGGGCCAAAAGTTGGAGTTTTTCTTGTCATTTTTCTGTAATGTCGACATCAATCCTAAGTTTTGTAGTCATTTTGTAAAGACCTAAATGATTGACAACATAAATACATTCTATCATCTATTTTTCATGGAAAAGATCAGGTGACATTCCCCACCTCCAACTACAGTTTAGAATCTGAAACTCATGGGGCTAAGAAACTGAATTTGTAGGGATTTGTTCCTGAATGAGTCTAATTTTTTTTTCGCATTGATCCGTAGTTGTGCTTCATGAGCTAAAGTAGGTTTGGGAAATGTTACTATTTAAGTGAAGAGGTCTTACTGCCTTATTTTCAAGACTGAAAAAGGAGGAAAGTCTATGGGAGACTTTAGGAGTTCTTCAGTGAAGAGATGCTGGTGGTCCCTCATGAAATGACTGGAGTAACAGGATGAGGAAAGATGACGAGGTGATGATGCGCAGATTCTGTGGAGGCTACTTCAGTAGGATTTAGCAACTGATTGTTCTGGTCCTCCAAGAAATACGAAATAGAATTGGATTTATGTATAAGAACTCTGTAGTGCTGAGAGAAATGGAAAAACTACTTGACACGTAACCTGTGGCTCTTACCTGCTTTCTGCTTTTCAAACCAAATGAGCACAAGCTCATGGTCGCCACGTCTTAGCTTTTGCACAGGTGCAGCTAACGGATCGTGGGTGTGAAAAACTGAACTCAGAAAAACACCTGAATTTATCTTGAGGCCTTTAACAAAGCTTTGCGTTGGTTCCCTCATCTGCTCATGTATATGCCCCTTTCATACTACTGTAGGATTCATGTAGAATGTTCAGACACAGAGTCCACCTGAGAAACTGGGAGCCCTGCCACCTTCAGACCGGACATACACATCTGTGGATATTACTGGATCACATGTTTGACCAATGATCTTTACCTGTGTTTAGTCATAGTTTTTTCTCTTCCAATAAATACTAATGCATACCTTGCAAAGTAGCAGGTGGCAACTCATCTACTTGTTTCTCTGTTATCCGTGTGGGAGATATGCATTGAATTCCTGGATCCTATATTTGGTCTGGTATTTGGTGATGAATCAGCTAACGGATAACCTCTCTGTATGAATCTATTTCTGTTGCCTTGCCTTTCAAATAAGCCAAACAAAAAAAAAAGTGAAAAAGAAAACAAAAATTAGAGTAATTATTTAGTACCTAGATTTTTTTCAATGTTGCCTTCATGGAGTATACACTTTGTTTTAAAAAAGGATTCATCTATTTGAAAGGTAGAGTGACATAGAGAAGGACATCTTCTATACATGGATTTATTCCCCAAGTGACCAGGACAGGCAGGGATGGGCAAGGCAGAGGCAAGGAGCCAACACTCCATCTGGGTCTCCCAAATGGGACGCAGGGATTCAAGCACTTGGGCCATCCTCTGCTGCTTCGCTAGCAGTATTATCAGGGAGATGGCTTGAAACCAGTGTGCCAATATGAGCTGCTGCTATCAAAGCAACAACATACTTAGTCCACTGCACCATGAGGCCAGCCCTAACAACAGGCTCTGATTGCCTCATTCTATGATCACCATGAATTTCAATTACGTGATAGCAATATGTCACCCCACTTTCTACAGTGCTAGAACGTAGGTAATATTTACATATGAAGCCAATGTAAACAAAAGTTACACATGATTAAGTATGTGTGTGCTCACTGAGAAGATGAAGAAACATAGGGATATGAAAGAGTCAAAATTAAGCATAAAAAGAAATGTTAAATGATTTTAAAGAACAATGTGACATTATATTTTGTCATAAGAAAATTACTTAAATATTTGTATATGAAAATTTTATGGCATTTATGATTTTAATCCTAAGTATATTTTATTGTATGACAATTAATACAATTCTTAAAACACCCCCAAATAATCATCTTAAAACATAAAGACAAGGCTTACATTTTGCTGTCAGAAGCCTTGTCTTTATGGCGGAAGCAATGGCTTCAGCAGTGGAGCGGCTAAGTTGTCCCACATTGACTATGAGATAGTAATTTGAAAGTTGAGTGCATTTTAGCTAAGTGGTTGTATAAAACCTCTTTCCCTCAGAGTTTACTGCTAAGGTATGACATCCATGAATTTTAGCACAAACATTAGTACAAATTCCAAAAGTGTAAAAACATATCTTAAAGTGATTGGCAATGACACATCTACAATGCTGCGGTGTGAGGCAGCAGGTACTCTTTCTGGATAAGTCAGGTGTCCATATTATAGCTCACAGCCTAGGGGATATATTTCTTTTTATCACTTTTGATTTTAAAAACAGTTTTGGCAAATATTGTATAAACTATTTTTCAGTTAAGTTTTAAACTTTTATTTTAGGATACCAATAAGTCTTAACTTCAGCTTTTAACTCTGACAAACTAAACTTCTTTTTTTTCAATTTATTTCTTATTAAATTTATTCATTAATTACATTGTGTTGTAATTACATAGAATCTGGGATTCCCCCCCCACCCTCCCCCCATGGTGGGTTCCTCCACCTTGTTGCATAACCATAGTTCAAGTTCAGTTGAGATTCCCTCTTTGCAAGCATACGCCAAGCATGGAGTCCAACTTCTAAATCTACTTGTCTACCAAGTAGAAAGAGGCTTGTTCGGTCCTTCAAACTAGGACATGTAGGACATATCTGAAAGAAATGTGAAAACTGTTTTCTTCAGGGAAATGAATTTATTCTGTCTAGAATACTTGACTTGCCTTATCCTTGGTATTTCTAAAATTCTATGTAATTTACAATATGTACTTAATGATTTTGAAAATACAGTTAGATCTTTCAGAATAAGTTTCAAACATGTAGAAATGTTAAAAACATATATTATCAATCAATATACCAATCACCTATATTATACAATAAACATTTTGTTATATTTGCTTGCCACATACATATTCACTAATTTGTTCTTACATCAATGTATTTTAAAGTATCATTGGTACACTTGCAAATATGTATGTTAAAAAATACCTACATATCAAAAGCAATATTTATTTTACCTTTTTGCTTTCAAAGTAAAATTCACATTAATTAAAATACTGGAAGTGCCTAATGCTTACACTACCACTTTACGAAGTTTGACAAATGGCTATACATACAGGACACAAAGACCACATGAGGTACAATGACACCGAGACATGACAACCTCACGCATGTGTGAACATGAGTAGTACCCCTAACTGTGCTGATAGAGCACAGTGTATACTGCTTGGAAGAGCTCTTTGTATCCTACATCCCGTGGAAATTTTACAAGAATTCTTGAATATAGAATATTCCCTGCATTTGTCGGCTAGGGAATGTGTGTCTTTGAGAGGATAGTTTAGTTCTGTAAGACCTTGAAAGTCAAACAAGCAGCAAAGTAAGGATATAAAGAAAGACTGGTCTGACTCCCAACTCCATGTTTTCTAAGACACCTTCTTGCTGTCTCCATTTCTAGCTCCATCAATGGCTCCACTGCCATGTGGGAGGTCTAGTGATGTGAATTGTACTGTATAAGTGAATTTTTCTTTTTTTTTCAATCTTTTTTTCCTTTTTTTATTGATTACATTGCATTATGTGACAGTTACATAGGCTCTGGGTTCCCCCATCCCCTCCCCACACCCTCCCCCCATGATGGATTCCTCCACCTTTTTGCATTACCACAGTTCAAATTCAGTTGAGATTCTTTCATTGCAAGCATCTACCAAGCATAAAATCCAGCATCTTATTGTCCAGATAAGTTCAACGGTTTCTTGGGGAGACCATTTCTGGTCTGAAGGTAGAGCCGGCAGAGTATCATCCTGATCAATTAAAAGCCCCGACATCACATCAGTAACAATTTATGACGTTATGGAATTAGTTGACATGGTATTGAGTAACCAATATGTTAAAAGAGAAAAAAAAAGAATGCAAGTTCTTAACCACATCCTGTGACTTCTACATTGACATTTCAATTATTAGTTTATATACAACTTCCAAAAGGATAACTTATTCTGTGACTCTAGAATCAATTGATTGAAAAGTGGTGGGGGGGCTGGGCTGGTAAAATAAACAGATCTGCACTGCACGGTCTACTTTTTCAGTTCTGGCTGGTGTAAGATTCATCCTCATAACGATGCGCCTTTGTGAACAGGTGGAGAAAAGATTCCATTTCTCTTTACCTGCTGAGAAAGAAATAAGCAGCCTTGAAGTGTCAGTGATAAACAGCACAGTCACAACTGATGTGAAGTTCATCATATCATAAGTATAAATATTGAAACAGTAGGATTCCTTTGTTTTTTCTGTTTTAGTACACATTGGGGTTATGCAATGTTGAAGCCAGGTTTCTGACTAACGCACTCCTTCCTGCTGCGATACTGCAGCTTCATGTGCAATCGGTCAGCTTGGCTCTTGGTCTGACATTTCTTGATGTTCTATCTCTTACTCCTAGTTCAGTGAATAATTGAATTGGAGCCATTTGCTTGTGGCACATCTACTTCAGTGGTCAGGGTTTGCTCGCTGTGACAGAGAGAGTCCTCCTCAAGGAAGTTCGGGTCGGCTGTGTGAATCTCAACATCAGCCCACAAAGTGTCTGCTTCTGCCTCTTAGGCCATTGCTTTCTAGCTCATTGGCTAGGACAAACACAAAACAGAAAAGTGATCTCTAGAGAGTCATTTCCCCTCTTCTCTCTCTAAGAATTTTGATACCATTCAGTCAATGGCCCTAACACTTTTATAATCACATGAAATGAACTATGTGTAGCTGAAGGAATTGGCAGTGCATGTGTATGACAAAATAAGAACTAGTTATGTCTTTAAATACATACATATATACATATGCATATTGTTTTTATATGATAGCTAGAATTTCAGGGAGAAAGAGAGACAGAGAGAGGGGGAAACCCACCATCTGCTGGTTCCTTCCCCAAATGGCCATAATGGCAAGAGTTGGCCAATCTGAAGCCAAGAGCCAGGTGGTTCTTCCGGGTATCCCATGTGGATTCATGGACCCAAAATTTTGGGCCATTCTCCACTGATTTCCCAGACCATTAGCAGGACACTAGACAGGAAGTGAAACAGCCCATATAAGATGCCGGCACCCAGGCAGAGGTTTAACTTAGTGCAACACGGTGCCATCCTCTAGTTATGTCTTTAATCTCATTCTCCTAATCTGTCGTTCTAGCATCAGACTTATTTGGGACAATATGGCCAGCTCAAAAAATTTCTGTTGATTTTATTCGTATAAGATGTATTTCTTCCAAACATACAGATTTGTTAGTCACTGTTATGTAATTAAACTATGTTCTAATATATTAGTATAAAATAAAATAAAATTAATTTATTCTATTTTTCATTTGTTTAAGTTATTTAACAAAGCAAGTATTTTATGAGGAACTAAGAGTACTAAGATTCATCTTCAGGTGTGGCTGTTTCTGATGAATTATCTTGATTAAAAATGAGGTTAGTGTAGTCATGGTGGAAACAACAAATACTCATCAAAATTTCATGTAAGCATAAAGGTTTATTTTGAGATGAGAATGGATGACGAGAATAGGCTGTAAGGGCAGAGACCCAGGAGCAGGGATAGGATTCAAAGGATTTACAGAGTCTGATAGAATGACTTTAGAGTGCTTTTAAAAGATGACTGTCTCATTCACAGCCCATTCTTTTTACCGTTGCATGAATGAAAAGCAATAAATTTGTCCAAATTTGAAACTGTTGCAATTACTGAATAATTGGAATTGTGAGAAAAATCAAAACGCTACAAGGAGAAAAACTACTCAGGAGCAGACATAGGCGTAACACAAGGTCCCAGGAAGCGGATATCCTCAGCTGACGATTCTGCACTCAGGTGAGCATGGGAGTGTGCATCTGTACTCACTGCTCCTACGTGTGTGAGTGCATGTGAGCGTGGGTATGTGTGTGTACTCACTGCTCCTAGGTGTGTGAGTGCATGTGAGCGTGGGTATGTGTGTGTATGTGTACTCACCACTCCTAGGTGTGTGAGTGCATGTGAGCGTGGGTATGTGTGTGTGTACTCACCACTCCTAGGTGTGTGAGTGCATGTGAGCGTGGGTATGTGTGTGTGTACTCACCACTCCTAGGTGTGTGAGTGCATGTGAGTGTGGGTGTGTGTGTGTACTCACCACTCCTAGGTGTGTGAGTGCATGTGAGTGTGGGTGTGTGTGTGTACTCACCACTCCTAGGTGTGAGTGCATGTGAGCGTGGGTATGTGTGTGTGTACTCACCACTCCTAGGTGTGGGAGTGCATGTGAGCGTGGGTGTGTGTGTGTACTCACCACTCCTAGGTGTGAGTGCATGTGAGCGTGGGTATGTGTGTGTGTACTCACCACTCCTAGGTGTGTGAGTGCATGTGAGCGTGGGTATGTGTGTGTGTACTCACCACTCCTAGGTGTGTGAGTGCATGTGAGCGTGGGTATGTGTGTGTACTCACCACTCCTAGGTGTGTGAGTGCATGTGAGTGTGTGTGTGTGTGTGTACTCACCACTCCTAGGTGTGTGAGTGCATGTGAGTGTGGGTGTGTGTGTGTACTCACCACTCCTAGGTGTGAGTGCATGTGAGCGTGGGTATGTGTGTGTGTACTCACCACTCCTAGGTGTGTGAGTGCATGTGAGCGTGGGTATGTGTGTGTACTCACCGCTCCTAGGTGTGTGAGTGCATGTGAGCGTGGGTATGTGTGTGTGTACTCACCACTCCTAGGTGTGTGAGTGCAAGTGAGCGTGGGTATGTGTGTGTACTCACCACTCCTAGGTGTGTGAGTGCATGTGAGTGTGGGTGTGTGTGTCTGTACTCACCACTCCTAGGTGTGTGAGTGCAGGTATGTGTGTGTGTACTCACCACTCCTAGGTGTGTAAATGCATGTGAGCATGGGTGTGTGTGTACTCACCGTTCCTAGGTGTGTGAGTGCATGTGAGTGTGCGTGGGTGTGTATGTGTACTCACCACTCCTAGGTGTGTGAGTGCATGTGAGCGTGGGTATGTGTACTCACCACTCCTAGGTGTGTGAGTGCATGTGAGCATGGGTGTGTGTACTCACCACTCCTAGGTGTATGAGTGCATGTGAGCGTGGGTGTGTGCGTCTGTACTCACCACTCCTAGGTGTGTAAGTGCAGCTGACACTTTCTTACATGTTTATTTATTCATAGTGTGATACTTGGGGATTGATTTGGGGAGTGGTAACACCTGCCAGGGGCCAGGTCTCCACCAAGGGACTCTAACATTTTTGCAGGGAACTCTGCACATTATTATCCATTGAAAGCTTCAAGGTCATTCCAATATGCAGCCACGACTGAGAAGCTTGACTCTGAAGCCACCAGGAGCTTTGTAATGACACAAGATAATGTCATGAAAACCACATGCAACCAGATTTGGCATGATCTACTACTTTCTCAAGAGGTATTTTAATCACACTAATTTTAGCAATTCATTTTTCTTCTTTTGTAGTTTCTCCAAGGATCCATGTAATTAGTGTCCTTCTAGAAGCATATGAAAAAAGTAATTCATCAAATTGAATGACTCTCTTTAGAGCATTAGGAGCTTAATTCCCTCACAGGTCCCCAGTTAACAAAATCTGGTAGAAAGAAAACAGACATTACACAGAATGCATGAGAGTATTTTGCATATGCGGAGCATCAGTGGGTCAGTTGTATAGTTCAGAAAGAGAAAGTACTGTGTACCTACAGCATTATGGGTGAGCATCCCTCCCTACTGTGTTCAATGAGGACAAAATCTAGGAATCATGACATTTTGCAACGTGAGTAGAGATCTACCATGCGGGTCTCTTTCACAATCTCTTAAGGAGCAAATGTTCCATCGATCAAGTTATGTTATGCATTGTCTCCTAATGGCCAAGATCCCTGAGGAGTTGTCCTCCACATTGGGGCCGTGTGTGCCTTTGTGTGTGCAGGAAGTAGCACAGGCAATGACACCAAATCAAGCATGAACTGGGACATCCTCCGGCAAGGCCAGAGCTCTGCTCCTCCAGGTGCCATGAGAGCCGCCTCAGTCAGTAGCAGAGAAACACAAAAGGAGTTTCACTTGGCCAACAGGAAGAAAATGAAAAGCAGTGTAGGATAGTGATGAAAACAGAGCATGTTCTGGCATACAGCAAATGGGCATTTGATTAGGACTTTTAACAAGCTGGTAACTCGGCTGCTTTGCTCTGACCAGCGCTAGTTACAAGAAATTTCCGTTGTATTTATTGTTATAATCCAGCCTCCTACTATGGCCTAGATTTATAATAACAGTGTTTAAATACAAACACTTTTGCCTGTTGTGCCTCTGAACAGAATCCCTAAATCCAATATGATTTATCAATATTTTCTAGAGAAAATTATGTAGTTGTGAAATGGCCTTATAAAATCCTGTTCCTATAGGGTAGGGATTAGAAAACCCCCACAAAGTTTTTTTTTAAATGAATTGCCTTAATAATACATCAAAAATTCTAATTGTGCTTTTGATAAATGGAATGTCAAATGTTTACACGGATCACCACGTACTTATTCTACGTTTCCTGTGTTTGACTCTTGTGCACTTTCATTCTGTCCTTATCATTTGGTTTCTTACCAGTTTCCAACACCGCAAACTGGAAAGTAATGAAGTCACCATCACCATGAGCAATAGTGAGACAGGGAAGGAAACTAAAGGAACTCCATGTCCTCCCTATGGGTTCTGTCCTCTGATGTGCTGACATGTTAATCAATCAGTGATATTCCAGCGAGTGACAAAGCAAGTCATCCTGTGGGGATTTTTTTTTATCTGATCAGTGTCTTGGGCAGCACATTACAGTGTCTTATTGGTGCCCTCCCTAGAAATAGTGTTACTTTATATTTAGCAAGTAGCCATTATTAATGTATGGAAATATTTAAAGATAAGTATGTTATCTTTAAAATATCTGAATAACCCAGATTACAAGCATTTTAAGACCTGGATATTGACCCCACGAAGCATGTAATCCATAAAAGGATTGTTAATTTAAGTGAAAATTTTATCATATTGTGTCTGATGACTTACCTCCGCCGTTACACAGACGAGTGTTCAAACAGTGAGGAGCAGGGAGGATTGTTATTGGCTGGATTGACAATAATTTGCAGCAAACCATACCTGGATGCAGTTTCTAGCTCTTGGCTTCAATTGAGTCCAGTCCTGCCTGCTGTGGGTGTTGGGGGAAACGGACCAGCAGATAGGAGCTGTCTGTATCTCTAATACATTAATGAATGAATGAATATAAAAGCAATGTAGTTTTACGGAGCTCTCAGATTATAAGTGATAAAAACCCTTGTTTTCTGAGTCTCTGGAATACAGCACCAAAAACGAGCCTCTGCATGTGTATTGCCAGAGATCCATTTCATGCCAGTTCTTTGTGAAAGTAGCATGGACATAGACAAGTTAATTACTACTTCTGAAGCTCAGTTTTCTCATCTCTAAAATGGATATGATCTGTGGTCTCTTTGGACTGTTTCTGGTCTTCATCTCGGTAACACATGAGAAAGGCTTAGATCCTTGCCCATGACCAGCATCGCCTCTGTAGCGCCAGACTGGTGCGTTACGGTTACTGCCACACCCTGCACGGGCTCAGGCCTTCTCTGCTCACAAATCTCTTCATTCCGTTTCAATTATTTCTTCCCTTAGAGATTCAATTTCATCAATGGCTCCATTCAGCCGTAAGCAACCAGACATCTATCTCCACAAATCAGCTTGTTCATCCTGCAAGGCTCACAGAATAGTTTCACGTGAACTAACATTGAGAGCATTGGGCCATGTTGTTCTTTAGGACACTGCATTTGAGTGATAGCCTCCACCTCTTCTTCCATCCATAACTTCCGATTCCGGGAACCAACCACTCAGCCAGCTTATCAAAACCTTCTGTTAGACTCTCTGGAAGAGGAATCTGGGTAACTGGAGCTTTATTATGAAGGAACTGTGGTTTTCTGTGTAGAGTAGCTGCAGTTTTGAGCAAACCTGAAGACGAGTTTGTTTGTATTAGTCCATTTGTTGTTTGTTTGAATTGTGTTAGTTTCTTTCTGTTTGTTCTTTTTGTTACATTTATCTTTTTGCTTTCTACCTTCCTATCTAAAGTAGACAGTTTCAATGATCAGAGGATTTATTATCTAAAGCTGACAATGAACTTCCACTTCCTGAATATTCATTCTATTTCACAACAAACTCATCTACAAGAAGTGAAGTTCAAAGAAATGAATGTTTTTATTCTTTGGGTAGTTTATCTTCTGGAAAACCAAAATTAATGTTATCCTCTATTTCAATTTTGTAAACCATTTCAACTTTTTTTGTTTACCCTAAATTCTTGTTTATTTATTTGAAAGGCAGCGAGTGAGAGACAGAGATGTGTTTCAAATCCACCGGGTCACCATGATAGACCTAAGATGAACATGGTTGAAATTGGCTGTCTCCTGTGAGGCTGGGAGCTGGCACAGGAGTTGTCTCCACTGCTTCCGGGGAGGTACACCCACAGGAAAGCGGAGTCAGGACAACTGAGTTAAAAACCAAGCGCTCCAGGATGAGGCATGGCTGTTCTAAGCAGGATCTTAAACCTTAGATTAGATGCCAACTCCAGCTGTTAAACTCTTGAGCTCAGAAATATTTTGGATGAAATACAGAAAGAACATTAATAAAATGAACAAGAAAATACAATATTAAGGTTTAAGATTATGTTAAAAATCAACAGAGAAAATAAACTAATTGTGGTTATGAAACAGAAGAAAATAATAATGAAAAGAAATTTTCATCTCTTCTTTCATATATTGTAATGTTGTACATTAACATATGCCAATATTAGCATGTTTAGGTTTGCATGTTAATTTTCTACAAATCCACTATAATATTATCCAAAATATTTACTGATATTATTTTGGCTGTGTAATACTTCAGGCATCTGTTTTATGCAATGCAAGGTGACTGATGCTAGTCTTTGTTTTGATAATGATTGTTTTTAAAATGATTGCACTTGATTTTGTTATATCAAGGATCTAAAATCTAAATTAGAGTATGACTGAAGGTATCATGATATCATCAAGCAATTTTTCCTAAGTAAGCTGCTGTGGAGTAAGGAAAGTGGAATATTTAGGGAGAAATATCTGAAAATATTCGTGGAATGTTGGTGATTTGCATATTTAAAGAGTAGTGTTATTTGGTTGGAAGACTTCTAGGTATCTTCAAGCTGCATTGCCACCTCTAGGTCAGAATGTGTGACATAGATTTATAAATGGAAACCAAACTTTCAAAAACATGTGTTTATTTGAAAGGTAAAATGGCACTGAAACACAGGCAGAAAGTGGGGAAGAAGGGAGGGAGGTTGGGGGAGAGAAAGAGAGTGAGCAAGTGAGCTTCCATCCAAATACCCAGGTATGGGCCAGGCCAAATCCAGGCTTCAGGAACTGCATGCTGTCACTCCACTAGGGTGGCCCTTGGGGAACAGAGTCAGCAGAACAGCAGCCTGCACTCTGCCTGGTGTACTGTGAATCCCAAGTTGCCACAAGTCTTACCCTAAAACTACATGTCTTCATTTTTCTTGAAGCACTTGTGATTTAACCATTTATAAGATCTTCATGTCTTTTGCATTTGATCTCTTAAGTGTGGCAGGGAGGGAGAAGTGGGGTATCACTCTTCATACACTAGATGATTTCTGTGGGAAAAAGAAAGCAAATGAATGCAAAGACACACCCCACACTTTATGCAAGGCAGAAAGAGAGAGAGAGAGAGAGAGAGAGAGAGAGAGAGGAAGGAGGACAGAGAGAGAGAGAGACAGACTCTTGCATCTACTGATTTATTCTCTAAGCAGCTGTAACAACCGTCTGTGTCAGACTGAATGCAGGAACTTCTGAATCCCCCATGTGGGAGCAGGGGCCTAACACATGGGCAATCCTCTGCTGCTTCCCAGTGTGCTGGATCGGAAGCGGAGCATCCAGGACCCAAACCACTGCCCATTTGGGATGCTGGTGGTGCAACAGGCAGTTTAACTTACTATGCCACAATGCCTAGCCAATATTTATTATTGATAAAGATGAAAGAACAAATTTTTAGTGGAGAAACCTGGCTGGTCTTTTAGACAGCTAAATGATTACATTCATGTTTTTTATCCTCAGACTTGTAGGAAATAATTACCATTGCCTTTGCTGATCTTAATGATTATAAGAAATTAAAAGCAGCACTACTTCAAAAGGAAGCCCCGTTAGCCAAGCAATTTGTTAACTTGTGCTGTAAGAAAGTGTGTCCGTGATTGGGTCCTCTGATACATAAAAGGGCTACAAATTTTCCTTTGTAAAAAGATGTTTATTTTTAATGCCAACTTTTTTGGAAGTTCGTGTCTGCTTATTTTGACAACATGCATTTTCCACAACATTTTTAAGGATGTTTTAGAAGAAGCACTCTTTCTTACAACTTTCATTTCAGAAATCCAGGAGCTCAATTTACCGGCAAAGAAATCCAGACTAAAGGCATTGTAAACATAAGGAGATGTGCTCTGCTGGCCACTTGAATAACTCACCCTTGGGCAAGCTGCACAAGGCTGTTTTGCAGTAAAGAAATGTTGTGATCAACAATTTGGAGATTTATGTACAGCATGTGGAAGCACAGCAAAGCGTTTGGAAGATTCCCAGAATTAGACATATGTCTTCAGCAGGTTCATATCCCTGACTTGCAACCTTCCCAGACTAGTTTCAAAGCTCCAAATGCTATTAGGACTCTGAGATTTATTCTGGAGCTGGCAATATTTACTATAACAACGTTACAGATTTGCAGTCAAAAGCAACTATGGTAGAGTTTACCAGAAAGCTTAATGTGGGGCTTGTTTGTACATTTATCTCCTGTGCTTTTCCTCTCCTATCCTTTGAGACGAACCTAAAGAAAAAAAAATCTAAAGCATCCGAAGAAATGCATTTTAAGCCTCGACTTGTTTTCCTTTAGAAATAACATGTGGAAAAACATCTTCTTGTTTCGGATGCTCAGCTTCCGCAGCACCTGTTTCTCCCCATCGGGGAAGGATTCTGCCCAGAATTTCCAAGGGCGGGGCCAGGCTCCCTGAGGCGTGGCTGACAGCCTCTGCAGTGCTCCGCCTCCTGCCTCTGGCTCAGCTGCCTGCAGGAGTTGCGCCCTTCTGACATTCAAGACCCTTGGCTCCAAGGAATCCATTCCTTATCTTCCCTAACATTTCCTGAGTGTGCGTGCAAGCCGGGTCTCCTCCTTACTGACATTCTGAAGGGAAGTGCATCCTTGTGGGGCATGCGCACAGGCAAGAGTCCCGCTGCTTTCATTCGGATGGGCAACAACAAAGACCACACAGTGTTTCCTGTATTGCATTCATGTCAGTACTGCACTCTTTTCCAAGATTGCTCTAACAAACCCCTGTGACTGCACTGGCTTGAAACTGTACACTTTATTTTTTAAAGATTTCTTTTTAAATTAAATTTTATTTTTTATTGGAACATCAGATACGTAAAAAGGAGGTGAGACAGAAAGGAGGATCTTCTGTCCACTGATTCACTCCCCAAGTAACCGCAATGGCTGGAGCCAAGACAATCTGAAGCCAGGAGCCCGGATCTCCCTCGGAGTCTCCCACGTGGGTGCAGGGTCCCAAGGCTTTGAGCAGTCGTCGACTGCTCTCCCAGGCCACAAGCAGGGAGCTGGATGGGAAGAGGGGCTGCAGGAATTACAACCAGCACCTGTATGGGCTCTCGGTGTGTGCAAGGCGAAGACTTTAGCCTCTAGGCTACCGCGCAGGGACCTGAAATTGTACACTTACTGGTTTGAGCTCACAGTAAGTAAAACGCTGCTGTGCCTGGGGTTGCATTTGGTTTGGAGGCTCTCAGCAGTGCCCACTTCCTTCTCCACACAGTAGAAACAGCTCTAACATCAGCTCCCTGGTCACTCCTGCTTCTCTCACTGTTAGCAACTCTCATGACTTCATTTAATCCACCTAGGTTATTCAGGTTCATCTTGTCATCTCAAGCCCCTGGACTTACTCACACGTGCAAGGTCCCGTTTCTCTGTAGGAAGCCTTCTCCCGGGTTCTGGGGATACGTGTGCATGCGGTCCTGTGTCACTTACTTGCCTTTGTCGCACAGGGAGGATGACACGAAGTAGGATTTTTGATGTGTGTAAGACAATGTGTCCTTTATTGAATGGATTTAACCAGAAACTCGAAGGAGACACTGTCATTTCTAAAAGTCACATCTACAATCCTCAACTTTGAAAGACACTGCCATTTGTCAGTTGTAATTCCTCCAAGGTCAACATCACAGATACGTGAGCTTCAACGGAATTTTTAACATGGAGGAATATCTGACACTATAAAAGTTCAAACATGTAGCATGCTTTTGTCTTATCAAAGAGTAAGATGGTTATTTTGTTCACTTATTTCCTCATTGAAGGGAAGATATTTTTCACAATACTAGGATAGTAACGTATGAGAAGGTGGACACTAGAGAAACCATCATCGAAAGGACGTAAGTGTGGGTCTAAGACAGTTCAATGATTGCCTTCGAGAGTTTAGCCTCAAAGTTGTAGGACGTAATCTCGCTTGCCCTTGTTAATGTTAAAGATGTTAAAGGTTCTCATTTCCCCAAATAGATTCAGAATTAATCAAATGATAATTTCATATGGAGGTAACAAAAACTATCCATATTGTTTTATTATAAAATCAATACTATAAGAATTAGCTTGTTTATTCCATTTAAGAATATCGCTAATTGGCATCACAATATCATTTGACTGTGCCTCTTTTTTTTCTTAATGACTCATTTCACATACCAAGTTTAGTGACTATTTTGAAATGAATAACCTCACAGGAGCTAAGCCAATATATTAAGATTATAGAACTACTTAATCATTTTATTAGAATTCTGGTCGTTGGATTAGAACGTGCTAACTGTGGTGTTGACCTCTTCGGTGGTGTGAAATCTGCCTTCTTCAAGAGCCAATTCTGTTTTTATAAAGCTCCATTCTGTCTATTCCAGAACATTTATCACTCTGTTTATTCCAGGATTAGTCCCCTAGTGCTATTAACATGAGTCACAGCCTATATGCAGAAAACAGTCTGATTTTAGATACAAGCCAGTATAACAATGTTTTTAATATCAACCATAACTTCACAATGCTTGAAAATTTTAAAAATAATGTACTCTCATTTTTACTTGGTTAAATTATAACTGAGGCATTAATATTAGAGCATGTATTGCTAGTTTAAAAAAAAAACTGGAACCGCAAAATCTAGTTAGCACATACGCAGTTTAATTAATATGTATTTGGGCACCAGACAGAGTCCCCACTACTCCACTTTGAATCCAACTCTCTGTTAATGCAGCTGAAATAGCAGGGGCATGTGGCCCAAGCGCTTGAAAGGTTTACATTCACTTGGGAGCCTCGAAAAATTCTTGGCTCCTGGTTTCAGTCTGGCCCAGACTGGCCTCTGCAGCCGTACAGGAAATGGGCCACAAATAGTTCACATCTCTCTCGATAGTGCTATCTTTCAAAGAAAGAAATATTTTAAAAACGGATTGAGTTATCTATCACCGCCTGGACGTTACCCCAACATGGATTGCATTGTCTATCCCGCCTGGAGGTTACCCCAACATGCAGCAACTGACAGCAATGCAGTTTTAGTATCACAGTGTTACAGGATAGCAATCTAGGCTGTTTTCTTGTTTCTCTGCTTCCATCTGCTTTTACTTCAGAGTTTAGGTACTGCAAGAAAGGTTCATTACACAGTTCATGTGTCTCAGTAGGCTTTCTAATATCATAATTTGGAATTGTAAAACAGACTGAAGTACAAGGTTGCATTGCAAAATAATATGGATATCTTTTTCTGATACTGTATCAGATGATTTTACATGGAAAGTAGAATGCAAACATGGGTTATCTAATTTCTTCTATATTTACAATTCAGAGAAGATAAACTATGGTGAGGTTATATGATAGAATTCTCTGGAGAATCAGAGTAAAGTGACTGATTTGGCAGCAATAATTAAATAATTATCTGGAGTCAATGTATAAGTATTATATATATAGATATTTGAAAATTTCCAGAGCTATTTATATGTTATAATCATCAATATGATATAATACATTAATGATTTTATGTATATATATATATATATTATAGTTTTGGAAATTTCCAAATTTGTTCTTTTTTTTTTTTTTTGAGGATAATGAAATCTGCTTTGTTGTTAGCAAGACTCTTACGATTCCAGTGAAGGAAGACTTGCCAGCCTTCGCCCACTGCGCGTCCGAAATCTGTCTGTCTAGGCACAGCATGTTCTGCTGTTCCAACCGGAGGAGTCTATTTTGCGTGGAATACATCTCTCACATTGGTCCTCATTTTATCGTAAGGAGTCCGGTTGTTTTGAAGTGGACATGAAATTCAACTAGTTTTTCACCATCTCAAAGTGTCTAAGTTCTTTGATTACAGACTTTATTTTTTAACATCATGGTGACTCAACTTTATACCAAGAAAGTCAAGGTAGTCGTTATTTAGGAAGATAGAATATACAATAGACAGAGGATTGCTTTTATATATATATCCTGTTTGAAGAGAAAAATCTGTGTTTCACTTCGACAACCTATGGCAATAGTTTAAAAAATAAATTTATGAAATTTAACTTAAAGTTGTCATTGTATTTACTAAGATGTATTTTAAAGATTTATTTATTTTTATTGGAGAGGCAGATTTACAAAGAAAAGGAGAGACAGAGAGAAAGAACTTCTGCTTGTTGGTTCACTCTTCAAATGGTCCCAAAGACCAGAGATGAGCTGCTCCAGAGCCAGGAGCCAGGACCTGTTTAGGCCTCCCCGGTGAGTGCAGGAGGCCAGGCACTCAGACCATCGTCAGCTGCCTTTCCAGGCCACAAACAAGGAGCTGGATGGGAAACATAGCAGCTGGGAGCTGGGACCCAGACTGGCGCCTTATGAGATGCCAACACAGTGAGGTGGATCTTAGCCTGCTGAACAGCACGCTAATCCCAGTGATATGTCTTACAAAGTTTTGTTTTTATAAAGATTTAGTTACTTTTGTTGGAAAGTCAGATATGCAGAGAGGAGGCAAGACAGGGAGAAATATCTTCTGTCTGATGATTCACTCCCCAAGAGACCGCAACGGCCTGATCTGAGCCATTCTGAAGTCAGGAGCCAGGAGCTTCTTCTGGGTCTTGCATGCAGGTTGGGTGCAGGGTTCCAAGGCTTTGGGCTGTCCTTGACTGCTTTCCTAGGCCACAAGCAGGGAACCGGATTGGAAGTGGGGCTGCCGGGATTAGAACTGGAGCCTATATGGAATCCCAGTGTGTGCAAGGCGAGGACTTCAGCCTGGCCCAGCTCTGGTAATGTTTCTATTGTTTGGAAAACCTTGTTGAGGATTGGGATAAGTTCCTGTTGAGACGTTTGATAGAATTCAGCAGTGAAGGACACTTCCTGGTTGGGAGGGCTTTAATTACCAATTCAATGTCAGTCCATGTTATAGGTCCATTTAGATTGCTAATTGGTTCTTTATTCAGTTTGGTGAATTGCATCTGTCAAAAAAATCTCTCCATCTCTTCTATGTCTTTTGATATGTTCGCATATAGTGGGTTGTAATAGTTGCTAACAATTCTCTGTGTGTCCAAGGGATCTGTTCTGTTTCCTTTTCATCTCGTTTGTGTTTGATGCATATATTCTCCCTCCAATTTTTCATTTGTTGGGTTATTGGGGAGTCTATTTTGTCGATTTTCTCAAACAGTTCTTTGATTCATCGATCTTGTGTATAGTTCTTTTGGTCTCTATTTGGTTTATTTCTTCCCTTATTTTGATTATATCTTTCTTTCTGCTAATCTTGGGATTGCTTTGTTGTTGTTTTTCTAGCTCCTTCAGCTGTGAAGTTAAATTTTTTAAAAAAAATTTATTTCTTTTTACTACTATCATTTTAATGATACAGTTCCATAGGCCCTGGGATTTCCCTTACCCCCTGCTCAGTTTCCTACCCCCTTACTGAGTTCCATATATCATTACTCTAGCATAATTCTTCATACACAGTCATATGTCCATCATTGTGGGCATGGACAATGGCAGAGTCCAGCATCCTATTGTCAAGATACAGTAAACAGTTTCATTGGGAGTCCATCTTTGTCTGGAAGTAGAGGTGCATACTGCATTGTATCCTCACATCCGGGAATGATAGTCACCATTACATGTTTACTAAACATCGCCTTAAATGAAAAACCACAATACAAAACCACAATACAAAACAACAGGAAGAAAACTAGAAATTAACAACACCATGATGTTAAATAACAAGCTACTGGATATGATATTCTCCTTTACACAGTTACTATACCTCCCCTTAAATGAAAAAGCCACAAAACAAAATCAATGAGGGGAAGAAAAAAGAAATTAATAGCACCATGAAATCAAATAACATGCTACTGAATGACTAATGTGTCACTGAAGAAATGAAAATAAAAAATCTTGAAGAAAATGATGCTACTGTATGATCTGAGTTACTGAATAATCTAATCAGAATAAAGAGTGTGTAAGAGATTGAACTAACAACAAAATCAAAATTCATGAGATATAGTTTCCACTGATCTTGTTGGTGAAATATGTCTCCTATAGGAAACATATAGATTAGTTTTGTTTTTAAACCCAGTCTATTAATCTATGTTTGATTGATGAGCTTAAGCCATTTACAATCAGGGTTAATGTGAATGGGTGGTAATTCGGTCCTGTCATTTTAGGAATGGGTTGTTCATTGGTTTAGTTTACTGTTGTTATTTTACTGGGATGTTCTTCACATTTGCCTTTGGTTTTATTGGGTGTTACTCCTCTTCTTTGTCAAGAGAACATCTTGAAGTATCATTTGTAGGGCAGGTTTGGAAGAGGCATATTTTTTTCACTTTTCTTTACTGTGGAAGAGTTTTATTTCATTTTTAAAGACAAAGAAAAGTTTTGCTGGGTATATGTTATCCTGGGCCGACAGTTTTTTGCTTTTAGAATCTGGAATATGTTGCTTCATTCTCTTCTTGCCTATAGAGTTTCCTGTGAGATGTCTCCCACGAGTTTAATTGGCATTCCTTTATGTGTCAACTGATTTTTTCACGTGCACATTTCAGGATCTTTTCCTTATGTTTAATTAAAGAAAGCTTGATTATCATGTGCCTTGGTGAAGATAGCTTTTGGTCAAGCCTGTTGGGAGTTCTGTGTCTTTCCTGGATGTTGTTTCCTAATTCTTTCTCTAGATTAGGGAAAATTTCCCTTATTATTTCATTAAATACATTTGTAAACCCAGCTTCTCTTTCTGCACCTTCTGGGACTCCCATAGCTCTTATATTTTGCATTTTAATACTGTCTTTCAATTTTTGAACTTTTTTTTTCTTTTAGCCTGAGCCAGATCTGCTTACAGATTTTTGTTTGTGACATGCAGAAGGCATTTCAACATGGACTCAGCCATTTCAACTGCTGCAGGGGTCCAAGGATAGGAAGCCACTGACCACACCCCTTCTATTTGCAAACACATAGTGCCAGTCAACATCAGCTCCTGAGCAATTTCTGAAATCAAATGTTAAGGCTGCAATGATAGCAAGAGAGAGCACTTGTTAGCACACAAGATGGTCCATGAAGTGGCCACCCTAGGAAGTGGCAGCTTCATGGATAGCGAAGCAGGGTGATCTTTTACTTTTGGTGTTTTATTTTTTTTTTCTTTTTCAGTTTGGTGATTTAATTTTCACTAACATGATACTTTTAATTTATTGAATGAAAGTGATGGTAGTGTCTGATTCTCAGGAGTTTACATGAGAAAGTGTTTGTGATGTGTTTCTCTTGGTGTAGATGGATGTTCTCTAGGTTGAGAATACTGGGGATCATCAAGCAACTTATCATGTACATGTTCAGGCATTGGCAGCTGATTCCCATCAGTTACTTTGAGTCACAGCTCAAGCAGCTGGGAAAACGAGAAGGGAACACACTTGTAACTCAGGGGTGTGGACCGTATCCATGGTGGCATGGCCTGATTTCCTTAGTGCAATGCAGAAACATGGGGTAACTGGCTCATGCTGCTTTGCTCTTCTCAGTCTGGTACTGCTACACCCACTCCACAGGAGTGGCAAATGTCTTGCAGGCATTGCGCATGCTCACTGTTCTTTCGTTCAGGTGATCTCTGCCTAGAATGACCTCTGCACTCTAGATTCATTGACACAATCCTGTTCTCCTTAAGGGGTGACTTTTTCAAGAAAGTTGGTTCTTAAGCCTATTCCATTTAATGGAGCAGTGTAAGTGTAGGGCTTAAAGCTGTGTGTGTGTGTGTGTGTGTGTGTGTGTGTGTGTGTGTGTGTGTGTATGTGTTGGGAGGAGAGTGGATAGCTATACAACCCTTTCTGTCTAGTACCTTTCTCTCAGTGACACTCAGTGTAGCTGCTGTAAGAGGTCCAGTCTGCCTTCCATGTGGGAGTGAAGGCTGATGGAGGGTCAGCTGAGAGAGGCTTCCAGGCATTACCTCTGTGGTGCATGCGTGACCTATCCTAGCACCTGCCATGCAAGCAAGGTGTAGTTTAGGTACAGCATCCTAATCCACTTCAGCTGCATTAACGTCCTTGAATGTCATTGTTCTTTTATTTCTCGCTAACTCCTATGCATCCCTCACTTGCATTGAGCCCAGCATTGTCTCCTCAGGACAATCTCCTGTCCACACAGAGTATATTGTTCAAGTTACCCTTTTCCATATTTCCCTCTCCTTCTCCTTTTCCTGTCACAGTTTACAACTTTGCATCATTTACGTAGTTAACAGGATTGATTTCTTCCCAAGAAAAATAAGCTGAATGAGTAAGCAGGTGGGTGTTGTGTGGACATTCCCAACATGTAGCTTGATGTCAAAATGTCTGCATCTGTATGTTGAGAAAGTGTCTTCATGATTTTGTTGCTAGGGTCATGGGGTGGCAGAACCTCATGAAGGTTCCCTTAAACTGAACTTGGACCCAGCCAACATTTATTCCACTTGTCCCTGCAACTTTCTTAAATAGTTAAGCTTCAGTTTTTAACTTATTAAATTCTTCTTTATAAATGTGCTCAATTTCATTTCAGGAATGTATCATTTTCTTGGCTTTATGTAGACAGTTGATACATTTTCATGCAAGCAAGATTGAGAAAAGCTAAGTAGGAAGAACTGATATTGAAAATCAGTTGTGATTTCTACATTTGACATAACTACTAGTGTCACAATTTTCTTCCATAATTCATCGCTATGTCAAATTTTATTAAGTCAAACTTTCTGTAAAGCATTCCTCGTTACCAGTTATTCACTGTGCACTATTTTACAATGTGCCTTTCTTCCTTCATGGAAGTAGCCTTTGTGAATTCACAAAGAGAACTGGGCTTGAATCCCAATCTGACACGACTTTGAGGGACTGAAAAGCCCAGAGCTAGAGGAAAGCTGCGTGTGCCGGGGTGTTGTCCATGTGGCAGTGTGAAGCCACTTCCCAGAGCTTCCCACTGGTCCTTGCATGCCTTGCTTCTGCGCAGTGATAACTGCCAGCCCCTGCAGCACCAGGAAGTATTGCAAATTCTTGTAATAGCAACGCAGCTGGAAAATGTCACGCAGAGAGGCAACATCATCCCCATGAAAGTCATAAAATCCAGAAAATCCCTTTTTTGTAATAATTAGAAGATTGGAAGGATGTATTTTCTTAAATACAGGCCAGGTGTTTAGACCATCTTGATGGCCTAAGCGTGGCTGTGTGTCAGCCTCCTCCCTCTCCATCAAGGCCCCCTGTCTCCTGGTGGAGGAATTTGGGAGTTGTATAACATTTGCCTTCCCTGCATCAGTTTTAACTTTAAAGGTGTTCAACTTGTGGTGAAACCATTACAATAATTACTATAATGTTTATTTTTTTCTCTTGGGAGGGTGTTTTTTTTTTTTCACAAAGCTCAGTGTAGATGATCTCTGTTTCACTGGGGCACCCATGGTGTCATAGTGAGGAGCAGGTGAGTCTCCTTTCTCCCTCAGGCCCATTCAGCACCTGCCACTGCTTTTCCCAGGCCATTAGCAGGGAGTTGGGTTGGAAATGGAGCAGCTGAGACACTGATGATTACCGTATGGAATGCTGGTGTCCCAGGTAACCTGTTACCCACTATAAGGCAGGAGCTTCCCTTTCTAGCCTCTGTGACCACTGTGGTGAAAAGGGGGATAACGTGAAACTTGCATCAATTCAGGGAAGTTACCCAGGTACCACTAAGTGAACTGGGGTCATCATCTGCTTCAGATTTATCTTTCCTTGAGTGATTAATATATATATATTTGGGGTGTGTGTTTTTACCTCTAAGTTGTAGATTTTACCAAGTAACTTTTAAGAATCCAGCTTTAGAAGGACAATCTAGCACAGAGTGAAGGGATTTGATTGATTCTGTGTCTCTTAAAAACATCTGAGTAAACACACGCTGGAGATGAGCTTTCCCGGCACAATGATATAGTTACAACCAGTGTCTCGAAGAAAAAGCTGTAAATAAACTTTTAAAAAAGTTTTTATTGATTGCACTTTGATGTTTGAACATCTGGACAGAAATAACTGTTCACATTGATGAATCATGCATCTTTCTTTGTTCAGGTACAGAAAGCAAAAGGTAAATGATGTTGATCATTAACATTTGCTTTCTAAAAAGGTGGACCGTTGTTTTCCCTTTCCTCTTTAATGAGCAAGAGGGTGTTGAGTTTTCTTCTGAGAGGATTTGCCTTCATGCTTGGCATTTATTAAAATGCCTGACCACTGCTTCTTGCTACTTTGTGGAATTGATTCAGCCACTTCCTAAGCTATGAAAAATGCATCCATCTTCAGAGCCCATTTGAAATGTTGAATTATGTATTTTTAAAACCAGATAAACAGAAGGAAGGAGCGGGCTGGAAATCTCATTACTTCAGATGTGCTGCTTAAATTCTAGGCTGGGACATTCTACGGAGAAGCCCTTTAATGAGTGGGATTCCCCAGTTCAGTGTGTGCTCGGCAGGAGCAAGCACATTGATCATGCAGAAGGTCCCAGCCCCATGTAACTGACAAGCAGTGCTGCCCAGCCTTTGCAGGCTAACACTAGACGCTGTGCTGTGCTTTGTGTCCCTGATCTGCTTTGCCACCACCATCCTCTAAGGGATTGTAGCAACAGTGTGACAGGCAAGAACAAAAGAAACTAAGTGAAGATGAGTTCTGACGTTAGGGTGAGATAGGGGCCTCCAAACTCGTGTTCCAAAAAACGGGCTCCAGCAGGTGAGAAGTTCAGACCTACAGCCGTGTCAATGGTGAGGAAACGGTCTTTGCATCAGACATTTCTGACCCCCCGAGATCTGGCCATTATGTTGGAGCAGTAGACTTTGTTAAAGAGGTGGTGGGTTGTCCAGGCACAATGACAGTGATAAATCATAGCTTGTTATGCTTATTAGTGTTAATTTCCTTTACCCTACACTGTTAAATGACCATCTGGTCATTCCCTATCTTCCCTACAAGTTTCTGAAGGCAGATTTGTCACCCCATTTAGCTCTCTAAATGTCAAGGCTGAGGCAGCACTGAGTTCATGGGCGCACAGTCCTCTTTCAGCTCTGCTTTTAAAGCCCCTATCCATACAGCCACCCTGTGAAAGTGTGGCTGAGACAGAAATCGGCTTCTGGCTGGCCATTGTGAAAGTCAAACACGTTCTACAGCTTATGTCTTAGGAACAAATATAGGGGAGCAAAACGCATGTTGATTATCTATTGGGCTGTGGCAAATTATATAGGTTTGGTGTCTGGAAGCTACACTCATGTTCCGTCCCGTAGGGTCTGTGGCTCAAGGGTCCTGGGCACGGCTTAGGTAGAGTCAATTCAAGTCTCTCCAGCAAGCATCCAAAGAGTTGGGTAAGGCAATGAGCCTGATCAGAAAGCTTGATTAGAGAAGGATTTGCTTCCATGCTCTGCGACAAAGGGTTGGATTTGAGCTCTCGCAGTAGGTGGAGGAAAGATGTTGGTCCCCCACTGTTTTGTCTGTAGACTGCACTGTGTTATTGAATATGGGGAGCTCTCTGATGTAGATGATTGCAAAGCTAGCGGCAAGGCTGAAGAGACACCCTCATGATGACACCTTGAAGGGGACAATTCATTGCCCTTGCAGTGTCAGCTCTAACTCAGGACAGATGGATCTATGGAGGGCACAAGGGCCAGAAGGCAGAGTCCTGTTCAGCTTAGAGTCTGGCCCCAATACATTGGGACAGAAAAACATCTTTTTGTAATAAATAAGGATACAATCTGACTATGCAGTCTGATGCTAAAGGAAACAAACAATGTAATTAATCATAAAATAATTAAAAATCAAATTCCCTGGATGCAAAATCTTTCCAGGTTGTCAAGGTGGTTTTAGTTATGGCTCTATCACTGTCCTAAGTGCATGATGTAATTATATATCTGCAGTCACGTACAGTTATGACTGATTGGCAATTACTACAGCAGGGAAGGAAGTTCAACATTGTATTTCAAGTAACAACTCTCTCATTTGGGTGTAGATAATTAACAAATGGTCTGTTTGTTTTACAGATGCAGAATCCATTTTTTCCTTTGACATGGAAATGAGCAACTCTAGAGAAAAGCCTGTCAGACAAAGCCCATTTGAGAAAATAATAATTTGTTTTATTTCCTGTAGTTGTTGTGATCCAGCTATTTCAGATTTGGTTTTAAAAGAGTATAGTTATGAGTGAAGAGCAACAAAAAAATTAATCCTTTGGGCAACCAGGTTTGACTTTAAGTTTCCTTTGTATGAGTGGATGCAATCAGAGTATCCAGGTAATTAAGCTGTCAGTCCCATGCAGTTCTGGAGCTCAATTTAATGTGACTGAATTAATCAGGCATGCAAGTAATTTCACTATAGAAAAGCTGTTACTTGTAGGGTCATGGCTAAACTGGACCAGAGCTGCTATTGAGTGGTAATGGATCAAAGTTGCTTTGTTGAGCTCATCATTACAAAACACTGTAGTCATTCCAAAGAACTAAAAATTAAAGTTTGTTAAATGTTAAGGTCAATAAAAGGCAAGCTAAAATTCAGCTACATTATTTTTTAAACTAAAGTTATAAGAGAAATAATAAAATACACTTTTCAGAAAAATCACAGAGAAGTATGGTAAAATGTGATAGATCATGTAATGTAACTGCCAATGGAGACAACTTTGAGAATGAAAATATCTTAGAGACATGTAATTAAGAATACACATATATTTACCAGTTATTTCATCACATGGATAAACTAAGATATTATTTTAAAAACCTTTAATGGAATTCTTTTCAAACATAAAAACCCCACATATGTATCAAATGAAAACCCTATTACATTTTCTATGAATTATTTGACCATCAAACAGTAACATAAACAGAATAATATTCTTATATAACATTTTCATTAATATTTATCAGTATATTGATCTCATCTTCTCAAAAATACTATACCTGTCTCACTTTGCTGAAGAATGTTTCTTAATTTTTTTTAAAAATTGACTCTAATTTTCACCAATTTTATGTTTTGTATTTTTTTGTTTTACATTCACTACCCTTGAAATTATTGGCTTTCATTTAATTAACTGTGGCCATACAAAGCTATTTTTGTCAGGAAAAATAAATCTTTGCATATGCTGAGATGAAAACTTAGGCTGAATTCTATCAATAGGAGTTATTTTCAGTAGAAGTCTCTATATTTAAGTGTTACATGTTTGTAAATTCAGTGCCTGTCGGAAAAAAAAACAACAATTTTCATGTAATGATTTTCCTTTGTTATTCGTTTGACTATTTCGCAGTTGCCAACACCTCAAAGCTGCAGTCTTCACAGTCTGAGCACAATTCTGGTATAATTTACAAGATTTCCATTTCAGAAACTTTCTTCTAAAATAGTTTTCCTGTGAATTGAGATACTCAATGTTGAAATATCAAAATTAAACACTGAACAAGGTTTGAATTCTTGCCACATTATTTTGCTCCAATTGATTTGTTTTATTCCTTCCTTGCTTTTGGAAAGATAATGTTTTTGATATGTTTTATTTTCTGTGCCTAAAATCTCTAAACATCACTGGAACCCCAAAACCTTAAATGGGTGAATTACTTATCAAATAGTACTTTTATTTTGAATAAATATTTGAAAATATACAAGTTATATTTCCAAAATAAATCTCTTCCATGTAGTTGGGTGTTGAAATATTTCATGAAATAGTGTTCCAAAATATAAAAGATGATGTATAAGTGACTTCACATATTTTTTTTCAAAAAATTATAATTGAAACTCAGTCAAAATAATGTAAAAATACATGAGAATAAATAATGCATGATCATTAGGATGCATTTCCAAAAGCTTTACTTTGGTTTTAACAATTAACAAAATGAAGCCATTTACTGGGATTAGCTGATCTTTTTTAAGTGGGAGCTCTGATGTACCTGTGCTGGCGGCATTCACAGATGGAAACAGGTGCTCTGAATCTTAGCTTCCAGCTTTCTTCACCAAGGAGCCAGGAAGTAGGAACTGGCTGCTCTGCAGCAATACTCCTCCACTGTGGCCCTCAGAGCAGCAGCAACAATGTGAACACTGGCGGAGTGCAGTTTCTCGGGCCTCACCCAGCCTTCTGCCCCTCTGAGCCCTCCACATGCTCCCCATGCATGCTTGGGTGTGCCAGTCAGCGCCAGCAGTCATGCCTCGGGCCAGGCCCTCCTGGCTCACCATTAGGCTCTAAATGCAAGTTAGTCTTCATCGAAGGTAAACATCTAGTGAAAGTAAGTAAACCAGCTCCTACTGGGGAAAACACTGAGCCACTCTACTGAGGAATGTGAGCAAAAGTGTGTGACTAACTAACCGCCGGCAAAATTCCTATGACTACTTTTGTGTGAAGTGAAATATTATTTGACTAGCTTTCCTTTATGAAATAATTATTCATACGTGGTTATAATTGAGGTAGAGATACAAAGTAAATATAGTATTATATGATCATTATGATAGAAAGCAAAATTTTAATTCTGTTGTTAGTTCAGTCATACATTGTGATCTGATCAGGTTTTTAAAAAGAAAATATAGGTTTTTTTTTAAAAAGAACATTGTTATGATTCCAGTTGAAGAATGTTTTTATATAAATAATGCACCTTTGCTACAAAAGCTACACAGAGTGCTATATGTATTGGCCATGTTATTGTTTATTTTCACTTTTGTTTGTTTCAATTTGGTCTTTTATTAAATGCATTTAAAGAAAGAAACAGGACAGATAAACTTGCTGCTAGAAATTAATGGTAGGAATTAGAGTATCCTGTCACTTCTTGACTTTCCTCTTGACAATATTTTCCGTAAGTTTATACTCTTCAGCGGGCTCTGTAGATTTTAAAGTTTTCTCAAAACAGTAAAACCAAGGGCTTGTTGTAAAAAGGGTTTGGTAAGCAAGAGGCTCAGGATTGTGAGTGTGCCCGGCAGGAGCCAAGGCGATTTCAGGTTTGGTATGAGCTGGTGAGGGATCTTTCTCTTTTTAACTAGATTGACTAGTTCCTCTTAAATCCGCCCCCCACCCCCCATCCTCTTCTCTGATGTGTGTTTCATGTGTTGTTTCTGAGCTTTGATTTTAGGGAAGTATTGTACAGTTTGGAAACATTATTGAATGTGACACAACCCTATATTCTGAGTGTTGTGTAGTTCATGTCAAAAATGAATTACAGAAACACACACACACAATCATGTTTATGTAGAAGGCTCAACAATATTCCTCCCTTTTGTGGAGTAGCACAAAATACACACAAGGTTTAGCTTCTGAAGTGTTTGTTCTCATTTCTTGTGACTAACCACATCATTGAGTTTGTTGTTCTTATTGTAAACAAGATGTGTGCCATCTTAACTTCACCAGGGCTGTTACTGAAAAGTTAGCTTGTCGTTACAACCTGTGCTCAGGCCAAGTTTCGAACCCAGAATCTGTCATATGCAATTTGGACATCTTACCCATTAAGCCAAATGCTCATCCCCAAAATAGATTTTTAAAGATGAGGGATGTACTCTTTGTCATAAAGTTTAGAGTAAAAAATACCAAATTCTGTTTTAAAAATATTGAGGGTGGAGTTATTTTTGTACTTCTGGTACAGTATCAGGATAGAGAATGAATAAATAATATCTGTCAAGTTCCTCTGTACAGGATCAGTTATATAACAGTGTATTAACCAGTCCAATTTTAACAGCTCTTTCAAGATGGCCATCATTTATAACCTAAGTCTGTGTGCCAATCCCTTGGTTATTTTTAGGATGTTAGAAATTTCTGTATATTAGAAGACATTATTATTAAACAGCAAATTATTCTTTTCCTTGTTCCCATTGCTTAATAAGGTAGTGCCATGCTGAGGACCCAGGAGCAAAAAGTTGGAACTTAAAATAGTTTCTTCTGCTTGATAAATATAAAGTAAATGAATGAACTCAAGGGCCTTCCTCAGGGGAACTCTTAGAGTTTAAAGTGTAGGAAGCCACCTGTTAGCTTCAGGTGATGTTCAGATATGAACAGAAGCTTCAGCAGAGTGGGGACCATTTTGGACTGAGTAAGCCAAGAATCTCAGGTAATGGCCTGGTTGGTTGCTGCTACACTGCCTCACAGACACACAAGTTCAGCTCAAAGGCATCACGTGGGTGCTATCATTTGCAAAACATGTTGAAGTTCCTGTCTAGGTTTTTTGACATTCTTCAGTACACAGTTTTACCTTCGTGGCAGGAACACACAAAACCATGAAGGTCTCTTGGAGAATCTCCAAGTAACAATCCTTCCTTTTCTCGTCTTTCAAGCCTAGAGAAAGAAAAAGAAACCTAATAGGCAGGGCCAACACTAACCAGAGTTAGCAAGAGAAGTAGGCTTGTGGATGCACTCTGAATGGCATCTGCTTGAAGCACCTCTATTGGGGTGACTGGATGAGGGTGCAGATCCAGTTGAGGGATGCTTATGCTGTGTAAGAGCAGCACAGAGAAGATCGAGGCCCCACATTCTTGGTTATTAGATGTTCCACCTGGAGTAATGGTCCATCCTCCAGATGTGCCCCCAGTGCCCTTTGATTCTGCTGGCTTCTTTCATGACGTTCGGTTATTTCATACATATCTCCATGAATGTCCTGCATGTCCATGCACATATGGACCGATTAATAGCAATCACATCATACTGATAATTTCTTATATTATAAATTATATCGAGAAGTCCATTTGTCATGCATGTACATCCAATCTAGAGAACTTGGAAAGTTAAACAGTTGAGACCTTGGCGAGAAACCCACCTCTATCTGCTTCAGTGGAAAGCGCAAGACACTTTCTGCTCATGTCCTGTGATTTGATAGGCATGGAACTATAGCAGTGCGGTTCTTCCACCAATGCCAATGACCTGCTTCCTTGGGCTGCAGCCAAGTGCCTTGGTTACTGCAACTTGACTCTTACGTGGTCCTCCATGAGAAGCTGGTCTCTGTGATCCCTGGTAGCTACTCACTGCATGGTGACAACTTTTCTGCTGTTGCTCTCTTGGTGGTAGGTGGTAGTGGTATGGTCACAGTAGATGTTTTTAGTATACCAATGGAATATTGATTGTAAAGAGCCTTGGGCATGGTGATCTTGGTAGCATAGTCATGCCTATTAAAGAACCAATATTTAGGAGCTTTCCTAAGTGTAATTTTTTGAACACAGACAGAATTGAAGGAGAAACTGGCTATTGCACAGATATTTTGAAATAGAATATTTCCATTATGGATTCATGTTTCCCCTAATTCACATACTGAAACCCTGTCTCCCAATGTGACCACATTTGGAGGTGGTGTCTGTGGGGAGGCAGTAAAACTTCCTCCCTGTGGCATGTGGAGACACAGCGAGAGGTCAGTGAAACACTGAACTTCGGATATGGACTTCTCAGAACCCTGAGAAGATACATTCTTGTTGTGTGGGCACCAGTGTCTTCTATCTTGCTGTGGTAGCCGAGCTCACAAAGGAAAAAAATTCAACTCCAGTATCTCAGTATGCAAGTAGGATCTTCAACAGTTCTGTGAGATAAAATGAAGTTAGTACATTGGATTTTTTTAAAAAGATTTATTCATTTTATTACAGCCAGATATACACAGAGGAGGAGAGACAGAGAGGAAGATCTTCCGTCCGATGATTCACTCCCCAAGTGAGCCGCAACGGGCTGGTGCGTGCCGATCTGAAGCCAGGAACCTGGAACCTCTTCCGGGTCTTCCACGCGGGTACAGTGTCCCAATGCATTGGGCTGTCCTCAATTGCTTTCCCAGGCCACAAGCAGGGAGCTGGATGGGAAGTGGAGCTGCCGGGATTAGAACCGGCGCCCATATGGGATCCCGGGGCGTTCAAGGCGAGGACTTTAGCCGCTAGGCCACGCCGCCGGGCCCAGTACATTGGATTTTAACGCTATATGATTAGTATCCTTATGAGAAGAGGGGTTAGGATACAGACATGAGTGCGGAGAAGACCTTGTGACAGCTACCTTCAAGTCAAGGTGTGAGTTCTCACAAGAAAGCAACCTTGATTTCACATCTTGATCTCTCATTTCCCCCAAGAACTAGAGAAAGTAAATTTCTGGTTTTTTAAATCACCCTTGTGTAGTACTTTGCTATGTCTGCCCATCAAGCTAATGCCATGCTAGAGAAAAGCACAGATGCTTTGTGAGATAGAGCCAAGATGATAGGTAAGGAAACATCAGCAGGAGGACACCGTGAATCCATGGGAACTAAGCACAAGTACTCAGTGCTGTGGACTTCAAAGCGTCGTTGACGAATATAGGAGCTACTCCAGGGCTGACCAAGTAAACACGAATCATTTGACATCCACCACAGGAGGTAGAGTGTAACCGATGATTCAAGCCGTTCTGTGTTATTAAGAAAATCATTTCAGTTTTCGAAATTAATTTTAACCTGACTGCTGCCGCAATCTAAAAAGCGACTAACATTTACCAAGTAGATTTCTTGTGTAAGAACCAGTCTTCTCTCAGAACATTCACATTCTGTTTTATTTGGGGGGGTGGCAGTGTTGGAGGTGAGGAGAAGGGACAGATTATGTGTCTATTTCTGCATCTCTCCTGGCACCTAGTTTAAAATGAGAAGCAAAAAATAGATTTACTTGAATTGACTATCCACATTGGAATGCCTCGGTTCGTATCACCTGCCACTTTTGCTGCCCATAAGCAAACATAGTTGGAATTTCTTTGTTTTCCTTCCTCTTCAATGCACCTGTTAATTTGGTTTCTCCTCCCATTGCCACTTCCAGGCCACCTTTTTCATGCCAGCAACCATCCAGTGTGACCCAAACATTCTGTTGTCTAATCATCTCACTGCTTTTTTTTTTCCTCCTAGGAATTAGATGCTATGATAACCATATTATGAGAAGAAGCCCTGGTAATGAAATTTCCCTAAAGTATATGTTGTTAACTGCATACTATATTTATGCAGGTTCATTTTTACTGAAAAAGAGACAAAAAGCATGTTGCTGATGAGTTTATACTGTGCAGAATCGTTATGTTTGTGTCTCTGCTGTTTAGATAGGTTGTCAGCACATAGGTTTTAGTTGGCCTCAGTTAATACCATTTACCTTAGCTTAACTAAAATTTCTGCTTTTCACTGTCAAAAATGCCCCAGTTTGAATGATGCAGGGTATGGTTTATGCCACATAGGGTCTACACATTTTGTGACACCAAAATCACAGCCCATTATTTAGTAAGTTGCAATATTTTTTTAAGCACATTAACACTGCCAGAGAAGTCTGGGCTCTGTACAGCTGTTTCCCAATATTATTTTAATAAGAGACTGAACTAATAAAATGGAGGTTACACTTTTAAATTAATACCCTCCCTTGAGCACCCACTGAAATAGCAACTTATTAGACTGAATGCTAATAAGAAAAAGCATGGTCCACCTGACTAAGCTGCTCAGTACAAATTGAAGAATTGGAGTTGGTGTTGACATTCTGCATGTGGCTTTGGTGTTGACACTCTGCGTGTGGCACCCTTCTGGCATTCCTTCCAGGCAGGGCTGTGGTTCCTAGTTTCCCAGCCAGTTCAACACACATTCTCAACCATCAATTGCTACATTGGTCACGTGACAGTTTACTCTGGTTTTAGTCTAATATCTTGAGAGGTACCTCCTCATTTCTTTGTCATTGCAATATTCCAAGCTCTAGCTGCAGAAATATTTAGTGAATCGTCCATTTTGTTGGCTTCTGTGTAAACTGCACATGGAAGGGAATAAGGTTGTGCACTGAACACTCTTGCGCATCACCTTGGCTGAGCTCATTGCCAGCGTCTCAGAGTGTCATCTACTTTATTGCGTGTTGTTTAATCAACAATTGGAGCAGATGTGAATTGGTGCTCACATGGGATGCGGTTTTGCAAGTGGCCACTTCACCTGCTCCTCCTTCTTAACAGAAGTGATGTTTATGATGAACATTTACCCATCTTCCCTAAAGTCAATTCTAATGCTAATAGTTTATAAATACTGTTATATGTTATTGTTCTAATAGATTTTTTATGACTTTCCTTTGCAGTTTATGGACTATGAGTTATCCAATGTTAGCTGGAGTTTCTGGTCTAAAGAAAAGAACTATTTTGAATCTTTCTATATATGATAATGTGTATTATTACCTAATTGGGCCAGCCATTGATTCTTGCAATCTGATGGCAGAGACAACAGATGGCTGCAGTTCTGCCTTTCTGAAGGCTGCGAGTGTGGAATGGACATGTAGTCCGGGCTTGCTCTTGCAAAAGGCTGGCAGCCCCATCACTCTGGTTGCTAGTAGATGCCCCATCTCTCTCTCTGGTCGCTTCAGAGGACAGCCCACCTCCTGTTCTGCCTGCTTTTCATTTGTTTCTTGTTTTGTTTTTAAATAAGAATTCCATCTGTGTTGCATTGGAATCCTGCATTGTAAATTGATTACTTCCGTGAAACTTCTGCCTCAGAGTAGGTTAAGACTCTAACATGCATTTCCACCTATAAAAAGCTGGTTCAAGGTGATGGGCAGGCACCTGGAATGAGGAAGTGAGCCAGTGCTTAGTGCAAAGGAAGCAGCTTGATAGCCTGCTGAATGATGAGGTATTTTTACCCTCCCATGACCTGAATGCCAAGTATTAGAAAACACAGGTACTGCTGCATGAGGTGAGGCAGCAGTGTGCCAGCCCAAACAGCGCCTCATCGGCTGAAACTGAAGCTGCCTTCTGCTGACATTCCCTGTGCCTGGGGGATGCGACATTTCAGGCATTCATGGTCCCCTCAGCTGTAGGAGTGATGGGTGTGAACGCTGAGTGCAGTATCCACTGTATCCATGCATTTCTTCCTTGACAGCCAAGGTTTCTGTTTTTCCTCGCCCTCGGGTAGAGCTTGCTGTCTCAGCCATGGAAGGTTAAGGCCTGGTTGTTTCCAGAGCCACAACATTGTTGGGCTCTGATACTCACATCTCTTCCCTTCCCGCTAAATGTTCTGTGCTTATTGTTCTGTTGACATTTATTTGATAGAGAACACTTCTATAGAAGGCATTCGTCCTAAAATCTGCAGTGTCTCTATCCAGGGCAAGCGTCCCCGCCACACAGAGCTTGTGAGATCCTCTGCCCCCGACCCCAAACACACACCACTTGTAAGATCTCGCATTAAACTATAGAGGCTTGGTTTTGCATGGCACTTGAGCTCTTGTTCATTATGAAACGTTTGCTTTCTCAGCTATATTGGCCCATTTGTCCTCATTTCTAGAGTACTGTGGAAGAGAGAGTGCTAGGACAACGTTGTAGGCACGATGATAGCACAGATGTGCGCACGAGCTAGCTCTCACAGTTTTCAAAATTGTTGAGAATAGAGCTTTTGAAAACCAGAGATATCCATTTTTATTTAAGCTTTTATGTGGGTTCCCTGATCAATGGACATAAAGTATTCTGGGTAATAAAATATACATGATGGCTTTTTTCTTGAGGGAGATCAGAGATGAAGAAAAGCTATTTTGAATGTATTTCCACTGATCTGCATTATGTATGCTTCAGTACTGCCAGGGAGATTCCAGGCCCATTGTGTTGCACCTCTGATCCTCTACTGGAAAGACCAAAGTGTCAGAGCCTCTTTGCTCTGACAGTCATTGAGCCAGAGGGCTGACTGCTGATGGTCTCTGGGCTGCAGTGGGGGGAAGGGAGAGGAAGATAAAGTGTGAAGAAAGGGGCACAGGGGATGATGAAAAAATGCAATTCCTGCGACAATGACAACAGCAGAAGGAAAGGAAAGGACAAAAGCAAGACAAGCAATGGGAAGAAGGTCAATGCAGCTGCGAGGTTTTCAAGGCCAACGATCATACTAAAAAACAACTCTAAAACATTGCAAATGCTTATGCGTGTTAGCCAGTTTTATGCATGATTAGAACACCTGCCTAGCCAGTTGTTAATGCTGTAGGCTTGCACATTTGGCACCTTTTCCCAGAACACACACCTTCAGAATCTGTAATTCTGTCAGTTCAGGGGAAGGTAGCCTTTCCTGACATTGTGGTCATATAAATCACGTCGCAGATCAAAATTGATCTTCGAAATTGCATCTTCACGGGGATTTTCAATTTCCCGAGACAGAGAGATCCCCTGGGCCATCCCCAAGAGTTTGCTTTTATTTAGCAGCCTGCTTTCAACTGCTTGAGATGGCAGTCGACAGGTACATGGTGCACCTCATCAGTGGGTTGACAGAGGCCCCTTAACCACACTGAGATAAGCCATTTCTGGTTTGGGAAACTTCAGCTGCGCAAAACAACATTGTGTTATGATTTTCTAATGTTCTGGATTAAGTATTACTACTTTTTAAAAGATTGAGTTATTTGTCATGAAACTCAGAGTTACAGAGAGAGAGGGAGAGAGAGAGAGAGAGAGAGCTCCTTTCTTCTGGTTCATTCTGCATATGGCCACTGCAGGCAGTGCTGGTCCAGCCTGAAACCAGAAGCCAGGAACATCATCTGGTCTCCTACTCGTTGGCAGGGGTTCACATACTCGGACCATCCTCTGCAGTTTTTCCTAGCTCATTGACAAGGAGTTCATTTGAAAGTAGAGCGGCCAAGATATCACCCAGTGCCCATATGGTGTGTTGGTGCTGTGGGCTGTGGTTTTATCTGCTATGCCACAGCACCTGCGGCTCATTGCAGTATTTTCTATCACTCTGAATGCCAAGTTCAGTAAGTACGCTCCCATTGATAAGACCAAGCATGTACAGGAAGAATAATCTGGTGTTTCATAGCATCGATAAATACTTTACACTCAATTTCAGGTCATTTAAAGGTCGAAGCTCTTTTCTGTTTTCAACTGAATTCAAGCAGCTGAAAGTATCTCGTTTTCACACAGAATCGGGCAGGTATTGCCAATGGGCTGCTCATATCCCAGAAGGGGACTTTTTCTCCAATTGTGTTTCTGGATATAATTAAGAAGCGTCTTCCATTTGACTCAAGTATCATTATGGGGTGAATTTTTTTTAAATAGGCCATGAAATGTAGCTTTCTACAAATGGTGCAAGCTTATACGAATACTTTGAATTGAGATAGATTGCAAACTCCTGAATAAAATAGAATTCTGATCCCCAAATAGTCAAAAATCCTGTTACTTTAAGGAACTTTCAGGGTAATTAATTTCAAAGAACCTGAGGAGATTGTCTTTGCCCTTTATCCCAGACATACTTATGTATGAATTAAGAAATTCCATGTCCACAGAGATGATAAAAAAGAAATGGATAAACAGCTATTTTTAGCTGATTTTAAAAAATAAGATAGTTTTCTTGCTAACTTCAGAAATTTTTGAAATACTAGTAATAGGAAGACTAGGTCACATTTTCTTACCCTGTAATATGTGCCAGAACGTTTGCTACCCACTTGCGTTTGACTGCGTAATGCAATGTGCACAGCCTTGTAAGGTGATTTCGGAGACTGTGAGCTGCTTCCTGCAGATGGAGGGGCAGAGGCGCAGGGAGAATTTGTCTGCTCAGAGTTCTACAGCTGCATGGGGGAGCGCTGCTGTAGTCCCAGGTAGCCTGAAACCCTGTCTTAAGAGTACATTCAGTGGGAAAGGAACTTCTTGCCACATTCTCTCTTATAAAGCAAAACATACTATAAATATGTTTGATTGCTTTTCCTTTTCATGTCACGTGGCTAAATGACACAAAAAGTTAAATATCTTCTTTCGTTGTTGTTGTCAGGTTCTTTGCTTTTCAATATGTTAAGACTCAAAAGAGAAGAAAGTTAACTGAAAAAACCAACATGGGATACTTACAAATAGATTCGTGTCTGATGAGCAAAAGCAGATCTGCTCTGCTTGATTTCTCTTATTTAAATTATAATTTTGTTGCAAATTGCTGTTGATGTTATACTGGGACTCTTAATTGACTGTGATGATATTCTACCAGCTCTAACTTCGGACCAGAAATGGTCTCCCCAAGAAACTGTTCAACCCATCTGGGCAATAAGTAGCTGGACTCTATGCTTGGTATACATTTGCAAGGAAAGAATCTTGATTGAATTTGAACTGTAATACTGCATCAAGGTGGAGGAATCCACCGGGGGGAGGGGCGTGGGGAGGGGTGGGGGGGATTCCCAGAGCCTATGAAACTGTCACATAATGCAAAATAATTAATAAAAAATAATAATAATAAATAAAAAAAAATTATAATTTGTTCATTTCTAATCTGGAAAGAAATGTAATTTTATCTTAGTTGGTGACAACTACATAGATTATAGGTGAATGAAGAAAAAACCCTGGTGAAATTTCTGAAGAGTAACTTCTTTGTGAATATGGTCCTTATTAATGGTGTTAGCATTAATTCTCAGAGTCTTTGAAAAGCAGAATGATAGGGAGATGCCATTTTCTTCACAGAGCATGGGCGTTAAAATCACAGGTATACTTGGTATCATACAGGATGTGCCATTTTAAAATCACATGTTCTTTAAAGATAAACAACACCTATTTGACCTAAGAGAATACATAAAAGGGAATCAAAAAGAGTGAACCGAAACGTGGCGTTCTTCCTAGCAGTCAGCTACAGGCTGGGACCCCTACGTTCCACATGAGATGCCTGGGTTCACGTCCTGGCTCCAGGTCTCCGTTCCGGTTGCTGCCAACACAGAGCCTGGAAGGCAGTCAGTGACTATGCAAGCAGCTGTGTCCTTGACCGCACACGGGGCCAGGACTGAGCTCTGCATCCCAGCTGCCAGGCCCCATTTGTGCCAGGTGTTTGAGGAGTCAGCCAGTGGATGAGAGTCTCTCTCCTTGCCGCTCTTCCTTTTTCCCACTTTCTCTCCCTCTTTTCCCTCTTTTCTATCTCTACATCTCTCTGTCAAAGAATTCGATTTTTTAAAAATATGAACCAAACATTTTACCGTTCAGATAAATAAGTAATCTATAAATTTCAGCTTTGGGGGGGTCTCATGATAGCTAGAATTTTTAAAAAATCAGAAGTGCATTAATATTACAAGTTTGGTATGCAGAATGTAGAAATGACTGAGAGTTATGTAAGTTGAATAAGCCAGTCAAACCCTAATCACTCTTTAGAACACCACCTGATGAAGTTTTAGTTTGCAAATTAAGTGAAAGCACACAATAGGTATTCTTAATAGGCTAAATTTGACTGGCTCAATTGCATGTTGTAAAAGCAAAAACTGTATTTTTAGAAGGAAAGGGTCACAAAATTATTTTGTCCTTTTATTTCAAAAATTGAATGTTAGCAATAATTACATAATTCGCTCAGCTTTTGTTGTTCCTTGCAGACAGACACTTTTTTGACACTAAAGACACATGCTGAAAGGAACTTTCAAATGTAATGAGGTCACAGAAGTTGCAAAATCTACCCCACTCCAATCCTGCAGTGTTTAAACCTTCTGGAACTCTGAGAAGGATTTCTGTGTCCCACTGTGGCCTTTTTGCCTCTCGCTCCTGTACAGCTGTCCCCAGACATCATGTAATCAATTCTTCACACAGTTACAGCTTTGCTCTCCGCTTCACACCTATATGTTTGTTCCCTGAAGAAGAGCTAGCACCAGTCACTTAGCCAAAAGCTGATGAATCACACAAGGGCAAAACAGTTCAGGGAGAAAAAGAATAGATGGAACTCAACACCCAACAACATCGCTCTCTGCTGGTGAGCTGAGAGTTTGTGCAAAGCAGCTGAGTAGTGTCCACTCTATGTGCTGAACACATGAAGACAAGGAAGTACCAAGACGCACCCCAAATGCGACGATATGAAGGCAGGAAGAGAAGTAAAACGATGTGCGATCTTGAATGAGTCCCTGTCATAATTCAGAGCAGGACTATAGACTGTGGATTGCTTGCAGCATTGCACCGAAGTTAACTCTTTGGTTCTGAGAATTCCCGGTTATCTAAGATGTTTGGGTTGGAAGAAACTGAGTTAATGAAGTTGTTTTTGTCATTCTTCTTTAATTTGAAATTATTTTAAAATAAAAAAGTAGATTGGCATGTGCCTTTCTGTAGAACTTTAATGAGTTGTTAATATCACTATTCAACCCATGGCTTTTATTTTAAAGCCATCATTCATTTATCATTCATTCATCATACATATCCCATTGCAAACCCTGGCTGTGCTGACTAGGTTGTAACTTTACAGTACTCTCACACTTGTGCACAGCAAATGTTGTAAACTTGGGAATAGTTCTTTAATATTTCCAATTTCAAATCCACAATCCTCTCCCTTTTGCTGAGAGCATCCAGCTTAAAGGATATTCAAGCAAAAGTCAAGGAAGCAGAACAGTAACTCTGAGTCTAACCTTCCCTAAAGGAAACTTCATTCCTGGTCATAGTGATGAGTTCTTAAAAACTAATTAGGAGTTATAGAAAGTAGAAATATTACTGATTTTAAGTGAATAAGATCCCACACTGTTTGCTTCTGCTGCTGCCTTCGTATCGCCCATCTGGAGTGCCTCTCGGTGTTTGCTTGTCGTCATGAGTACATCCAGAGAACACTACTCAGCAGCTTTGCATAAACTCTCAGCTCACCGGGTACATTTTTTCTCTGTTACCGCAAAATTTCAGTCCATGGGTAATTTACTTCACATGATAGAGACCTTTTTTTTTTTTTTTTTTTTTTTTTTTTTTTTTTTTTTTTTTAGCAATTCTGACTATACCAACTCTGAAATAAGCTAGCTGGTTGTAAATGGAGTGTCGGTGGGGGTGGGAATGAGGTTTTGTGTATCTGGCTAGTGCTGCATTTGGACAGGTTACTGAGGCTACTTGTGGAAGAGAAAACTCTTGAGCAGAGTGGACCTGGGGCACAGGAGGAATAGGTGACCTTAGAAGCCCTGAGAGATGACAGGGCTCTATGACATGGGTGCAGGCCCAACATCATGAAAACCAAGCTCATTTTTATTATTATTAACAGAAGAGAGATACAAAGAGGTAAAATGCTCACCACTAGTGTAGCTTCTGCCTGTGCAAGAGTGAATGGGGAACGGTTCCACCACTTCCTGAGGGGAGCAGTCAGTGGTGACAGTGAAAGTCAACGGGACTTGCAAAGGGAGGAGTGTGGGTGTGACCTCAGGCACACTCATCCACAGAGATGGCCGGACACATGGACACAGCACCGAGCATCGGCCCTGCAAGAACCGAATCCAGGAAAGAGACCGAGAACAGCCGTGCTCAGGCCAGCTCACTCTGCTGTGCGGGGTGACACACAGCGCAGTTCTGCTGCCACAGCGCTGCACAGCACCCAGAGGCCCCGCCGTTCTCCCAGAGCTGGGCCTCGGGAGCCCGCAGACAGTAGGCGGCAAAGGAGCTGACACCCTCTCCTTTTGCTTGACGTTTCCTTCTCCAAGTCCTGCTCCCTCTGTAACAACTTTTTTAAAATTCACACAAACACACATGCTCACAGACATACATATGTACACATATGCATGTACACATGTTTATGTGCATAAAATATGTACATAATTGTGAACACACACAAGACTACATGATATAAAATATACACATGTGTTGGTGCACACATACACACCTATACATATGTGCACATATAACTGTGTGCAATACATACCTGCAGTGTGAGTGCACACACACACACACAGACTTCTTAACATGGACCCGTCCTTCAATCTTTTAACAAAACTCTCTTTTTCTCCAAATGAAATATTTTCTTTGTTTCTGGAAAATATCCCCTCAGAAAACTGACCAGCCTGGATCTCATGAAGCAAACATGGTGAGGAGAGGAGAAGATCTAACGGGGAGGAAATCAGAACAGTGCATCATGGTGGAGGCATCGGATCTGCCCCTGAGGAGCACTCAACACCTGTCTGCCACACAGGTGCACACTCATGTTTTGCATTTCATCGACTTCAGCCTTAAAGTCACATAACTTCTTCCTTTATCCTCAGGGACTTTTGCTAAAGCTGTTTGTTTATATAGCTTTAGCATTTCCTTTTTGTAATCACTGTCACATACGTATTAAAAAAAAGGAAACAAAGCACTCTGGGTATGTTAAAATATGCTAATGGCCAAACCCTGAAGACTCTGGGATTCTCACCAAGGACTATCAGTACGGGCACCAAGGACTACACCCCAACAGCCAAGGAGACCATGGGGAACTGGAGTGCCTTCGGAGGCCGAGAACTCTGAGGTCACCCACCCCCATTTGGGTCTACCACATGGGATGGAAGAAGCCCAAATTCTGCCTTGCAGGATCCAAGGGCATCGGAACGACAACCAGGATCCCTGAGCGGTCCGCAGAAACAGAAGAACAGTAAACTTCCTTTGGGACTAGGGAGGGGAGCTTTCTCTGGTCCTTACTTAGTTCCAACTTTGTATCCCCACCCTCTCTTGCAATGACCATCAGGGGCGCCCCGGAAAAAAAAAATAGAATAGATAGACACAGAAATATAAGGAAAGCTAGAACCAGACAGGAAACGGTCAGTGTGGATCCACATTTACCTTACTAGATAGGACACAGAGATTAGTTATGCCTCGCTAGGGTATTGAAGATTTCTCTGCACACCCCTCCTAAAACTGTTCTGCATCTCAGCTGTTAACAAATGCCTTATTAGATTTATAAGCCAGCTTAGACCATCCTAAAATCTGCCAAGTTCACCAAAATTATGCTTCAACACTATAAACTGCTAAATACTAAAACGAAAATAGACACGAGACAGCTGAATAGTAACCTATAGCCACTTTAAGGTGTATAGCAGCCGGTTCTGTGTATAAGCAAAAAATGAAATGTCAATGAAGTAGTCACAGGATATGGTTAGGAACTTGCATGGTTTTTACATATTGATTATTCAATACCATGTCAATTAATTCCATAATGTTGTAAATTGTTGTTGATGATGTGCTGGGGCTTCAATTGATCGGGATGCTATTCTGCCAGCTCTAACTTGCAGATGGTCTCCCCAAGAAACAGTTGAATTTATCTGGACAATAAGACGCTGGACACTAAGCTTGGTATATGTTTGCAAAGAAATAATCTGGACTTAATTTGATCTGTAATACTACAACAAGGTGGAGGAATCCACAATGAGGGGAGGGCACAGGGAGGGGTTGGGGGAATCCCAGAGCCTATGAAACTGTGTCACATAATGCAACGTAACTAATAAAAAAAAAAAAGAAAGAAAAGCATGGCAAACCCCATGTTGACTGTTAAAGGTTTTGCCTGAAGTGACGGGTGTCTGATTTAAGTCATGTGGCTATACCTGAGATCATGTGGGCAGGAATGTAGAACCGTCCTATGTTGAAGAGCATCAAATAAAGACTAAAAACGGCCTACTTTAAAAACAAACAAAAAACCCCAAAAAATATGCTAATGACCAGAAATACAGATTTTTTTCAGACTATGCAAATTCAATTACAGAATTTATTTTCAGGACAAGTGCTTGGCACGTAGTTAATGTGTTTCTTGGAATGCCTGTATCAAATGGAGTGCCTGGGTTCAAGGACCAACTCTACTTCTTATTCTGGCTTCTTGTCAATGCAAACTCCTTGCCTCCGACATGGGAGACATGGATTGAATTTTTCTTGGTTGGTGCACAACTCTGGTTTTTGCTAGTTAACATAAAAGGACTCCATAATAAAAGCACAGTAATGTCTGAGTCTCTGTGAGAAACAATTTATTTGCCTGCATCTTGACATTTCTGATGTCTACATGTCATGATTTAACAGAAAGACTTTTTAGTCTCAGCCGTAAGTAGAAGTTCCCTGTGATCCACCCTGTCTATCATTCCTCTCTAAATAGAAGCATGTCCTGGAATAGGTGTCTTAGGGTGTGTCATTCGTCTGAGCAGGTGTTGAATAAAGAAGGAATCAGGCAGGGGTGCAGTTAATCAGACAAGGTTCTGAAAGGGGGAGCGGTGAAGACTGGACGAGAATTCTCTGCATGGGTCATGGCTCGGAGGCAAAGCTTAGGGGTGCTGGGTGCTGATGCAGTCCACATGAGCAAGTTGCTCTGGTGTCCGCACCCTTCCTTGGGATGGCACGGACTCCTGACCCAGGCAGTGCGCGTGCCCAGCTCCACTCTCTGGATGCTTTGTATCCTAGTTGCTTTCTGCCAATTTGCTTCTCAGACCACAGGTTCTTAGAGCTTGCTGAGCTTCTGAGATTGAAGAGTGGGAAACATGTGTCAGCAGATTAGCAGTCAGCTTTGTGGAGCCACAGGAATTCGAGACTGCTCTGAGGAACCAACACAGAGTTACTATAGCAATACCAGAACCGAGCCCAGATTGGGGCTAGGCCATTAAATGCCACTGTTACTTGCTGTTGGCCATTTTCTTGGTGATAAGAGAAGCTATAATTAAAGGATGGCTTGCTTCTGTGGTTATTTCTGGGTGATCGCTGAAATTGTTTTTTTGAGCCACATGAGAAATGAAACCTTCCAACTCTTTAAAATCACGGGCAGTTTCCAAGACTGTCTACAAGGAAAAAATATTGTTTTTTGAAAGGGGACTGCTGAATAACCTAGCAAAACCATTCTGTTTTCAACAGAGAGGAGTCACATTAACAATGGTCGTCAGTCCACAGTGTTGATCATTGCCATGTTCAAAATGATTCCGAGGAAACATGCACCCAAATTAATGAGATCTTAATTAATGTATCATTTACAGTGAAGCTGAATTTTCTGTTTGAGAAGAGTCAATACACCATATTTTTGACAGACAGTCAAAGAAATCTAATTAAGGAAACAAAATACATGCTATGCATCTATGCTTTCATTTCCAGAATAATGTTAGATATCTTGCTGGAAGGGAAAGTATGTGACAAATTCTCATGTACACATGGCTGGCAAAAGAAAGACAACCCTCAGGAAGTGAATTCTCAAAGTATGAGTATAGATTGGTATAGGTTGGTTTTCATTTCAAATTACCCAAAGCTCTGAATAAAGTCAGCCCATATATATTTAATGTGAAACTAGGATTACTTTTAAAATTTGGTATGTGTGCATATACAAAGATGCATTTGTATACATGCATATTCATATATACAGATATTTGAATAATTGTCTGTGCACACACATACACATTGTCAATGCTGTTAGGAACAGTGCATGTATAACTGGTATACAGAATTTATTCACCAGCATTAGTGATGTTTCTTGGGGGATTGAACTTTGAAATTCAGGGAGGTATTTCTATTGGGGAAGAACTTCTTGATTTATTTTTGGCAAATGTTGTTCCCATCATCTTAGCTTTGTAGAGAGCATAAAACAAAGGCCATTCTTGTCCTGGAGCCTGCACGTAACTCCAGGACACAGCTGCCAAATGACCTACAGATCCATGAGCACAGAGCAGGGCATGAGAAAGTTGCTAGTGACTCCACTGAACCAAGCCGTGCTCTGCAACAAATCGCCACAAACTCTAGTAGCTGACAACAGCAGTCCTCCGCCTTCATTGCAGGGCTTCTGCGGAGCAGGGCACTAGAGCGGCTAGGGCCCACTGGTCAGGATGAGGACTAGCTCGGGAGGCTGTGAGGAGAAGGGAGCGGTCACGGGCCTCGTTGGAGGCTTCTCCCACCCTCTGTCCCTGTGTCCAGTCCGCCTCTCCCACGGTGAGCTAGGCCTGTCTGGGCCGCCCTGAATCTCTTGCCTGGGAAGCTGTGTGGGATGAGAGGCAGTGTCCTACATCAGTGCCTTCCTCAGCCCTGGCCGCCTTGTTGACTCTCTTTGTTCTTTCCTTCAGAGATTTCTATCACTAAAAAGTAGAACTGTTGAAAGATTTAATGTTAAAGCTTAAGCCAAGGTTCACAGATTCCCATCATTCTATATTCTTCCTTGGTTGGTGATGGACGATAATACGTTGTGTCAGTACAAGAAAACGTGGTTACTAGTAATTAAAACCCAGCATGAGATAATTCTTAAAAACCCTAATTCTTAATGATTTTCTGAAATGATATCTTCTAACATCCATGTTCATAAAAACGGCATTTTTGAAACAAGTGTTTCTAAGAGTTAATTTTTTGGTAAGAAAGAGATGTTAAGAGATGTTCCAATTTGTCATCACTGTTTCGATCAAATACAAAATCTCAAGTGAAATTTTCATGTGTTTAATGGATATGATAATAAAAATGTAGTTTTATTGTTTTTTTTAAGATTTTATTTATTTTTATTGAAAGGCGGAGATACAGAGAGGAGGAGAGACAGAAAGGAATATGTTCCGTCCAATGGTTCACTCCCCAAGTAACCGCAATGGTTGGAACTGAGCCGATCCGAAGCCATGAGTAAGGAGCTCTTCTGGGTCTCCCACGCGGTGCAGGGTCCCAAGGCTTTGGGCCATCCTCAACTGCTTTCCCAGGCCACAAGCATGGAGCTGGATGGGAAGCAGGGCCTCTGGGATTAGAACCGGCGTCCATATGGAATCCCAGGCGTGCAAGGCAAGGAGTTTAACCACTGGGCTATTGCGCCAGCCCTATTATTGTTTTAAAAGATACGTTTATTTTTATTGGAAACTCAAATACGCAGAGAGCAGGAGAGACAGCACAAGATTTTCTGTTCCCTGATTCGCTCCCCAAGGGCCCCAAAAGATGGAGTTCAGCCAATTCAAAGCCAGGAGCCAGGAGCTTCTTCCAGATCTCCCACATGGGTACAGGGTGCCAATACTTTGGACTATCCCCAATCGCTTTCCCAAGTCACACACAAGGAGGTGGATGGGAAGTGGGGCCACCGGGATTAGAACCAGTGTCTACATGGGATGCCAGGGTGTGCAGGGCAAGGACTTGAGCCACTAGGCTATCATAGTGAGCAAAGGAACTCAGTTTTGATGCTAGATCCTTGAAAAATAAGCCACCACAATAGTAGGCATACACACATGAAATTATAGCTCATGGCACTTATTTACAATTACTCAAGTTTAGTCTTTAAGTCAAAATTGTTAAAATTCTTAGTGGGAAAGTTTGTTCCATTCAAGTTAGTTCAATTGGATTTACGTGCATACATCTTTTCTTGTAAAAACAGGTAAAGGTCTAAGTGAGGTATGCATTTGGTTAGAAAGTACATTAGGGAGAATTTTTGAAGAGGTGATTACTATTTTAAGTTGCAAAAGTGTATCTTTTTGCTAAGTCATGTCACAATCAGACATTTCTCATCTCATCAGAATAGGTTATCAGCCCACTTATTTCAAAGCATAAATCAACACAAACTTCAGACCACAAGCACTCGTCATGTTTGCTGCTGTTGAGCTGAAAGCAGGGCACGGCTTCCACTTCTGGCCACAGACTGATAAGTCTCAGCATCTCAGGGTTTCTGCAAGCAATGCCATAATTTAAAAGTGCCTTTTTCATGTGGAAACAGCTTGACAATAGTTACAGCATCCATTTTTGGACCTGCAGTAAAGCCTGGAACATTTATGCATTAAAGTCTGCATAAATCAAATTCAGAGATTGGATCAGCTCTCTCTGTATTGATCTTGGTTGGCATGAACTCGAGTTCCATCAGAAGGGTCTGAGGTGGAGATGTGCTGAGTCAGCCCAGTTGCACGCTTCCCTGACAATAACTCCGCATCCTGCTTACTGAGCTGCTCCCTGCAGAGTGCTGCCTACGGATGACCCAAGGGGGGAGTCATGCTTGCTGCATGGGGACTGCTCCCTGATGACTGGAGCAGAGATGGTGTGCAAGGGAAAGCAGAAGGGGGTAACGCAGCAGAGACATCACCATGTGTGCTCCTATGCTTGTGAGATAACATGAAAAACATGCACATTAGAAGAACCCTGGGGAGGAGGAGTTCAAAAATCAACTACATAATGTAGTAATCTTGACGATCTTTAAGAAGAAAGCACCTCAACTGTGTTTTAGTTCAGGTTATAGGAGGGAAAACCATATTTCCTTTTAAGGAATACAAAGTATGATTTAAAAAACTATTATTATCAAGTCCAACCTATTTTTCATTACTTTTAATACATGGAGATTACTATAGACGAAGTAGACCCCTCTGTCATTCTCACTGGAGTTTCGTTGGCTCTGTCACCTAACAGCCATGCACTTTTCATGAGTGGTCACTTAAAACCTGATGGTCCCCTCAACAAAGAGATGCTACTGTTGCCTTCTGGTGGCCATTTAAAACTGGTCAGAGTTTAAGACGGCAAAAGTGAAAAACTGCCTTTCGTGCTCAGGTGACTTAGCCTGGAAACCTGGGAAGCGCCCTAGGAAATGCCTCTGGGTCCCTTGGTCTGTGCACCCTTCAGTGTTACATCTCTCCTGAGCGACTGCAAGTGTCAGATTATGCCAAGTGAAGGATCTTATAATCATGTTCTTACAATCATGCTAAGTACATGCTGGGGGAGAAAGTGGGTACCTTCCTGCACCCATCTTAAGGCTCATGGCCAACACATGTACACAGGACAGTCTAGCAAGAGAAAAGCACAATGGATTTGCTCCAAGTTTTTGCATGGCACAGGAACCTTCAAAAATGAAGGTCCAGTGATTCTGGGGACGGCATCCATGTTTATATTTGGATTCCACTAGGAATGGACAGCCATGTAGAAATGTAATTAGATGAGAATATGGCCATACTGTGATAGATAAAATGGACCAATATTGTCCCCATCTCTTCAGACTCTTCTGGGCCTCTCTGTGTGGCGTTCCATTCTCCTGGCATGCTACTGGGATGGGGAATCTTCTGATACACTATCAGACAAGGTAGATGAGACATCTTGGGAGCCAACTTGTGCATGCAAAGGCAGGAGTGCCCGTGATGGTAAATGTACATTTTTTGCACATCTAAGAAGTTTTTACAGCCTTGGATAAAAAGGAAAGCATGAAAAAGAAAGACAGAGCCCTTTCCAACATCCCCAGTTTAAAGTACCCAAGCTCAGTGGATTGAAGTACCCTTTTCTGAACCTCAGCAATTACTAAACCATCTCTGAGAATGAGACTCTATAAACTAGACATTCAGTGCATTGATTCAGTTCTTCCACTTGAAGTAATCTGTCCCCAGCTCCATGTGCCTGCTCCAGGTCCCTGTCATTTCCATGTAAGGTTCTGACCTTGGCTCCGTGTGCATGCTTCAGGGTACAATCACTGTTGTTCACTTGTTCTGTTCCCCAATAAGCCTTCATGAGTAGTCAAGAGCATTGGGTGCAAAATCCCAGATCCATTTTTTATTTCTGATCTTTCCAGAATTTCTTGCTATTAAGTTTTCTTTTACATTAATGGAGATTCAGATGAACAGAGAGGGGAACCCAAGCACTGGACAAATTCTCAGAAAACATCTCATTCTTATGGCCACTGTTTGGTTGAGTGGTTATACCTTTGAGAATGAGACCAGGAACCCAAAACACAGAACCTGGGTTCAATACACGCCCTGCTTCTCACTCTGACTTCCTACTAATGTGCACCCTGGGAGGCAACAGTTGTGGCTCAAGTGATTGGGCTCCTGTCACTCAAGTGGAAACCTGAATTGAATTCCTGGCTCTTAGGTTTGATGTAGCCCAGGCCCAACCTTTATAGGCATTTGGAGAGTAAATCAGTGGGCAGACGAAGCTTCTGTCTTATTCGTCTCTCGAACATGCAAAAGTAAACAAAATGTTCTCCATGTACTTTATATGAATCTACTGATATTCATATGATGTTTATGTAATACCTGTGAATCGATGGACTCATTGCAAAGGAATCACACAGAATACAGGTTGATATGACTGGTTTGCGGATGAAGACATCACATCTCAGAGAGTTTAAACGACAACATCAACCTAATGCAGTCCAGCAGTGGGCAACTTAGAGTGCATCCACATGCATTTCCCATGACAGTTGTAGGCATTGCTGAGAGAAAGGCTGGTTGTTAAATATGTTGGAGAATTGCCAAGCTAGATGATTCTTTCGGAGGTTTTCTAACAAGTTTCTCATGGGCTGTTAGCTCTGAATGTTCATGGGTGCTCTGCTAGTACCTCTTTCTATCAACTTGGATTACGGGTTTGTTTCTGAAGAACACATTTTGAAAGCACCGCTCTCTGACCAAAGATTGTTTTCCGACATCTGACCTAGTGAAAGTTCTTTCCTATGTACCCCAACTCTAAGAGATTTTGTTCAGATTCATGTGTCTTTCTTTGAGTATACTTTGTTTATCATGTGAGTTATAACATTTTTGTAATTTCATTATTTATATTTTGCTAAATTTCAAATGTCTGTAAGGTGGTAAATGAGTCAGATAAGTGCATCCTCCAAATCAATTGCAACAGGAGAGTAGAGCCCTGCTTCCCGTCCAAAGTAAAACTTGCATTTCAGTTTCTGTAATTGGGGTTTCACAAATGCCACTCAGGTATTAATTATTACAACAAGCAGTCCATGTCCTTCCATGAAGGTATCTCAACTAGAACTCACAGCCACCACAATATTGCACAGCAGACTGATCCCAAAGAGGTCAACGGCCTTCAGTTCCAGCCACATTATTACAGTGATGTTAGCATTAAAAAGGATTTTGTAAATTCAAAAGATGAAAGAGACAGGAGCCTTATTCTTCCAGAATGCTTCTTTTTCTGCATTCTTTGCTTCTATGATGCTGCAGATGCCCCAGCATGCCTTCCTGAGTTTCACAGCTCCTGGGCAACACTCTGCAAAAACGGAATCCTAAACCTCTCAGGGAATAAATGCAGAGTCACTGCTCAAGTTGCAAGAGATTTTATACGCCACCTCACTAGCTTATTCTCAAATCCTTAGGGGATGTCTGGGTCCATTTGGTTGAATTTTAGTGCAAAAGATATGCTTGCATATTTCTGAAACTGTGATAAAATATTAGTACATGAGTTGCCTCTTCTCCCCTGATCAGTACTGCGAATTTAATTTCTACTATTTCTCCCTGAAGAAAGGCCATCCTGGATTGGGGGGTGAATGACTAATCACATTGATGGCAATTTTTCAACATCTGTTCAACCATTAGAAAATAAATTGCATGTTATGACCTATATAAAATTACAGTCCCCATCATAACTACCAGATTTCAAACAACGTCTCCGTCAGAACAATCTCCTTGTTCTGGTTGATGGACTTCATCATAATCGATGTCTAGGCAGTCTCAGGAAACCTGTTCCCAAGTAGCTCTTCTGCTGTTCTATATAGTGAATTTTTTTTCTGGGAAATTACCTTGAAATTTCTTCCTCAGATTCTTCCCCTGGATTATTAGCCCAGAGAAAGCTCAAGCCCAGAGACTAAGGCTTGAATCTAGATCTCTGTACTCCAGATTTGCATTTTGCTTTTCCAGTATAGTCTTTGCTTATGAAGGCAAACCCTAGCACGGGATCATGAATGAGGAAGAAGCAAGTCATTGCACGCATGGCAAATTAAGTCAGCAAACTCTGAACTTTTTTGTTTACATCTCTGTTATACCTAACCCTCTAGCCCTGAGTAATAGAAACCTGTGTTGATCTGTTTTAACTGTGACCAGAGGATAGTTTGACTGTACAGTGGTCCAGGGTCCCTTGATTTAGGCTCTGCACATCCCAAGATGCCTGCCTGGGTTACAGTATGACAGCCAGGCGTTTGCAAGACAGGACCCTGGAAGCTCAGCTTTCTCTGCTCGTGAAGTCAGAAGCAGGCAGCCTGGGCTTCAGGGAGAGGAGGATGTGTGCCTGGCTGCGAGTGCTGACTCATCCCTGATGCGGAGGACCAGCCAGGCCTTCCGTACAAGCACTTGCAGCCAAAAGAGCCTCCTCCAGACTGTAATTTGGAAAGCAGAAAAGCAAAACTGGGGCTTTTTGCTTCTGTCAAGTTCACAGATATGCACTTTCTGGGCCTCAGGCTAATAGACATTTAGCTCCTGAAAATAGAATTTACATGTTTCAGAAAAATGGTGTTCTAGCTGCCAGCTCTCTGTGGCCATTTCCCCCACCTGCAGAGAAGTTTATGTGGATTTGAATCCATAAAAAATAAAGATTCCTGAGAGCTTGCTTATGTTCAGTTCCTCCTCTGATTTCATAAATGAATGTACTAGACATTTATACTAAGGCCCCAATGACTATGTTCTTATGTTTGCCCCAAGGACATCTTTGGAAATACACTGGAATTAGCACTGTGGGGAAAGCATGTCCAGTGTCATTTGTTGCATTTGAGAATGTCAGAAAGAAGAAATGATCTCAAGAATAAACCATTCTATCAACTATTGTCTAGAAAACTTTCTATACTAAGATTCAATCCAGAGGATCTTTCTATTCTGGATAGTGGGAAAGCCTTTTTGGTAGACTCTCAAGAACATGTATGCAGGAATCCAAACGGAGGTCCATCCTCTGAACGTTCGACCCTGTGAGCAGTGCAGTCATGTTCAGGTGGCAGCTTTGATTGCTGAAACTCATTCATTCACTTGTTAGGTAAGTACCTATGAAGCATATGCTGTGTCTCAGGAGAACAAATGATTTTATTTTAGTGACTTTTTGTATGCGTACACTCTGGGCAATGAAAATTATGGAAGTATTAAAAAGAAATACAAGCATTTATTAAATGTTTCCTGCTTTTAATCACTCGATGATAGAATTATAGTCAATTTTAGTTTTTCAGACTTACTTAAACCCTCTGAATTGGCTTGTGATGAGAATGTTTATTGAGAATCCAGTTGACTAGCATCTAGTAGAAGTGATTATAAACAAGATTTTGAGATCAGATATGGAGAAATCATGAGATTCTGGGATAGAGGCAGTGCATTTGGATGAGCACACTTGAAATGAGATTTTAGGATTTATCTGAGAAGGGATCTAACAGAGTTGTGGCTGAGCTGCTGGGGCATTCAGAGAAGAGCAGCAGACTTGCCTTAGAAGCAATGGCACAGAGACAAGGACTGCAAAAGTTTACAGATAATAATAATAAAAATCATATGCCTACAATCCTATATCAGTTCTCAAACCTAGCAAAGTTCACAAAAAGGGAAGAAAATGTGCACAAACACAGGACTGTGACCCATGGGCATCTTTGATAAGAGGAGTCAACAGCGACAATGTAATGCGCTGAGGACTGGGGTGCATTGCAAATGACGGAGTTAAATTGTGCACAGAGACCTAAGTGTGGAGAGAGGAGCAATGATGGCCAAAACATAGGCCTACACTCTGATTTCTAGAGCTCATGAAAGCTCTATTTGCATAAAAATCAACAATTTTGAAACAAGGAGGTCATCTTGGGTCTCTGGGTTGAGTACTGCACTCAATCACAAGTTTTCTTGGAAGAGATAAAAGGGATGCAGAGAGGAAGGCTATGTAGGCTGCAGCAGAGATCGTAGTGAAGTGGCTACGGGCAAGGGGATGCGAAGAATGGCCGTAGCTCCAAGGATGTGGAGGGAGCAAAGAAAGGCATCTCCCTCAGATATGTGGAGGGCACCCAGGACTGTTGACCTCGCTGCTTTGGTCTCAGTCCTTCAGGATCATTGGAGAGTGAGTTTCTGTTGTTCTCATTCACTGAGCATTTAATAAGTGGAGAAGATTAGTACCAAGAGCACTGTGTGCCCTAAGATGAAGACTTTGGATAGACTTATCCCAGAGGGATGCTCCCTTGCTGTTGTCACAAACCCACAGAAAGGATGAGAACGCTGGGTGTAGTCTCTGTGCAAGGGCTCATGATGAGGCCCATTGGGAGGAACTTATCTCAGTACAGGTACTCGGAATCACATGTTAAATACATATAATCAAAACTCTTCAGCTTATTAGCATGCAGAGATTGTTTTCATCTGCTATTTACCTTCATACCAGGGAGCCACAGCGCTTGGCGTAATGTTTGCAGTAAAGGGCCCGGTGGCGTGGCCTAGCAGCTAAGGTCCTCGCCTTGAATGCCCCAGATCCCATATGGCCGCCGGTTCTAATCCCGGCAGCTCCACTTCCCATCCAGCTCCCCACTTGTGGCCTGGGAAAGCAGTCGAGGACGGCCCAAACCTTTGGGACCCTGCGCCAGGGTGGGAGACCTGGAAGAGGTTCCAGGCTCCTGGCTTCGGATTGGCGCACGTCGGCCCGTTGCGGCTCACCTGGGGAGTGAATCATCAGATGGAAGATCTTCCTCTCTGTCTCTCCTCCTCTCTGTATATCTGACTTTGTAATAAAAATAAATCTTAAAAAAAAATGTTCGCAGTAAAGTCAAACACAGTGATCATTTACATAAGCGCATCAGTTTCTTGTGCTGGAAACTGTTGTACCTGTGTGTTGAAAGCTCCTCCCGATCTGAGCACATTTTTTAGCATGTCTGCATGTTTGTCTAGTACTTTACTGATAGACAGTTATGTTTCTTTTCTCTTAGCCTCAGGGATAGTTTTGAAGTGATACTATATTTTTCTCCATGGAGGATTCTGAATCTGCCAGTGAGACTCTGTCTTAGTAACCATATACACCTCCCTGTGGAGCCCTTCCAGAATACTTGACCTCTGTGGAAAGGGGTGGGAGGGCCTTGCTCCCCCTGCCCACAAGGCACCAGAAAACGCCGGAGGATTTGCGTGTGCCCTGCTTCCATATACAATCAAGCTCGATCTGACATTGTTATTGATCCCTACCCTAATTTGGTTCTCTTCTGTCATCCAAGAGAGATGCTCACCAAATAAGAAACTCATGATCAGTTCATATATCCAAGCAGGAAATGAGGACAAGACTTTGTCCTCCAGCTTCTTGGCCTGAAATAAGAAGTCAGGACAATGTGAATTCTGAGACAATATTCAGGTCAGTCTAATTCAGGCCCAGGCATCAATGCCAACAGTTGATGGGCAAGCTTGGATGAGTGATGTCAGAGGTGCATGGCTCTAAGAGATGGCTTTACTGCCCAGTCAATCATCACAGTTAATTCTTGACTTGTGTTTTTGTAATGGAAACACAGTGTGCAGTGAGAAGAGTTATCTAGAGTGTGCTTGTTTGAATTGATTTCCGAACTCAAGTGCATGTGACTGAAGTGTGATGTTTCTTGCCTTATCTTTCATATTCGCCTCTGTCTTTTCACAATCATTCTTGAATAATGTAGTAGTTGCCCTCAACATTTCTTCTCTTTTTCCCAGAAAATAATTCCCACATGTTAGCTGTTCCTAGACGCACAAAATAAAGACTTAGTTTCCCATGTGAGAGAGTTCCAGCCAGTAGTGTATGCATAGAAGTGCCTTGTGGTATGCAAGAAGTTCAAACATAGGTGCCTGTTTATGCCCTTTCTTCCTCTCAGCGGCTGAAATGCAGAAAGCAGACATTGAGGACAGGGGTCACCAGGTCCCTGTTTTGGGGGACAGGATCAACAAGGGTCCACACTAACAGGAAACTTCAGACCAGTCCTAGATGGCTTAGATGGCTTACAACTAAGTGAAGAAGACGTGAGCTTTAATATTACTTCATTAACTGTAGTCTTGCATTTTCTGTCGACCTCTGCTTAGTTTCTCTTCTAAAGCTAAACTCCATTGGCAGAGTTCAAGGTTTGATACAAATTAGCTGTGTTGATAATCAAAGTGTCATTAAGGAACAAAATAAAGGGAGTTTCTTGCCTCAAATGGACTGAGGCCTTCTGTTGGTTGATGCATGGGTCTAACCCTCATCTCCATATGATGAACTTATTTAAAATGCACTGATGCTTACGGTTTTAGTATAGGAGGTTTTAGCAGTCCTTGCACTGCAGAATTCAGGAAAGGGAAGGATCAGAGGAGCAGGCAAGCAGAGAAGTGATGATTTTCCCTGTGTTCCCCGCAGATGGAGATTAAGCTCTACATTAAAAATATGGCATGGAGGCACTTCGTGCTCCACATTCCCTGAATATGTTTGTCTGGGTTTTGTAGGGACATTTCATTTCAGAGAAATCCTGAAAAATGCGAGTAGTTCCCCAACTCTCCCTCTTAGAGCTCACTGCACATGCCAGGAATGACATCATGCCTCGCAAGTAGAGCCGTGACTTACTTGTATGTTAAGTGCGTGTGTGAGCACGGGGATAACTCCTGTGTCTGTTGTAGCACTAGTTGGGTAGCATACAACACACAGCAAACTGACGCACACAGCCCATTCTAGGTTTAAGAATATTTTTACTCTCTAATTGAATTTGCAGTTTCATTGTATGTTAGCCAGATAGCAAGTTGTTAGATGCTCAGAAAAAGAGTCTGTGAGAACTACTAAAGGCTGACAATGGAAAGCAGTAAGAAAACAAAATCAGGTGTAGTTTTTTTCAGTTATTTGAAGAACCAATGAGGGGGTTTATGAAGTTAGTAACGTTTCTAGTAGTGGAACTCTGTGCTTGGATTTAAACAATCCAGTCAACTCTGATTCAGTCCAAGGGTAAGACTACTCCAACACTTTATCTTCTTTGGTGGTCAACCTCTGTGGGAAGAGGTCGACCTTTCTCCTAAAACCTGTAACCTCAGGCATCGGGGTTGGTTGAAAGCAAAGAAACTTCATACACAGCGTCACATTGCTGATCCCATCTCTTCCTCCACGTGAGGCTGATCTCACGAGAAGTTTCAACTGGGGAAACAGGAGATAAAAGAGAAGCAGAAAGGAACAAGAGGCACGCAGATCTCACTTGTAAGGGTCTTTCCTTGTTGAGAGGGGTTTTCAGATGGGATCAGCAATGTGACGTTGTGTGTGAAGTTTTTTGCCCATCTGCCAAGGGACAGCTTCAGAGCCATGCGAGGGCAGGACCGAACTATGGCTGGTAGTTAAGGCTCTTGGGTAAGAGGAGAGCAGCAAACTACTAGTCCTGGTGTTCCTGGTTTCAGATAAAGAACCTGCTCTTTGTAGGATGTGTTTCTGCAGCTCTGACCTTTATCTTTTCAAACCTGACCTGATTACATTTGTAATAAAAGCATGTCCACCAAAATGTGTATTTGTGAACATTTCTAAGTGAACCTTCTAGCGGTCTTTGCTTGAGGCAAGTATAAAGGGAAAAATACCTTCACATAATTCAAGAATGATGAAAGGTAACTTCGTTTTGTCCCACAGTCAAAATCACATGTTCCCAGGTCAGACTGGCAGCCTCTTGGAAACTGTGACAGATGGCTGTGTCTGATTCCATTTCCATATGTTCTCGAAAGTACAATGAGAACAAAACCAGGGGACCTCATTTTTATGTATGTCTATTTGCCATCTCAGTGGAATGCATAGCCTCAGTGGAAAAAGCTACCCATCAATCAGATTTCAAGGGGAGCAGCTCTCAGAGCCAAAGGGCTGGGAAACCCATGGTGAGATAGCTCTTACAGCAACCCACTTTGAAATAAAATGAAACAGGTGTGTCTGTCAAGATGTCTGGGATATTCCAACCCAAGAAATAGGCCAAATTTATGCATGATATTGAAGGCAGTCTTAGAAGACACAAAACTTTTCAAATTTGTGGTCAGTCTTGTGGTCAGTGTTAAACATAAGCAAGCTCAAAAAAAATACATCAATCTGAACAAATGAAATAGAACAATTTTGCCCAACACCTCTTCCAGGGTAGGCACAGCATCCTCCATAAAATCAACATGCCATTATTTTTAGCAATTTGGAAAGTGCTGTTTATCATCTAGCTGGAATTCCAGGACTTTTGGTTTTACCAAAAATGGGAAATCTAGATGAAATTATTTACTTAAGGATTTAGCATTCACAGCACTGAATGATTTCATCATTCCAGTAGACATTCAGATGTTGTAAATAAGCTCTGTTGCTTTCTGGTTGTTTTTCTTGTCGTTTTAAGTGAGATGTATCTTTGAATTCTGGGGACATCATGGTTTTGTGAAGGAGGATTTAGGATGGATTTGTCTTGCTTCAGTCCTGAGCATAAGCAATACTGAAATCTGTTGTGGATATACCACAGACTAGGGTTGAACACACTCCATCTATGTACCCCTGCAGTCGTGTTCTCCCATGGCAAACCTCTAACAGCGCTCACTGTGCCTGTCTGGGGCGTGGAAGACACACATGCTTCAAAACTTTGCTGATTAGATCCAAACTGTCCTCCATCAACAAGATATGTTGTAGCTATGATCCCTAGAACCTGTGAAAATGATCTAGCCTGAAATAAAGTTTTTGTAGGTAATCAAGATGAATTGAGTAGGACCTATTCTGAGGTGACTTGCATCCTGATTGCCATGTGAGGACAGATACACATAGAGGGGATGTCATGTGACAACAGAGCAAAGTGAAACCATACAGCTGCAAACCAGAGGATGCCAAAGATGTTCAGCTGCCTTAAGAAGCCAGGAGGAGGCCGGCCAAGATCTCTGCAGATCTCAGAGGAAGCACTGCCTTGACAAAGCTTTGCTCTCGGACAGTGATCCTCCAAGGCCGTAGGGTGACACATTTCTGCTGATTTAAGCCATTCTGTGGGGTGGCATGTGTGGTCTCCAGCTTAGAGTGATTTCACTTATGACTTTTTGACTCTACCACTGTGTGGAAGCATGGTTTATCTGGTAGAAACCATTCTTTCGGTTTTGAATTTGGACCGTTTTCTGGGCTAACATTTTGAAATCTCTTCCTCCCTGATGATGCTGGACAGCAAGGTAGCTGCAGCTGCCCTTCAGCACCATAGCTGTGAGAGGACACGTCTCACAACACGCTGTGTGTTGTGTGCTAAGCTGACATGAAGGGTAACAGGTGTAGGAAGTGCATTTTCAGGCTCTGCTGTTCCCAGCTTACATTGGACCTACTGGAATGCATCACTATAGCAAAAATCTGCAATTGGACCCCATTTTCCAACCTATAAGATGGTCTTGTATTTGAGACAGTGTATTCTAGTAATGTGCAACCCCAAAACTGGAACAGCTTAAGGAGGCAAAGACTCATCTGCCTTCTCTAAATGTGGGTGCAGGTCAGCGGTGGTTCTTTCTTGTCAGTTACTCAAGGACCCAGCTCTAAATCATCTCCAAGCAAGAACTTAAAACTTCCTTAGGAAAAGAGAGGATGAAAAACCGTAGTGGTTTTCCCATGGATTTAGCCAAAAAGGTACTTGCTGTTTCAGTCACTTTTCTTGCTGACACTGAATCATGCTGCTTTACCCTGTATCTGAGCGAGAAATGAGTCAAGAAGCCGAGAGCAGAAGGCAGTGCTGAGCATTAGCTCTGTCTGCACATTTGCCAGTTGTGAAAGTTTGTTGGAACTCACGCACAGGGACCTAAATCCTCATGTTTTGTGGTGTTGTGAGAATTACATAAGATCCTGCAGACTCATAAGATCCCTCCTTTTTCACCTTACTCTTGCGTCTTGGCAAAAGCGACGCATGGTGTACCATTCCTCTTTCTGCTCCTTTTCTAAAAGCATACTACCCTTTTAAATGATCTTGTTTACATGAAGTGAACAAATGTCATCTACTTCATAAAACAGATCTAAGAGAACACAATGATTTGGTGTACCACTTCTGAGCTGAGCTTTCTCTTACAGTGCTAATTCTCCAACTCCCTTCTCAGTTCCTCCTCCCCGTTCCTCTTGCCTCATCTTTGTCTTCCGGGTCCCAGATTCTAGATCCTTGCTAACATTTTCTCCCCTGTGGAATTGTCTCCTTTCTGTTACCAAATGCACCATTGCATGTGTATGACTGTAGTCCTTACCTCTCCCTTGAGAAGAAGAGCCAAATTTTCTACCACCTGCTGCTTACAATTTCCTAATTTGACCCAACTTCATAATCACTCCAGTCCCATCTATAGCAGCTGCCAGCAGGAGTCAATGTTTTTAGTAGGGTTGCCTTCAATGCCTCTAGATTCCATCTTCATAACATTCTGTGTTTAGTAGGCTGTTGACCTGGCTATCACATGTATCAATAAGATAGCTACGCTAGGAGAGAAAGTGAATGATAAGCAAAGGATGTAAACTCTTAACGGTTAATCCATTGCTGATCTAAGGAATGAAATATTTGCATGTATATAGGACTAGCTGAAAATTGTGGAACCTGAAGACATTCAAGCCTTCAGATCTAAGTATCAGTGGATGGGATATGGGGGAGGGGAAAATGCATGAAATAATAACATTGAGATGCAATCAAAAATTGAGACTGAAAGAAACTCTACATTAAAAAAAGATACGCTTAATTAACCAGGAATATTCTAGGAGAGAAAAAGAAGAAAAATCCTGGAGAATCAAAGGAGACAAAGACAAGCACAAAATGCTAAAATCTTGAACAAATTCGACCTAATACAACTTTTACATTTTGATTGGAGCAAACTTTGAAATTATGATGTGATTAAAGAAATCTGGATATGTTATGATGGTATTTAATTTCAGGAGTGATGCTGAGGTTATGCTTTTAAAATATATTAAAAATATATATCTCAAGTAAGGTATATAATAATATAACATATAAATATCTATTTATAAATATGGAGAATATACTATAAGGTTATATATAGAAATATGCATACTTACATATAAATCTTAAATCTTATTTATGTAAATAAAAAGTATAGTATAGTATAATAGCTAGTATCAATTTCGAAATTATCCAGACAGAAAATACAATTTTGTGTGAATTGAAGTTGAAGATACTATGTGGGTAATGTTATGTTTGTTATTCTAGTTTCTTTTCTATGTGATTGGATTTTTTCATAACTAAAGATAATATATTGGCTGAACTTGATAGATAACAACTAAGCTTTTACCAATTTTCTCAATGTAAAAGTGTCTCATTAACAGCCCATTCTCACAATGATTTTATTATTTTTTAAAGATTTATTTATTTTTATTGGAAAGGCAAATATACAGAGAGGAGGAGAGATAGAAAGGAAGATCTTCCATCCGATGGTTCACTCCCCAAGTGGCCGCAATGGCTGGAGCTGAGCCAATCTAAAGCCAGGAGCCAGGAGCTCTTCCAGGTCTCCCATGTGAATGCAGGGTCCCAAGGCTTTGGGCTGTCCTCTACTGCTTTACCAGGCCACAAGCAGGGAGCTGGACGGGAAGTGGGGCGGCCGAGATTAGAACCGGAGCCCATATGGGCTCCCGGTGTGTACAAGGCGAGGACTTTAACTACTACGGTATCATGCCAGGGCCAATGATATTATTATTCTAATGGGTTTTGGGAATGGAAGAAAAGAATGAGAAGACAGTTTGAGTCTTGAATTCTGTTAACATCTGAATGTCTCCTTAGTGGAGATGGTGATGAGATTTAAATCTAGTTTGGGCATTAAGATGTCATTGAGTCAGAAATAGGTACCTATTCAAATGTTCTTGAACACTACTCCACTTGATTTCTAGTGTAAATCGTCTATTTCATTGTCTCTTTACTAATGCTAACAGCATTCATCATCAAGGAAGTTATTTCTATTGCCATACCTTTAATACATCTCTATGCATGTTGCTGAAAGTCTTTTCAGTCATATCTATACAATATCATAGCCACTTTTTGTCATCAATGTTAATAATGAGTCTCTCCTTTGTGTTCTTTGGGGGGATGATCCCACACTGAATGAATACAAGTGTAAAGTGACAGGCGCAGAATTGCCTGGCAAGCACAGAACAAGTCACAGCAGAAGTGATTGCAGCTTCTTCTGTGCTGTGATCTAGAACCACAGGCTGGGCTCCATAGACAGAATTTCTAGAACTCCTTAAAGGTATTTGATTTGGCCCCCGCCTAATTAAAATGCCACCTTGGATGCAGCAACAGCATTTCCCCCATTTTTCCTTAGAACAGATAGAAATTACTATAGATGAAATATAAATAACGCAAAGAAGAGGGAAGGGCAGGAGGGAGGAATAAAACAAGGAAGATGAAAGAATGGAAAAAGTAATATTTTAGGGAATACAACTTAGTAATTTGTTTCTATGCCATAGGAGGTCCACCTTTAAAGGGCTGTTTTCATCTTCCATAGAGTGACATCATAGCAGTTATTCAACAGCTCTTAAATGACTAACATATCCAGATGTGAGAACACAATGAAGTATGCATCTCTGCTTCCAGACAAAGATGGACTCCCAATGAAACTGTTCACTATATCTTGACAATAGGATGATGGACTCTCTGCCATTGTCCATGCCCACATGATGGACTTAACTGTATCACTGTACTAATATAGGGGAACCCAGTGGGGAGGTAGGGGATTTAGGGAGGGGGGAAGGGAAATCCCAGAGCATATGGAACTGTATCATAAAATAATAATAAGAAGAAAGGAAAAAAAAAATGATAAATATAACTACCTAATGCATTATTTTTTTTTCAGTGTTGAGAAAAGGAAGGTAAAACTTCCATTAACTCAGAATTTAGGACTTTAGTCGTATGGGCATATAGAATGAATTAAGTAAGAGCGCACAGCCATCAATGTTACTGCAGCAGAAGGGCAAGGAGAGAGACACACACTGTTGCTGTGAGTGTCCTGGAAAAATCCCAACAGGAGAAAAGGAACTGAGCACAAAAGGTGGGGCTGAGTTGACCTGGGAGGAAAGAAAAGGACACATCATAAAAGTGATAGGGCAGTGGGCGCTGTGTCCTGAAGGTATGTGTTTGGGAAGAACTAGACCAACTAAACTCAAATAGGCAGATCCTTCCCTGAGAATAGAGAAGATTCAATCAAAGGGAGACCTGGCAAAATAGTTCAGAATCTTAGGAATGTGTATTTGGGGCTGAAATACTTGTAAAGACCAACATCTCTGCCACCAGTCACTTTATTTTTGTATCCAGTACTAAAGAAATGTGTCAAAAATAGAAACCTATATGTTACCCCCTAACATCAATAATTCAGTGATACTCCCGGTCATGGTTTTCAGTCTTGAAAATTAGCATGGATCCCACATGGGGATGTTGGCGGAATCCACTTGCATAATATATTGTGTTCAGTGATGCAAGGCCCCCATATGGTCGATTTTCTTGTTGATGACAGAAGATTTCAATTTTTTTTTCAGTTATGATACTATGTTTTTTTGAATATTTTAAGAAGACATGCATCTAGGAGTTTGTTTTCTAGGTGTCCTTTAATAATGAGGCTGTATGTTCTAACAGGCCAACTGCCTTTCCAAATCTCTTAAAGTGTGGTACATAACAGCCAATAAATAAGCTTAAAAATGTAGGAGAGGGAGGCCCAATTCTGTGTGCTTTGCAAGTACATGTACTGCGAAGTGTTTCTCATACTGTGTGGTCATTATTCTACCCTCTTGGCAACTTGGGAAACGAAAGCTCAGAAAAGTTAGGTAATTTTGCAAAGCTAACAGGCCACACGAGCAGTGAAACCCGGATCACATGCAAGCTGCCTGCTGCAGACGTGTCCTTGTTCACAGCCACAGTTCATGTCAGAGTCTGCAGTCTGTAACAGATTCGGTCTGTAAATGATGGCACAGCAGAGGACAGCAGCGTGCGTGTGTGTCTGTACACAAAGCAAGCATACCCTGAAAATGCATCTATACAATGATTCTACAAAATCTTCGTGGGGAAATCTGTTTTAAGAGAATGCAGGAGCAGGTATCTGGTGTGATGTTTAACATGCTCCTGTCCCATGGCAGAGTGCTTGGGTTTGACATGCAGCTCTAACTCCTCCTCCACCACAGCCATGCTGGAATCAATGATGGCTCTGACAACAAGTTTCTTTTCCCTCTTATGGGAGACCAGGATTCAGTTGTTGATCCCTGGTTTCAGGCCTAACCCCGGGCTAGTAGCTGATGCATTTGAAGAAAAAAATCAGCAAACAGGAATTCTCTATATACTCCTGTTCTAAAATGAATCATTCTGTATGCATTACAATTTAAAAAGCAAACAATGTATGTGCTCCCTGAATATTTTGAATCCCCCTGGTATGCTCTCACACATGTATATGTGTATGTATATAATATGAATTTGTGCATGCACATATATTCATGATAGTGAGTTTTTGCAAATGTAGGTTTGTGTACACTTTCCAGATAGCAGACAGAAATCATTTTTCCCTAACCTATCTCTGTCCATGCAAATAACACAACATAAGGTGTCTTACATGACCCTGAGAAGCGTCCATGAGCAGTGCTGAGCTCTTTGTTTGAAAACTCCTTGAGACATGATCTGTTAAACTAAGTTCTCTAATTTACACTCACATATTGCTGGATTGCTTTCTGCACAAAAAATATGGAATTCTTTGCCATTACTATCTCCACAGTATGCCTCAGCTCTTTCTGCTAATTGCTTATTTTTTTTTTTTTGTAGGAGAGAATGGAATTCTGCAGAGAAGATATAAGAGCCCCTTGCTTCAAATTCCCCACTTTTCCCTTTTTTCATTAATGTCACTCAAGCTGATCCTCACTACCATAACTAGATCTCAATACCCCCTTGCTCTGAAGACTGATACCATCTTTCTGTCTTTTTGCAAATCATATGTCCCCTAGGGCAGCATCTCTTTCTACATACCATTTGTCTCTTACACTTTTATTGAAGTCCAGTCCACTTCATGTTTGATTCATTTTTTGTTGGATATTCAGTAAGTACTTGTTCCAACAGTGGGATTCCAATACTGAAAATACCCAGGTAAAGCAAAATAGGGGAATTTCGCATTATTGGCATTTGTTATTCATATTGTTCAAAGACTTATTAAATTCTTCCTGAGGAGTTAGGCACTTTGGCCGACACTTGTTAATTTCTCTGCAGAGCATGTTTCTATCCATTCTTGTTAACAAGAGAACTAATCAAGTTGAGTTTCATCCACTTTTGCCTATTGTATAATCAGGGACTTTAAAAGAACCTTGACACCAGTTGTTATTGCAAGTCGTTCCCCCTCTATTGCTTTCTCCCAGGAAGCATTAAAATGTACAATTTACATACTTTATGTTGCCATGTGTGTTCCTGAGCCCTGAGCAACAAATAAGAGCAAGAGATGGACAGCAAATGGTGCCAGGTTGCAAACTAATGTGTTCCAGAAAATGTAGAATATGTTCATTTGTAAATGAAAAGTTAACCAAATTATAATTTTTTTCTTTTAACCAGTTTCAGTTTGCTTGGTCAGTATAGAGTAATCTAAAAGATATAAAATTTAATAAAGAATTTTGAGCTTAGTAGAGGCTTTTTGCGTACCCGAAAAATGAAGGTGAAGTGAAAATCATGTGAATTGAGTAGTCCTTGTTACCATAGAGTAGATTACATTTGTTAGATCTGAAATAGATTAAGATATCCTGAAACATCTATTGTAGATAATGTTTGAGAACTAAATTATAACTGTGAACCAGTACTAAGATTTAATTATTTTCTTTCTTTCTTTCTTTATTATTTTTAATTCATTAATTACATTGTATTATGTGACACAGTTTCATAGGTACTGGGATTCTCCCCACCTCTCCCCAAACCCTCCCACCATGGTGGATTCCTCCACCTTGTTGCATAACCACAGTTCAAGTTCAGTTGAGATTCCCCCATTGCAAGCATCTACCATAGAGTCCAGCATCATATTGGTTACTCATTACTATGTCAATTAATTCCATAATGATGTAAATTTTTGCTGATGGTATGTTGGAGCTTTTAATTGATCGGGATGATACTCTGCTGGCTCTGTCTTCAGACCAGAGAGGGTATACCTAAGAAGCCGTTGAACTTGACTGGACAATAAGATTTAATTATTTTCAGAGCAATGCTTGACTCTACACAGTTGAAATAGTGACAGTCTGAGGTTTCCAACTCCTCTGACCATACCTGGGTTAACAGCGTTGCTTCTTTTGCATGTTTGTTAAGGAATGCAACTCTGGAGTCCCAGGCTTTCAGAAATATAATCAGGAAAGTCTTTATATAAAAATTAGGTAGCCAGTAATCCTAGGTTTGCATCGAAATATTTAGGGACCAGGAACGTTATCATCCAATGGTTTAGTAACATAATTTGCTTGTGGAACAAATGATCTACAAAGTTAAAATCTTTAGGATATATATATATATATATATATATATAAAATCTTTAGGATATATATATCCTAAGGGGTGTGTGGATGTGTATATATATATATATATATATATATACATATACACATATATATATGTGTATATATATATATACACACATATATATACACATATATATGTATATATATATACACATATATATATACACACATATATATATATACACACATATATATATATATATATATATACACACACACACACATATATATATATATATATACACATCCTTTCTCAATTTCCATGACTGTTTCCTACACGGGCAGAAATGGCTGGAATCAAAACTTTGCAGAACCTGTCGTCATTTTGCCAAAGTTAAAATGGATGTTGAGCCTAGTATTTCCAAGCTGACATTACAGACTGTTAGATGTAGACCTTCTCAGATCACCTTGTCACTTAGTTCATTCCCTGCCACACGTTTTTCCCCCTGCTGCTTCAGAAACTCTTTTGCTGTGCTCACTTTGTCTCATAAGACAACATGCTGCAGTCTGAGTTGACAAGCCTAGTTGTACCTGAGCTATTTGTCCCATCCCCAGAGCTTTTTACCCCGCAGAGGCAAGGATACTGGCAAGACTTGAATGTCCTCAGGCAGTGACTATGAAAACAGACATGGGCAACAGCAATAGGATCTGCTCACAAATACTAGTAATGGGGGTAGGTCTTCAGGAGGAAAGGGGTCATGAGAAAAGGAGCTCAAATGTTCCATCTTCAACAGTTTTTTGGAACCAGTTGTCCCTAAGAGAGCATCCCTGTTAGGGATCATCCAACAGTTCCCAGGTTGGTTGCTTTCCAATTATGTTTCTGTCACACCTTTTCTCTTACTCACCCCTCCTTGTGGCTTGGAGACCCCAGAGTTCTCATCTTGACAGAGTTAAGTCTTCTGTTTATTTCACAGGCTGTCACGGAGTCCTCCCAGGGTCCACACTGGCTATCAATGCATCTACACAGCTCATCAAGTAAATACTATCCAAGTGCACTTAGCAATGGCTAGTTGGTTGGGTGAGGAGAATTAAAATTCTGTAGACACAATTTCATCATTCTAAACACCTCTTTTACTTTTACATTAAGTTGTAGCTGAAGAATTACAGCTTTGATGATGGATTTTGATTTTTGTGACATGGAATCTAATTTATGTTTTCAGAATATGGGACTCCTCTGATGTGTGGAACTGCAAGCCTAGGTGTTTAGGAAGCATAATGTTAACCAACCAATGAAAGGCCTTTGGAAATATGACTGTGATTATATTAGATTTTTAGTAAATGTTGCTTCTTACACTCCTTTAAAAATGTAAATTTCCATCAGTTAGCTAATGGATTCACTATTCATGTGTTCCATACTGGAATATCCTTATGCTTCTAGCCCAGTTGTTGTATTTATTAATGCACCAACATCACGAAAAGCTCTCTCTAGCTACCAAAACCTATCACTAGAAATGTTTCCATTTGAAGTCCAATGTAAAGTTGCTATCTCCTAGAACTATTGGTGAGAAGTACTCACCTAATTCAATTTTATACCATTTCAACATCATTTTGCTCTTGCAAGTTCTTTCTCAGCCATGGAGTTGCTTTTGTATGCTAAGGTTATCAATTTATGTTTATTGATTTTGTATCCTGCTATCTTGTCAAACTGTCTTATGACTTCCAACAGTCTATGAACAAGGAAAATTTGACTTCCTCATTTTCCATTTGAATTCCTTTACTTTCTTTTTCTTGCTTAATAGCTCTGGCTAGTACTTGTAGTAGTGCTATGTTGAATAGCAGTGGTCAAAGTGAACATCCTTGTCTGGTTCCAGCCTTCCCTTACTCAGTATGGTGCTGGCATTGGGCTTTTTGCACACTGCTTTGATTGTGTTGTAGAATGTTCCTTCTATGTCTATCTTGCTTAAGGTTTTCAGCATGAGGTGGTGTTGGAAGTTTATCAAATACTTCCTTTGTATCTGTTGAGATGATCACGCAGTTTTTATTCCTCATTATGTTGATATGGAGTATCACATTTATCGATTTATATATGTAGAACCATCCCTGCATGCCAGCAAGGATAAACCCCACTTGGAACAGGTCAGTGATCTGTCTGATATATTGTTGGATCCTGTTAGCTTGTATTTTGTTGAGGATTTTTGCATCCACACCCATCAGGGATATTGGTCTGTAGTTTCCTTTCTCTGTTATGTGTCTTGGTTTTAGTGTTAAGGTGATGTTGGCGTCATAGAATTTGAAAGGATTTCCTTCCCGTCCATTGTTTTGACTAGACAAATCAGAGGCAAGAAGGGTATAGTGGCACCTACCAGAATCATCAGCAGTGCAGGAAGGTGTGGGAGTAACTGGTATTTTAGAGCTCAGAAATGTGCCCATTTTGTTGACTTCTTTAAGCGACTGCAAATGGGCAGAAGTTGATGAGGGCAATTCCTTTGTAGTTGCAACAGACGAGTATCCTTACAACCTGAATGTCACCTAATGTCATCTTGGATCTTGCTAGGAACATAGTTTGGAAAATCCTTAATCCAAATCTGTGGTCCCAGCAAGTCCAAGAAGCAAGACAGCAATCCACATTATTGAACTTTCTGAAAATCATTGCAACAGCCAAATACTCCCCCTCAATATAAAGCATCTATTACAGCAACATGCAGGAAAATAAGCACATCAAAATGATTCTACCTCAAGAGAAAGGTATATAAGGCAAATCACTTAACAGAGACTTTAATGTGTAAATATATTTCTGTTTTTCTCTGCCATGCAGTTGGAAGAGCATGAAACATCAAAGTTGAGTGTTTGCCCCAGAGCCATTTCACTGTTTCGTGCTGTAGAACACTGAGCTAACATTTAATCTCCTCTCAGCTTTGCTCACCGTTGTTAAGTTTCTCATTTATGTTGGAAATAAAGGATACCACCCAGCTTGGCTGTCCAGCCATGCACTATTGTCACAACTTTAGTTGCTTTCCCATAAGGCACAGAAAACATGTCTGTCATGAGCTTTCCCCCGCAGCTTGGTAGTTTTCATACAAAGCTTGTTTTACAGGAATTCAGTTAAAATGTTATTGCATACTTCAGCTTATGGAAATACCTCTGAGTTTTAGTAAGTGAATTTGTTTTGATTTTACAAAATTGTTCTAGAAACCAGAGAATGTAAGCAAAGCGCCATTTGCAAAAGCCAAAGCTCAAAGAGACCAGAGGGTCCCCGGCAGCCAGCGTGCCAGGAGATAAGTAGCTCAGACTTTCTCATCTCCGTCTTGAGCAGACCTCTTACTCTCCACATGAACACCCCTAAGCACTGCCAACTCCGTTTTGTCAACAATGAACAGAACTGCTTTTTTTCTAAGGGTCATGGAGATGACCACAGGGCCAGAGACTTGGTCAATTGGATCTGATTAACTATGTCTCTGACTGGTTCAGGAGAGGAAGCTAGATGGACAAGGAGGGATTTAAAGAATGAAGCCATTTTTTTCCTGTGGAATATCTGAAAATCTGAGGCTGTAACGTAAGAGACAGGCTAATAGTGCTGTTCCCAGGATATGCTGTTTCACAGCTGATTCACAGATGTCCCCTGCTACCAAACTCCCCATGTGCTACTGTTGACAACAATCCACGTCCAGGCCCGCTGGGGTGGCCTGTGTCACACGCACAAAACATATTGCTTTATTATTTAACAAAGTGCAAACAAACCACTCTCTTAATAGATGACAAGGTCTCAGGCTCCCATGACTATTACATAGGAAGGGTTAACATTTTATATTGCTGAGAACTTTAATATGAAAGAAGTGGTAAGGAATCATGGTACTGGTATATTACAGAAATTATTTGTTAATCCTTATCCTTATATTCAAATGTGATACAAGAACATTATCCTAAACATATACAAAAACATTGTTAAATTATTAAATGCCGTCTTCCTCTAAAAAGGTTAGCGCTAGCTGAAATTAAAGAGCTGAATTAATGAGTAAGAAAAAGATTTCTATTGTATAACTTTAAAATTTTCTAAGAGATTTGACACATTTACCCATGTCTGTTCAAGTGTTAACAGAGTAAGCTTACACTTTTAAGGTAATGGAATACTTCTTTTGAAAGCCCAATTACATCATTTATTTAAACTGCATCATTTGATCCACACCATAAGCAGTCTCTTTTTTGAAAAGATTTATTTATTTTGAAAGGCTGAACTACATGGAAAGACCCTGAAAGACAGAGAGAAAGGGGGAAAGAGAGAAAACTTTCATCCGCTGTTTTTTGGCCATGATGACTGGAGATAGGCCGAGCTGACGCCAGGAGCTCCATCCCAGTCCCCCACATCCCAGTTTCACTCATGGATGCCATGGCCCAAGTAAATGGGCCAACCTTCGCTGCCTTTTTCTCGGGCCATCAGCAGGGAGCTGGACTAGAAGTGGAGCAGCCGGGACACAAACTAGTGCCCAGATAGGATGTCAGCTTTACAGGTTGTGGCTTAACTTGATATGCCAATTATATAATACACCAGCACCATCCATCAGCAATCTTATATTAATTTCATCTGAGAAATTCCCTGAATGTTTCATGGACTAATCAATATTGAGAAGTTTTCTACAAAAATGAAATAAATGTAAACATTAGGGCTAGTTTTGGAAGTCACAAAATAACACAGGGATTGGCAGCAGAGGACCAGAGTGTTCTGGCAGGGATGTCTGAGGACGAACATCAGCGGTGCCAGAAGCTCTGCGTGTCACCAGCACTCGTTAGGCTTGGCCATGAGGTGTCACAAGACTGAAGTCTTGCCTGAAGTAGAGGAGCTGCTGACTCTGCGAGCGCTCAGACAGCATTTGCGTCATAGTGACCATGCATTTTAAAACTTTTCGTGGACAAGTGGTAATTAACTCCTGCCATCCTACCACACTCATTGGACATTGTTGAAGTGCAATTTTACATACTGTTATTAGCAAAAGCACAATATTTGCAATCATTTTAGAGGTATGGTTAGTAATTACAATGTCATTTTACTTTAATTTGACTCCATGGAGACGTTTCTATTTGCACTGTATTCTTAAACAACAACTTACAGCCAAGGACAGGCCCGTGGGTTCAGTCAAGCCTTGCATGCTCATGGTTCCTGGACATGGCTAGGATGATGGAAGTTTCAAGTTGATTGGTTGGGGCTGGCTCAGTAGAGCCTGTCTGTAGTGTTTACGCAAACATATTTACACAAAACATGGCTGGGTATGTTGGCTTCCCCAGTGAGGCAGCGAGTGAAAACGTTACCCACTTGTAGTTTCAGCACAAAGATGCTTACTCTCACAGTGAAGGTGGTGCCTTTGACAAGCTGCTTAACAGGCAAGGGTGGCAGAACCTGGGCAGGCAGCACAGGCTGCCCTCAGAAATTATTGGTTCTTCAATATCAGTTTAAGACTTCTCAGAGAGTTGGGTAGCAAAACCAAACAAGAGTGCTTAGTTACAGAGCCACATTATGGCTTTTGTGTACCCCTTCTTCTGTAAGAATTCCAAATTATATTTCATGAAAACATTGATATGAAGATGAGTACAATATAACCTATTTTATTTTAAAAAGTGTTTATTTTAAATAAGTGTTTCTTATTTTAAAAAGAAAAAAGTATGAGCCCCAAATTGAAAATGGCTTCTTTTTTTTTTTTAAAGATTTTTTATTATTATTGGGAAGCCGGATATACAGAGAGGAGGAGAGACAGAGAGGAAGATCTTCCATCCGATGTTTCACTCCCCAAGTGACCACAACGGGCCGGTGCACGCCGATCTGATGCCGGGAACCAGGAACCTCTTCCGGGTCTCCCACGCGGGCGCAGGGTCCCAAAGCTTTGGCCCGTCCTCGACTGCTTTCCCAGGCCACAAGCAGGGAGCTGAATGGGAAGTGGAGCTGCCGGGATTAGAACCGGCGACCATATGGGATCCTGGGGCATTCAAGGCGAGGACCTTAGCCACTAGGCCACGCCACCGGGCCCTGAAAATGGCTTCTTAATGATTCCAAATCTAATCCTAAATGTGAATTTTATTTTTAGAATTATTAGTTCAGAATTTCATCAGTCTGTTATTTAAGTGTGCCCCGACATTGTTGGTACAGACAATGTTGGACAGTCCATCACCCCATTGTCTAGATTTGTCCAAGTTTCATTGGGAGTCCATCTTTGATTTGGAAGTAGGGATGCATATTGCATTCTATCTTCACATCTGGATATGACAGTCTCTATTACACCATCGCTATACATTTCCTTAAATGAGAAGACATGAAACAAAGTCAACAACAGGATGAAATTGAAAAAAAAAATCGGACGAACAAAAATTACAGCACCATGGAGTTGAAAAACCATGCCAGTGAATAAACCAGTGCATGGGTGACAAAATAGAGAACACAAAAAGCTCTTGGGCAGAATGATGCCACCGTGTGATCCATGAGCCAGTGATGAATTTGACAAGAGAAAAGGACTATTAGTAACATGGCGAGCCCCTCCCCTAATTCCTGAAAGGAGAAAAATACAGAGAATTGCAATATCACCATTATTATCACATTATTATAATAAATTAGTTATATATTTAAACAGTATCTCAAATTATCACATAATCTGAGTTAAGCAACATTAACTAAAATGCTTCTTAAATTTTATCGGAGTCCCAATCAGTGCCAGTGTGAATTCAGAGATTTTTATGTTAATATCAGAGAAAAACTACCGGCATTAGGCGTTTTGCCTATGTCCTAATGCAGAATTTATAGCCATCTATTTTCTGCATATTTTATTTTGGCGAAATATTTAAAGATCATTCCACGCCTGACACAGTGGCTCACTGGCTAAATTGCCACCTTGTAAGTGCTGGGATCCCATAGGGCAAGGTCTGTGTCCTGGCTGCCCCACTTCCCGTCCAGCTCCCTGCTTGTGTCCTAGGAAAGCAGTGAAGGATGGCATAAAGCCATGGGATCCTGTACCCGCATGGGAGACCCGGAAGGAGCTCTTGACTTCATATCAGTTCAACTCCAGCCGTTGCAGCCATTTGAGGAGTGCACCAGAGGATGACAATCTTTCTCTCTGTCTCTTCTCTCTGCATATCTACTGCTCCAATACAAATAAATATTTTTTTAAAAAAATGTTAGAAACAGCACTATCAATTTCATTTCCAGTGCAAAATTAATGTATCTTTATTGCTGACCACTTATGCTTTGATTTATTTAAAAAACACTCACTGTGCTCACAATGGTCTCCATCTTCCAGAAACATCAATCCTCATTTAATCTGAACAGCCAGCTGGTGTGGGTCACATCGCATCTCCCAAGGTGGAGGTTGAAATTCTAACTTTCCCAAAACTGTGACTGTGGCTTCCTATGAAAGGGAATCTTGCCAATGAGTTTGTATGGGAGCAGAATGAGCCCTCCATCCAATGGGACCTGTGTCATTATTGGAGAAAGAGAAAAGACACAGAAAGAGGCAAGGCAGCCCAGTCAAGGGCAAGGGAGACAGACACAAGAGGGCTGCTGCAAGCTAGGCAACACCCAAAAACCTGGACTGGAATGGGGCATAGCCTTCCTCTGAGCCCTAACAAAGAACCCCTAGCTGCCTTGATTTCACAACATTGACTGTCGGCTTAAGCTCCAGTTGTAGTGCTTTGCTGGGGAAGACTTAGAATCTCAAACCACATCTTTATCAAGATGATTTTGTCTATTGATTTCTTGGATTGACTATTGGCTCATTGTTCGTTCACTGCTAGTGTATCCAGACAGAACTGATTTCTTATGGTTGTTTTAATATACTCCTTCTTTGCTGAACCTATTTGTTCTAACACTTGTGTTTGTGGAAGTTCTCTAGAATTTTATGGCTAATGTCAATGTATGTCCAAATAGGGATAATTGTACTTTTTTCTTTCCAATTTTCTGAATTTTACATATTTTTCATGCCAGGTTTTTATGGCCAGAACCTTACAGTACAATTCTAAATAAAAATGGCAAGATGGTCACTCTTGGTTATTTTTTTTCCCCCGATCAATACAAGGCAGAAAACGCTTTTTTTTTAACCACTGTATGTGATGTAAGCTGGGAATCTTCGAATATGACATTTATTTGGTATTTTATTCCTTCTTAGTTTGTTAAATTTTTCTTTTGAAATATTTATTTCTTTTTTATTTGAAAAACATATTTACAGAGAGAAACAAAAACCACTGGTCCACTCTTTAAATAGCCACAACTGCCAATTCTGAGTCGCTCCAAAGGCAGGAGCTAAAAGTTTCTCTGTAACCATTGGGACCTAACAAACTTCTTTAGAACACATTTCTGGATGACTGTAGAGGGCACATTCTTCTCCAACACACTTATACCATCTTCCAGGAGTTCTCAACAACATGTTGTGTGATCTATATGTTGCTCTGGGAATAAGCTGGAATTTCTTCTCCCACTGTGTGACTGACATGCTGGGGATTGTTAATGTCTCGGAATATCTTAATGCAACATTTACCTAATTAAAATGTACTTAAGAATATGTTTGTTATCTGACCAATGTGTCAATTTGTGTTTGCCAAAAAAAAATTACTCAACTGTATGGAATTATTTTTAAATTAACTTCTTTAAACAGATTTGTGTGTTTGAAACACAGAATGACACACAGAATCAAAGAGAAAGATAGATCTCTTATCCGTTTTTTTCACTCCGCTGATAGTCACAATAGCTGGGGGCTGGACCAGGCCAAAGCCAGGAAGGAATCTGAAATTCTATCCAGGCCTTCCATGTGGGTGAAAGCGGCCCAAGCACTTGAACCATTGTCCACTGACTTCCCGGCAATGGTCTGGATCAGAAACAGCAGCTGGGAGTTGAATCAACACTTGGTGTGGGATGCTGTACCACAACATTGCTCCCTGGAAATACTTTCTTTTAAATAAGCTTTATGTTGCCTCCATTAGTTTTGATTATAATTATTCTTTTTAAAAGAAAAATGTGTTTTTCCATCAGTATTTATCCTCTATTTTATATTACACTGAATGAACTGTTTTGGCAAACATTGACATGAAGATAAATTATGGTGCAATCCGTAGTAGTTGATAAGCTAGTTATATCACATGAAATAGGTAGAAGTTGTCTGAATTCTCTGTCCACAGAGAAGTGAAATAATATCATCATGGATTATGGTGATGATAGAAGAGCCAAAATGTATACACACATTGTGTGTATATATCCAAATATGTATTGTAATGCATAAATCATGTAATCATGCATATTATGTATGCACCAAATAATACATTGCACACCATTACATGTCCATATATACATGGTAAGCAAACACATACAATATGTACATGCATTACAAACAAAACTTTAAAGAGCATATATGCAATGTACCACAGCATGAGCAGTAGTATTTCTGTCATTCTGCAGATAAGGGATTTCAACAAGTTGCTTAAGATCACAGAGCAGGTGAGAAGCAATGCCAGCTCAGGAAGTCTTACTGTAGATCCTACTGAAAAGCAGCACAATACACTTAACTGCTGGGCTGGTTCACACGAACACACACACACACACACACACACACATAATTTATGCCACTTTACACAAGGGAACTGTGTGTATCATGTGCCCTGTGTTTTACACATGCAAGAAGTGAAAAGCACTGTGACATGGAGCCCTCTCAGCTAAAGGCTTGTAACCAAGGCAGGCTCCTGGGAAGTGCCAGGGGCTGTCAGAAGGCATCAGTTTCTTGTTTATCCATTGGTACAGTCAGGCTTTCTATCCGTAGCACCCAGTGATGGTCAGCAATTGCTGCCATTACCCAACATAATAGTTGGAGGAAAACAAAAGCGGGGGTTCCAGGAAAAAGGAGAACTGGGCAGCAGTAGTGCTTTCTCTGAATGCTGCTGGCCTGAATTCTGTAAACCAGCTGCAGTTCAGCAGAGCCCAGTCTGTCATCCAGATCCCCCTGGGCTGCTGGACAGTAATGCCTGGACCAGCCTGGTGACTCAGGCTGATGGACCTGATGGCTCAGGAGCTTTCTCTCTGCCATTCATAATATTTACTTAAAATAGCATGTTTTTAAAAAATGGGACGCATAAAAAATTAATTAGGAATATAAAGAAAATATACAAAACTGAATATGAAAAATGGGAAAAAAAAAAGAAGAGAGAATAGTACATTGGTGTTGTAACGGTAGCGCCTGAGGACTCACGTGGTGAAAGTCCTGGCCTGGAGTCAGAGAGAGGATAGCAGGTTTCTCTTGTCAGTTATTATGAGACAATTTGGGAACTGTGTTTCTATAGCTTCTAGTCTTGAAACGGAAGCAGAATTATCTGTGAAAAGAAAAAATTATGGAAGGGTTGCATTTTGTCCTTTATAAGTCATGCAATTACGAGAAATGGTGGTGTTCACATCTGGAGTGTACTTGTCAAGAAAAAACAATAGAGATTAAATACCTTTAAAAAGTTCATGGGAAACTGAATCTAAAGGATAACTTTTTTTGGTGAAAAGATATTCTCAGTAAGCTTTTGTAAAGGCTACATATGTAAATATATACATATATGTGTGTAATACAAATATATTTGTGAAGAGTACATGTGTAAATACATATGTATTTCTTAATTGTGTTCCCCTATAAATTTACTTGAATTTATAAAGGATAAAAGTGCATTATCTTCCAAGAAAAATACAAGTCTATTTAGAGATGAGGAACAAATAAATGGCTTAATCTTTGTAAGTTGAGTTTAACTTAATTAACAAAAGTTCATCATTGCTAGGAAGTAAAATATGGAATCTTCCAAGGTATGTTTGTTAGCATCCAGTCTTTGGCTGATGTGTTGTTTTCTTTAAACCCCTCTTACATACGTAGGCTAATGTCTAACTTTTTGCCTTATAGTTCATCTGATGCCTGTAAATATCAGACGTGTAGTTCTCCCAAGCTGACATGTGTGAGCCTCGGTCATGAGGACTGGAAGTCAGTTTCCTTTGTGCATAATTTTTACAAATCTGTGAGGATTTCTAGGCCAGTGGTCATCAAAGGGTGATCCCTGAACAACTGCACCAATTTCATCTGATTTTGTTAAAATGCAGATCTCCAGGCCTCCACTTAAAGAGCCACAAAAAGGCCAAGAATTGGGAAAACTTCCCGGTATCTTGTGTGCACGTTAAAGTGAGAGTAGTTCTGACCAAAGCAGGTGTATATGACTTAAGGACCACCTGGCAGCCTTGCCTTGTTACTTGGAGTATAGGTCTCCAAATGAACAAAAAACAAACAGTAAGAACAAGATAATAAATACAAAACAAAGTGTGAGTGACTTCATTCTAATTTCTAAATGCTTTGTCAACCTAACATGTGACCATTTTATGTCTGTTTTATACCTGCAAATTCTGGTAAGACATGGAACAGATAGGTTAACATTGTGTTGATACCTGCTGGATGATTTCCCTTTTAAATCTCATAAGTTTCTTGAATAGTAACAGTAATCTCAAATAGCACTTAGTTGGTGACAGGGACTGTTGTTTGCAAATATTTCTGTAGAAAATTCTAATAATATACCTGGGAGGTGTTCTTCAGTGTTGTCTTCATTTTACATGAGAAAAAACAAGACCAAGATGACAAGCCATGCATGAGGGTACTCCCAACAGGATAGAACTAAAAGTTAGGTTTGTTTGTAGGTAAGTGTTGAAATCCATGATAGTTTTTCCATAATATGTACTTTCCCTGAGCTTTTTCAAGACATTCTGAATAAATTTCCTTTTTCGCAAAGAATTAAACTTATTTTTACCTCAGTTTTCCACAAACATTTGGAGGTAGCCTTATGTGTGGTAATTATCAAAGCCATTATTCGAAGGCAGGCAGCTTGGTTCCACAGGGGACATTTTATGAAGAACAGTGATTTTGTTGCTGGGTGCGAGCGAGATCACACCAGACATGTCTAAGGTTTTATTAAGGAGTCTTTATTAACCAAGCTTGGTGATAACAGAACATACGAAAGTAACAGACCACAAGTCCAGTCAAAGCAGTACACAGGGACCATGCTCAGGGGATTATCTGTCCTGGATCAGCCAAGAGTCAAGGTGCCAGAGTAACGGAAACACCGGACCAGAAAGAGAGAATGTGAACTCCTGCTTCATGGGCCTTTTAAAGGGGCTTAAGAGGGGAGTGGTTACACAACAATGCAATACCGTCTCCCCTCAGTAGATAGATGAGTCACAGGTGGGCAGGGGTGAATACCTGAGTGTTGTGAGTTAAGGAGTCAATTGGCGCTCATTGGGATGGGCAGGAACAGGAACTGGGCTTGTAGCTAAAAAGACTAATGGGACTCATCTGCGTCCAACATCCTGCCCGAATTAGGACATGGGGGAAGAGCATACAAGGAGAGGTGAAGGAGCAACCGCTGGCTGCACTCCATCACAATTTTATAGTAAGTGCATTCAGGTTATTTTATGAAAAAGGTGAAAGGTTAGCTTATTTCCAAAGGTTATGCAATTGGCATGTTGCAACCCATTCTACTGCACTCCCCAATCTGGGCTCTATCTCCACCTCCAGGTCCCTCACTAATACCAACCATGAACAATGTGCTTTGCCTCTTGTGTAAAGATATTCTACCTCATAGCTATTGTAAGAACTGGGTCAAGTGGTTTATGCAAAGTATTCAGTGCTTAGCACATAGTAAGAGCTTAAATTTAGCAGACTTCATTATTGTGCCCAATAAAGTAAAACGGATTGTGTTGTATTGCATTGAACTTAAGGAGCTGCTATCACCAGGAAGCTTTCCAATTTCAGATATATTAAATATGCAAATTTATAAATAATATAATAGATTGAAGTATGGGATCCTAAACTTAAAAGTTTTCAATCACAGGTGAATATCATATTTTCCCAGCAAATTACAGTCATACATATTTCTTCAATTTACCATTATGTGTTTGACCATGTTGAGGTATATGCCTTTTTCAGCAAATCACAAGGCCTGGATAGTATTTCTTTCTTTTTTTATTAAAGATTTATTTATTTTATTACAAAGCCAGATATACAGAGAGGAGGAGAGACAGAGAGGAAGATCTTCCGTCCGATGATTCACTCCCCAAGTGAGCCGCAGCGGGTCAATGCGCGCCGATCCAATGCTGGGAACCAGGAACCTCTTCCAGGTCTCCCACACGGGTGCAGGGTCCCAATGCATTGGGCCGTCCTCAACTGCTTTCCCAGGCCACAGGCAGGGAGCTGGATGGGAAGTGGAGCTGCAGGGATTAGCACCGGCGCCCATTTGGGATCCCGGGGCATTCAAGGCGAGGACCTTAGCCGCCAGGCCTCGCCGCCGGGCCCCTGGATAGTATTTCATTGCACAAATAATTCAACTGAGGCTTAAAGAATGACGCTCCTCATTTCAGTCCAGCTCCAATGGTAGAGACAAAACAGATGCTCTGTCCAGTCATCCCATGTTGTTGCTTCATGGCACATTGATCACTCCAGGTCCTGGATCCGCTTCTTAATTCTTATCCAAACAAGTTATCAGCTCTCAGGTTATGCATTTTTTTCAGAAAAAAAAAAAACAGCTACAAGAGTGGCCTCAATTAGCTCTCACGACATTAAAATGGTGAAGTGTTGGGCCTGGTGTGAGTGCCCAGGGGACTCTTATAGCTCAGGCTTCGTGGCAGTGAGTGCAAAGGTGACATATTACAGACCGTCAGCAGCTCTTGAAAACTCCTGAGAGACAGCCCTCAGGAATGGCAAAGATAGTCAATAGGTATAAAAGAAACAGAATGACTTAAAAATAAATCTCAAGAGATTATATTTGAAAGCAATATAGATACAGTGAGGGATTGAAGCTGTGAAATATTTACCCAGAAAAGATGGCTCTGCAGCAAAGTAGCTATGGTAAAAGAACTAGTAAGACTGTGAGTGTGGTTTCTGTGCTGCACTTGGGCTTAAGAGCAACACACCCATACCTGCTCGTGAACGCTCTGCCCTGTCAGAACAAACGTCTAAGTGCCCAGATACCTGTATTTCTCAATATGTACCTCATGGGTGCAATGCCCAGAACATTCTGTTATCTACTAATGAATTCTCTTGGTTGATGAAAGGAAACATCTTGTTTTAAAGAAAACGTATTCTTTGGGATACAAACAGAACCACTGTGGCTTATCTCTCATTTTCTTTCTCTTTAGTTGACCGTTATTCAATGGTAGATAATACTAATTGGAAACTGCCACATGAAGAAACATTCTAATCTTCTACCTTGATCCTGTGGTCACCATAAAAGAAGAAATAACTTGGAGACACTTCAAGTCAAGCTTTTTTTTTGACCTCAGTTTATTTTTCTCAAAAGAGTCTTGCTCAAACTAGACTGTTGGACAAAATGTAAACCAATTTAGCAGCAGATTATTTTCCTGCATTGTTTCATGATTTTAAAAAGATCTACTTCTTACCAACAATTTTTATCTCAGCTTTGTGCTATGTAAAGCAAATGGTTGGTACCATGAATATAAGTAAGAAAAAAGGAGGTCTGGTGGGCTGATAATATTAGAGTTTTCCTAACATGTTTTTAAAAGAATTTATTTAATTAACTTATTTTAAGATAGTGGGGAAAGAAGAAAAAGGAGAGAGAAAGCAAGCGAAAGCGAGAGATCTTATCCACTGCTGAGAGAGAGAGAGAGAGAGAGAGAGAGAGAGAGAGAGATCCTAGCCACTGCTTCACACCCTAAATGTTAACAGGGACTAAAGCCAGAAGTCAGACCCAGGCACGTGGATGTGCGGTGCGGGACTCACAACTACCAGATCAAACCGTTAACCATCCTAAGTTATCTTCCCAAAAGGAAGTCAGAAGCCAAAAATTCGGATTGGGCCCCATGTATTCCATGTATCCCATGTAGGAATGCCTGATTCAAGTCCCAGATACTATGCTTCTAATCTAATCATGCCAATGTGGAGGCAGCAAATGACAGCAAAAATTCTTGTGTCCCTTCCACCCTTGAGGGACATCTGGATAGAATTTCAGACTCCTGGCTTCAGTGTGTCCCAGCCCTGGCTGTTGCTGGCATTTGGGACTTAAACCAGTAAAATGGAGATTCCCAAGGTTTTGGGCTGTACTCAACTGCTTTCCCAGGCCACAAGCAAGGAGCAGGATGGGAAGCAGGGCTGCGGGGACACGAACCTGTACCCATACAGGATTCCGACTTGTGCAAGGTGAGGACTTTACCTGCTGAACTACTACATGGACTCCTGTCACTTAACTTTTAAAATCATTCAATAAGTTTAAAAAATCAGAAAAGCAAGGTGACAGAAAAAAAATCATCTCCAGTTAATAGTCATCTGTCTCACAGATTTATGGAATGACTTGAAAGATGCAATTTCTAAAATGAAAGATATTAGAATTAGTCAAAACTAGGAAAGATGCTATTTATAAGCCTGAAAGATGCAATTTATAAGCCTGAAAAAAGAACCATAGTATTTGAAAGTTAGACCTTTAAAGGAAGTACAAGTATTCATACCCTAAGATGTAGCTTGGAAGGAAGCTGGTCCAGGAGCATCCATGTGGAGCAGAAGCGACTGGAAGAACTGGGCATAGCAAGTGCAACGCAGGCATCTGCCGACTCCATTTCCAGCTTCCTATCATGACTGGGACCCACTTACACCAAAATAGTACATTAATCATTGACCAGAAGGAAGGAGACAGGAGTTCATCTTTGCTTGAAGTTCAAAGGCATGGAGCCAATTACATTTCTAAATGGCTATAGATTTTAAGAGAGCCAGGAGGAAGTCACCAACCCACCTCATGACTGGGATTCTAACATTACTTTTAAAGTGGTGGTAAATCAAAAGCAAATGTCCCATTTTAGATAAAAGAAAGGAAAAGGCCTAGGCTCTTGGAGATTTAATAGGAGGCCTTGTGCATGCCTCCCTCGTGGTCTCTCAGGTCAAGACCTAGCTTTATTTGTAGTACACGTGATAACGGGAGAGTCAGGAGGCGCTGTTCCATCACAGTGCCCAGCAGAAGTTGTCAAGTATCACTGAATATACAGGCAAGAGGAAGTTAATGTTCTCGATTAGCCAAGGCTACTAATTTTAGCTTCCAGGAGAGTTATAATGAGATCATGGCCACCCCATAATCTTTGCTTTCTATCTCCAAATCCCTTTTCCAGGCTTCAGACTGGCTCTGGACTGAGCAGACCCTCAAAGTCTCAAGAAACCCTCTTGAGAGCACATTACCCCTTTTTGTCTTTGAGAGAAACTCTCAGAAATCTTGCAGGCAGCAGCACAGGAAAATAAAATAAAATTTAAGAAAACTATCTATGAACCAGTAATCCCCAGTCCAATGAGCCCCACCCACATGCTGCAGGAGTCCAGGGCTCTTGGAACAGTGGCAGAGTGTGTGGACAAGAGCCGAGAGCTGCCAGGTGCTTGGTCTGCATCCTTGTGTTTAGGTTGCTTCATTATTTTCTCTTCAAATAGAAGGAGAATAATTACTTCCAATTTGCATGAAGAGCCACTTTAGGAAGTTTTAAACAACTCCCCAGAACCCCAAATGTAAAGCAACTCTCCATTTCTAGTAGGAATAATCTGGTTATGGATTTTAAATTTAGTTTCCCAAGCTCTCACTTTTCAGGGTTGGAAATCAGCTTTGCACAGGTGACTCCTGAAGGCTTTCGGGATCTTCTGGAATAATGTGTAAATTGGAGATGCAAAGATGTGTTCTAGGAAAGTAGAGTTCATTTGGCAGAGTGCTTGTCAAGAAGGGGTTACAACAAGCCTCATGTACAAAAGGGGAATCCAATTGAGGCATCGAGTCTCAGTAAACAGTGCTTTGGGTTGTGCAGTCTCAACTGTAAGATGAATGCTGGTGGTTGGATTCACCAATAAGGCTTTATTTTCTTTCACAACATGCATACTCTGGGTTTCTCTTTGAGGAAGATATGCTAGGCAATAATGATATTCTTCCATGACAATATTGTAAAGTACTGCCATGTTCCACAGTGATTCGCTGGAAAGTCTGAATGCCTTGAACTTGAACTTCCATCTCATTCAAATATAACAAGAAAATACTTGATTTCCTTTAAAATGTATGTTTCTGGGCCCGGCGGCATGGCCTAGCAGCTAAAGTCCTCGCCTTGAATGCCCCGGGATCCCATATGGGCACCAGTTCTAATCCCGGCAGCTCCACTTCCCATCCAGCTCCCTGCTTGTGGCCTGGGAAAGCAGTTGAGGATGGGCCAAACCTTTGGGACCCTGCACCCACGTGGGAGACCCGGAAGAGGTTCCTGGTTCCCGGCTTCAGATTGGCGCAGCACTGGCCGTTGTGGTCACTTGGGGAGTGAATCATCGGACGGAAGATCTTCCTCTCTGTCTCTCCTCCTCTCTGTATATCTGACTTTGTAATAAAAATAAATGAATCTTTAAAAATGTGTATTTCTAAGTTCACTGGGGCCATTTCTAATATTCCAAACACAATTTCATGAATGAAATAGTGGCATGAACGAGAGGAACACTTTGCTTTTATGTAAGGGAAACTGGAAAGAAAATAAATAGCAATAAAGATATAGCCTTCACCCTGAACTGTTTATCAGTGAGCAATTTTGAAACTTACACGCCACACAGTATGTTGTTGAGTAGCAAGGAAAATACCCATAACCACCGTGGAAACAACCAAGTCTATAAATGGCCAGTATTCTCAGTCCACTCAGGTAAGAGAGGGTGACAGGCATAACTTAGTGAGGCACCATGCACTGTGGCCCTTTTCTGGACACAGTCAAAGCCAGTTGTTTGCTGATGGATCACTGCAAATTCACCTACTTCCCAACATGTACCTTTCAGAATCCAGCCTCAAGGCTCCTTCAGCGGTGAGCCCGAGTGACCCCTGAAATCATCCACAGCAGCCCTCCACCCTCTTGTTCGATTCAGCACACACATAAACGAGTGCACCAGTCTTGCTTACTTGGTTCAGCGATGTTCCTGTGCTCCGTTATAGTGAGTGATTTCCTGTGCATTCTCCAGCTTAGTGCCCAAGCCTGTCTGCCGTCCTTCAGACCCCCAGGCTGTGATGTGCCCTCTGCAGAAAGTGTACATGTGCTCAAGGGCTTCATCTCAGGGATGAATTCTGGTGTTGCGTTCTCACCACGCAACTTTTTTCACTACTGAGTCTGATTTAGTTCTCGTTCATGTGAAATTCTCCATTTGTATTCCTTCTATACAAACATTCTCATCTCCTCTCTAAGCTGTGTGATTCTAGCTGGGAGGGTGGGAGCAGAGTCACAACGGAGCCAATAATGAGTGTTCGTGGATGTGGATTTGTGCTGCTCCTTCAGAAATGTCTGTTTTCAAGGCTAATGCCTAAGAGGCTTAATGTGACTATTGCAAAAGCCAATTCCAGGGTATGTGCCATGTTTAAGAATTTCTCATTTAAATTTCAGTTTTTTGAGTGATTATTTTAAAAATAGACAACAGGCCATGTAATGACTTTCCTTAATGTTAATATTGTAGAATATGTGGGATTTTAATTCTTTTGAAAATACTTCTAAGTATTTTGATTCTTTTCAAAATATATGTAATAACTTCTTCCAATTATTAGTTGAAAGGAAAGTGCTTCATTATCTAAAATATTTATTTTCTGGTTAATAAATATCTAAAGAATACTGTTAAACTCTGATCAAATGCAGAGGGCAGAACCTGGAGAAGCTATTGGGAGAACAGGCATTTTTACCTGGTTCTGTTCCTCATTGACTATACAGACTTCTGTAAAGAACTTAATTTTTCTAAGCCTTGATTGAGAGTGAGTTTCATCTTTGGTCATGTCATCTACAGCTGGCAAGTGTAACCATTTGAACTTGGTAAACATTGATCCAGGCACAAGAAGTTTGCTGTGTCTTCTTAGGGATTTCTGGTATTGTGAGCACAGGTAATTACACAGCTGTTGTTCACACCTAAGTGTATTACATTTAAGAGAAACGTAACAGGAACAGGATAGGGTTTGGTGTTTCTTTAAATGTTAACAAATATGAAATCAATATACTCAAAATTTATTCAGTATTCTTCAATCAAAATTCCCAGATTAGTATTTATTATTGCTTCTCTTTAAATGTGTAATTTCTTACATGTGGACCTCTGGCTAAGGTGGGGTGAGGTTGAGGCATTGAGGAAGATGGGATGGAATGTTTCCCTTTTTCAATTCTTGTGTATCTGCAGGAGTAGCGGAGAAAGGAGAGCAGGGTGCTCTTTGCTGCTCATCAGCACTCAACAATGGAAGTCTGGTATTTGATGACTCCCTAGAGATCCCAGTGTGGAGAAGAATGCTCAAGAATGTTGCTGAAGTAGTTTTGATAGTTCTGAGACATTATCAGTTTCGTTGCTGTGCCGTTGGTAAAACCTTTCCAGTGTCTATTGGTTGACGCAGTCCGTCTTAGTGCATTCGCAGACCTGGACATTTCCAACCTCTTTTGCTTTCCATCCTTTGACAAGGCACTCAATGCCCTCTGCTGGCCTGGATGAGTTGGCTGCACTTTTCTCTGAGTGCATCTGTGCATGCTGTCCACAGCATGGGTATTTGTAACAGAGGCAGCCCAATACCGACACATGAACTCCAAGGTTGGCGTAATTGTCTAGCTAATATTAATAAACACTGGGTTTCTGACATCATGAAGACACTGTGTCCACGTGTTTTCCAGCATCTTTTCCCTTTAGACATCACATAGGCAGAATCTAAAATTCCTCCCCCATCACAGCCTTCTGGCTGTGACCCTGCTGGATTAATGGCATAATGGACAGGCCAGCCGAGCAGCACCTCCACTTGAAATGTTTGCTTGAGATTCTGGTCACTGTAGGTGCTGCACGCAGCCTTCACAGGGGTCTCCGACAGGAGGAACTGAATGTTTTTCCCTGGTTATTGTCTCCATGACCTGAACCGTAGACAACTCAGAAGCAAAATGCCAGTGTCTTGTTCCCAAACTCCTCCCTCCCAAGTCCTGTGGCTTGAAATGGAAAGGGGAGAAAGCAAAAGGCGAAGTTAACTTGGGAGGACAGTTTCTCTCCCTGGAAATTAATTGACAACCCAAGACTCAGCTTTGTGCTTGATTTGTTTTGTTTTGTTTCGTTTTGTTTTGTAAAGCACTTTCCTGTGTCAAGATGTAGCGTTCTGTGCCTGCGGCAATGGCTCAATGGCTAAATTCTTCCCTTGCAAGTGCAAGGATCCCATATGGGCATCAGTTTGTGTTCCATTTATTGCACATTCTGACAAGTGACCTGCTCCAGGATTGGAAAGCAGTAGAGAATGACACAAAGCCTTGGGACCTGGCACCCGCGTGGGAAACCCAGAGAAGCTCCTGGGTTCAGATTGGCTCAGCTCCAGCTGTTGCGGCCATTATATATATAACAGATATATGACATACATAATAAATATAACATGTATAGTATATGTGATTTCATAGATAATATGTAATATAAATATTATATTTATACATTATATATTTATGCATAAGTTTAATATATACTATATAATATATATTTATAGTATATATAATATATTAAAATATTGTGTGATATATGATATGATACATTTATATAATGTTATATGTTATATATATATTTATTTAGGGACTGTCTTCATTCTTGAATCCTGCAAACTTCATGATTCTGACATTTGAGCTTCACTGAGAAGCTCTACCTTATGATAAAACCCAAAGAGATGTACTGGTTAAACATACTGCACCTCTTTTTTATAACCTAGTTATCCTATTTTTGTGAACATATTAGCACACAATGCTTTGCCTAAAACTCTTAATTTTCATCGGATTCATAATTGTTTAAGATTCTTCAAAGTGAATGCATTTTTTGATAGTTTAAAAAGCTGTTGTACAGAAAGTTCCAGGAAATATAACTGCGATTTTATTTTTTTCTCCTTGTGAATGTAGAGGATTTTTTAGTCTGGCTGAGACTTGAAAAGCTATGACTCTTTTAGTTCCTTTGAAAACATGGGATTAGAAAATTGCATTTCCAGGACATATTAAAAATATTTATGAGGCTGTGTGCTGTTCACTCAATGGCACATTCTGTTCTTCCAAACACTGGCTGTTCATAGAAGAAGACAGGAGTGTGAGCAAACCACAGGTTTGTCAAAGCCGTTCCTTGAACAGTCCCACAGTGTTGGACAGAAGGAAAATGGTTTCTGTGTTTCTGATGTTATGTTGAACGTTTGAATTCAATGGACATAGTTAGGACACACGTACAAGTGAACAAATTCTAGTGAATTAGTCTTAAGCTTCTTTATCATGCCAGCACTGAGTGTTCAAATCCAGAAAGAAAAATTACAGGCTTCTAGGAGATGCTGTAGCAGTGAACCCTAAATAGAAGTGTGTGTGTGTGTGTGTGTGTGTGTGTGTGTGTGTTGGGATGGTACTCATGGGGCAGGTAGATGGATGGAAGAAAAAATATTTCAGAAAAAGAAAATCATTTCTAAGCTAAGATCTGACACATGGCAGGATTTCATGGAGGGGTGCCATGTTATCAGGAGACAGTACCAATCAGGGCAAAGATGTATGCGCACTCATTTGTGTCACATCACCAGTGTACCACTTATCTCCTGCTGCAACCTAGAACAGAGGAGATTCTTAGTCATGTGAATGCTGGGGTTGCAACTCCCAATAGGTAAAAAGAAAGAAAAATAATGAAGTGATAAGTCAAATGGAGATGAATTCGTGGTCCAGTGGTCCAAGTCAGCAGAAAGCTTTGGCAGTCTTCATGTTTCATCAACCTGAATTATTCACAAGCCTGAGAGATGACCATATTTAGGACATTCAGTGACATCTGATTAAGTGATAATTATACTGAAAGGCTGATAATAGAAAAGAATGCATTAAAATATGTGGATGACATCCTATTAGAATATAATCCTTTATAGACAGGCTAGGGCAGAGGGCTCTCATTCATACTGTGATGCTTCCCAGAACGATTCCTCTTGAAATGAGCATGGAGAAACAGAGGGGCATCTGGAGGAATGGAACATGCAACACCTCCCCTTGTATAATTCAGCAGGTCAACACGGTGGATAGCCAGGCTAGGTGCAGCATATACCCAATGAGAGATTATACTTAAAGACTTACTTATTTTTATTGGAAAGTCAGATATTCAGAGAGGAAGAGAGACAGAGAGGAAGCATAACAGTCATAACAGTCAGAGCTGAGCCAATCCAAAGCCAGGAGTCAGGAACTTTTGGGTTTCCTATGTGGGTGCAGGGCCCCAAAGCTTGCAGCCATCTTTGGCTGCTTTCTTAGGCCACAAGCAGGGAGCTGGAAAAGAAGCAGGGCCACCAAGACACGAAACGGTGCCCATGTGGAATCCCGGTGCGATGAGGCTTCTAGCTCAATGCTTTCCCCCTTAGGATTACTTTGCAATTCTGGGTCTTTTGTAGTTAATTTCATATGAAGTTTAGGATTTTTCTTTTCTAAATCTGTGAAGAATGCCATTGATAATTTGATAGGAATTGCACTGAATCTGCAGACTGCTTTAGGTAAAACAGATATTTTAATAATGTTTCTTCTAATCTGTGAGCAAGAAATATCTTTCCATTTTTGGCATGTACTTCATGAATTCTTTCATCAATATTTGGTAATTTTTATTGTTAAAATCTTTCACTTTGTCGGTTAAAGTTATTCCTAAATATCAGATTTTGCTTGTACCTATGTTGAATGGGATATTTTTCTTGATTTCTCTTTCAGAGAATTTATTGTTAGCATATAAAAGTGACTGTTTTTTTATTTTTGGTTTGTACACAGAATTCTTTTCTGATGACTTGAGTGCAGTGAAATGACTTGATGAGAAATGAGATTACATTCTTATAAAACACCAGTAATTATGAAATAAAGTACACGTCAAAAGACAGACGTCTACCTTCTGAGTGCTTGCTGTAGTCCATGAAATGTGTGTCAGTACTGCTAAATACGCCTCACTGACTTGTCACAGAGAACAGGTTTAAAAACAGATGTGGAAGTACATGGAAAAATATACATTCTGTAAAATATTCATTTGTATATTCATTGATTTATTTGAAAGAATTACAGAGCGAAGGGGAGTTCCTGTAGCTACTGATTTGCTCTGCAGAAGGTCTCAAGGGCCATGGCTAGGCCTGGTAGAAGCTACGAGACAGGAGCTTCACCTGGGTCCCCTGTGTATCTGGCAAGGGATAGTTGGTTCATGTTCCGCTGCTTTTTCCATGTCATTAGCAGGGAGCTGGATCGCAAGTGCAAAAGCCAGAACATGAACTGGCCCTCAGTTCATGTTCAGCAGGTGTCGGTGGCACTTCACTACACCAAACACAAACTCTTGACGAAGGTATCATATCATTGTATGTTCTGTTTTCAGGATAACAGACCTCATTGAATTATTTTTACTGTTTTATTTATACTTTATGTATGTTATATCATTTTTATTTCTTGTATTAAAATATGTATATTTTGTAATTTATGAGAATGCTTTTAAAATTAGTGCAAGTTGCATGTTGTGGAAAAATGCATGTATAGTTTAAAATCTGTTGTTTCAAATTGTATTTCCTGGAATTTTAAAAGTGTTCTTACATATTTTCAAAAATATGTAAATTGTTAAATATCTTCAAAAGTTTTAGAACATAAAGTATAAAGGATAGGCTAATAAGTGCTTCCATATTTTCCAAGAAGCCAGTGACAATATCTAGAGGGTACTTGATTGAGCAGACTCTGTTCATAAAATAAATGCATTGCAACAGACAGGTTTATAAGTGGTTCAGTTGCTCCCACAAATCAATCATTTCTGAAGGACAAAGTGAACAAATTGTCTCGTCCGAGTCTTGTTAATGTCAAGATAAAGGGACAGGCATTGTCTACAGTGCGTTAAGATGCTTGGGAGGCCAGCATGTGTTAGAGTGCCAGGCCTCCTGGCTAGTGGCAGCTGCAGACACTGGATGAGTGAACTGGCAGAGGGGGGACCTCTCAATCTTTCTCTCTCTGTATACATATACATATATATATATAAAATGAAGACATTTTAAAACATCCAAGTTTGTGGAAGTCTGTATGGTACTAGATACTATACATTTAGTTGTTTGACAATAAGTACTCTAGTAAATTCAGCTTAAGCCCATAATGAAATGTTTTGGCTCATCTGCCACAGACACACACAGCTCATAGCACAACATCCAGCGTGTGAGTCCCTGGTGAAGAAATGGAATGCTGTGATACTTCTCTCTTTCCAGACTTGTGTCTGTTCCTGTGCACAAGTGTCCCAGGCTCTGGGTCTCCATGCCACCACCCTCCCCCTAGACATACAGTGATTTAACCTGTGAAGCCGAGAGTGCGCTACAAGGTCAAGTACTTTGAAAGAGAAGTCAGAGGTGCTGATGTGAAGCTGCCTCTGAGGAGTGTAGGCAAGCACATAAACCAAGAATAAGAAGTCGCAAGGTGAGCTCAAACAGCTCCTGACGGACCAAAAGAAAAACATTTTTTAAATGATACACTTTTTGAGTAAGTCTTTGAAATGTAAAATACTATAATTTAGAAATAGTAGGGAAGTACTTGAGCATATAATACATAAAATAGTATTGTCTAACTCCTCCGTTCTTTCTTTCTTTCTTTCTTTCTCTCTCTCTTTCTTTCTTTCTTTCTTTCTTTCTTTCCTTCCTTCCTTCCTTCCTTCCTTTTTCTCATGTTCTTCTACTACAAAAAACATTTCATAGAAAATGAAGGACACATGTATCTTAATAGTGTCTCAGGGAAGCTTAAGTTGAAAACAACATTTAGGCAATAAGATAAAAATAAAAGACTAGAGAGAGGCAGTACAGCAAGTTTTCCTAAGTTAGTTATTATTTGTCCATTCGGTTTGATTAACACTTACTGCCAGCTGATCTCAGTGCAGACATCATAGCAGGCCCTGAGCTATGAAGGCCTGCCATCTTGTAATCGCATTTGGGAGTAAGTGGGTCATTTGGAGTCATTGAAGTTGGCATCTTAAAAAAAATCTGTCTGGGAATAAATTGAAGGAAGCTAAACCAGAAAAGAACCCAGCTGCTGCTGAAACCACCTGTTCCTACCTCTCCAAAGCTGCGCATCAGTGATATGAAACAAAAATGTAAAAGTGGTACAGATGATCTCAAAATTTTAAAATGGTAATTTGAAGATTAAAAGTCCAACATGCAGCAAAATGTATTAAATATCCTAAAATCAGATTTGATATCCTCAAGCTATTCAATGGATACTGAGCCTTGCAGTAACACATTTTTAAAATTTATTATTATTTTATTTGAAAGACAGAGTTACATAAAGGGGATAGACAGGAAGGTCTTTTATCTGCTTGTTCACTCCTCAAATGGCTGCAAAGGCCAAAACTTAGTGTATTCAAAGCTTGGAGCCAGGAAATTCTTCTAGGTCTGCCACATGGATGCAGGGTCTCAAGGCTTTGAGTCGTCCTCTGCTGCTTTCCCAGGCCATAAGTAGGGAGCTGGATGGTAAGTGGAACATCTGTGACACAAACCAACAACCATATAGGATGCTGAATGCCTACAAATTGAGAATTAGCTTGCTGTGCCATCATGTTGGCCCGACAAAGTCATTCTTTGATGCAACTCTGCAAGATAAATAGAACTTCTATAGCAGAGACATTTGCTATTAGGGCAGTACACTGAATAGAATCCCACTGCAGGGATTCTGGAAGGTGGAGGCAAATGCAAAAACTATTTCCTAACAGGTGTCTTTGCCTCTGAGGACTAGTCTTGTCTATATTAACGAAGCAATAAACCACTTCTTCATGAATGGACAGGTGGCCTACAAACAAAGAGCTCATTTTAATACTAGTTGAAAAGACCAAGTGGCACAATGCAGTAGTTGGAGCACCACGAAATCTTCCTGAGGATTAGTTTATGGAGAACAGAACAGTTTGGCCTCCATTTGAATTCTCTGTAATAAAAAAATAGATCTTTATGATTATGAAATGGAAGGTATGTGCTAGGTCGATTGGGGCACAAGTATATTGAGTCAACTGAAATAACCTTAAGGTCCCAGTGTCAGGAAGGGGCCACTAAAGAGACTGCTGGGGATCACTTAGTCACTGGGGGCGTCTATCCAGAAACCCCAGGGAGCAGGATAGAGGTCAGAAAACTAGACCGTGGATTTCTAAAATTCAAAAAGGAAAGCAAAAAGAAGTAGAGAACAGATAGTATCATGATCTATAGTTGGTTTCCTGCATCGAGTGATCAATCTACAGTTAGTTAAGAAATAGGAGATCATGACTAGAATCTAAAATTAGTGCACTCAGTCTAGTGCAATATATCTTCTGTTTTCAATGACGCAGTTACCAAAGTGCCTTTGGATAAAAGATAAGATATGTAGAGTGATTCACCATACAGTTAGGGGAGTATAGCTGTTTGAAGTTTGTCCTTAACAAGGTTGTTGAAGAGGAAAAGTACCAACCCAGAGAGAAGTCAGAACTTCATGGCATAGACAGAGTAGGTTGGCTAAACCTTATCATGCTCATAACAAATATTTAGCAGAGCTAAATACCACAGAGATCATATCTAGGTGAGAATAGAATCTTGGCACGTAGAAAATTAGGAGACCCAATTACAAGAAGAAGAAAAGTTCTATATGCAATAGAATGACGAGGATTGGAGGTGTGATTGTAATAAGCAAATAACAAATAAGTAAATAGAAATACTAATAAGACATTGGGCCTCAGAGAGGAGAAAAGGTGCAATCCTAGCCTACCTGAGGTGCTCGGACAGAGCTGTTTTCCTCGTTGAAGTTTTAGAATCTTGTTTTCAGTGGGCATATTTGCAGGTGATTAGAGAGAAGTGGCAAGTAGAGTGTCCCCACATTTGAAGCATTTTGAAGATGAGCATTTCTGAGAAGGGGTCATTGAGAGGAGTCTGGACACATATGTTGAGAGAAATCCTGGGCAGAATGTACACAGTCCTGCAGTGCAGGGCTGGAGAGAATGACGGAAATGACGGGAAGGAAAGTTCAGTTCAAGGTAACAGCAGTGCTCTCTGGAAGCGAGGCAGCCTGCTCTCCACAGAGAATGTTGGGGGAATGGGCTGATCCCCAGAAAGACAGCTCGCTGATTCCCGAAACCAGCATTTAAACCCTTGGTGCAGACATACTGAGGCTCTTGGCCTTCAGCTCACCAACACACATTGTCTGTTTCCAGTGGAGTTCAAGATGTTCTTGAAGCAGTGGAAATTGCACAAACTACAGGGAAAATGATTAATACTCATTATCAATCACTTGTAATGTTCTCGTCTTTTGGTCTCGGTATTCAGAAAAACAAAATGGTTTGTTCTGTTCTTTTACCCAGGCTGTTCCTTTCAATTCATTAACTGCTCTGGGAAATGCTACTTTACAGATTTAAAGGTCCACAGTTAGTATGTTTGATATTGCCTGGGAAGTAAGAGGAATACATTGCTAACTGAAATAAAAACACGTCATCTTCTTCATTAAGCATCACCTAGACTTCCTTAATAAACTTTATTATTCTTTATATTTTAAAATCCATTATAAAATGCTGGAAAGCTTTAGCTTCATTGGACTCTTCCAAATTACATGAAGTATTTTTGTAAATACTGGCGTGACATAATATACTTACAGAAGTAATAACTCATGTTGAGATAGTCTTACTAGTGAAAATTCATGGGTTTGCAAACGGAAGAACCCCCGGTGATCACACAGCTGTAATTTTGTTGTAAGATAAAAGCCTGCAAACAGGGAAGATAATGTGAGTAATATTTAATAAATATTGAGTGTGTGTTTGTGTCCCATTACAGTTACTGTCATTGTAATCCAGTGAGTTACAGTGCTTAGCAAATGCTCTTCGAAGTGGAGTTTTTGTTATTGTATGCAAAAAATTGTAAGCATGTTTGAGAGGTAACATTTTTCACTTACATTGTAGTCAAAGGCTTGATTAAGGCATCACTAAGTGAAGAGCTCAATATATGACTATAAAAAGCCAGTGGTTCGGCGGTGACATAGGCGAGGGCTAGACACACGCATAATAAAATGTCTGCTTCACTCATACCGATTTTTGAAGAGTTACAGACCGTTAAACTATACTCACAACATTCTAAACAATTTGAGAAATACTCAAACTATGACAAAATACGAGTTTCTCAGGAAAACTGCTACACGTGGGCATTTCCTTTTGTTCCTGTTTATTTGTGTATTATTTTGGATTCTCCTTGTAGAGAATTTCTGTGATCAGCTTATTTCAGTATGATGTTCTCTAGTTGCAACTATTTTGATGCAAATGATAGCATTTCATTCTGTTTTGTAGCTGGATAGTATCTCTCTCTCTCTCTCTCTCTCTCTCTCTCTCTCTCTCTCTCACACACACACACACACACACACACACACACACACACACACACACCAGCGTGTGCATATCCCCCATCCATTCAGCTGCTGATGGACCCCTTGGTACCCCTTGGTTGATTCCATGTTTGGCTATTGTGAGCAGTACTGCTACAACCTTGGTGGCCTAGGTCTCTATTTGATACAATGTCTTCATGGCTTTTGGATAGATACTGAATAGTGGATCATATGGTAAGTTTAGTTCTAGGGTTTTTTTTTAAAGAAATCTAAATATTATTATCCACAGTGGCTGCACTAATATACGTTGTCAACATTTGTAAGTGGTCCCCTTTCTCCATTTTCTTACAAACATTTGTTACTCTGTGCCTTTTAAACAATAGCATTCTGACAAGAATGAGGTGTGCTTTGCTTTGCATCTCCTTGGTGGCAGTGATGTACAGCATATATTTTTTTTTTGGCCGTTTATGCTTCTTAGGAGAACTGTCCATTAAAGTCCTTTGCTCGTTTGTTAACAGAATTAGCTAAGATTTTTGTTAAATCTTTTGAGTTGATAATGCATTGTGGATAGTGCTTGAACATCTTTTTCCTCTTGGTGATTCCCTCTGCTGAGCAGAGGCTTCAGAGCTTTGCAGAATCCGGTTGTCTAGCTTCATCGCCTGTGCTTTGGGGATCTTATGCGAAGAAGTTACGTCCATGTCAAAGTCTTGAAGTGTTTACCCTCCAATTTCTTCCAGCAAGTCTTTCTTCTTCACAATCTCAAGTCTTAAATTTAGGTCTTTGATCCATCTTTTATATGATGAGATATAGGGAAATAATTTCCTTGTACATATACACATATATCTAGTTTTGCCAGTACCATTTATTAAAGAGATTATCACATTTCTTGTGTATAGTCTGGGTACTTTTGTCCCAAATCAGTTAGCTATGTTATGTGGATTAATTTCTTGTCTTTCTCTCCAATTTCATTGATTTTGTGTCAAGAGAGCTATGATTCTTGCAATCATATATACTTCTGGAGAAGTATAGATATATTTATATGTATAGTGCTGATTATTTTCCATCACAATTTCTCATGGTTTGATAGAACTGTGTTTACATCATTTGACCTCATTTTCTGCCACTAAGTAGTTAAGATGGGGATGGTAAGAAAATATCTTCAAGACTGTAAGATATTCACCTGAAGTTTTGGAACTCCTGACTAGCAATGAGGCAGGTAAGAAAAAAAAAATTGAATGTTCATCTAGTTAAGGTTTGGAGTGATCCGGTGACACAGAGAGATTGAGGGGTGGGAAGAGAGAGAATGACAGTGTAAGTACCAGGGCTCCCTCCTGATGACTCACTCTCCACAACACTGTGGACCACAGTCCAGGTCCACCACATGGCGACAAGAGCCAGGAGCCTGAACCATCGCTGCTGCCTCCAAGGTCAACATGCTACACTAAACTCAGGTGCCAGAGGCAGGATTGACCTCACATGTTCCTATTTGAGAACTGGACACTCTGAGTGATCACTTCACCCTAATTCCAAATGTTTGTCGGAATCATTATTTGGCTTCATTTGGGGTTTTATCTTTTGTGGGTCAAATAAGCCAAATAATTCCAAAGAAAAGGTTAGTGATAAAGTGTTTTGTTGTTGTTGTTGTTGTTTTAACTCCACTGTTTTCAGTTCTGGTGGAGGACTATAATGGTCACATTCTCCTACACCTAGCCAAGGTCTATTTATTTTGTTTGTACACATTTAAAAACTTATCCTTGAGAAGTGTCACATAGTATCAGCAAATCAAAGGCTGAGGATACCCTCTCTTTGAAAATCACTTTAATACCTGTAGTTTTCATACACTGTTTTGCCAAGAGACTTAAAATTTACATTTGGTGCCCAGTTCTCTACGCTCTTTCTAAATGTTTCAACTTGGGTGGGTCGTAAGAGTTTCAAATATAAACTATTTGAATTGACCTATTGGTCTTCTCCATCAGATAAACGGTGATCCTTCCCATCTTGTCATCTCTGTTATAACCAAGCATCATTTTACCAGGCTGAATCCTCTGAGAATGCTGAAGGAGGGCAGAGTGAAGGGGGTGAAATAGGCACAAAACAGCATGGACCACCATAGTTTGTAATTTGAGCTCTGCTTTCGCTCATAGCATAGTCTTGGACAAGTAACTTAAAACTAACAATGCTGCGATTTGCTCTTCTGTGAAATGAAGATGTCTTTTAGAACCTACCTGTGTAGCTAATATGAAAATCTAATGAGTAGTCATTACTATCTGTTATTTTGTGTGAATATTATTTTATATTTATGGAGTTCTAAGAAAAAGGTAGAACATGTGAGCACTTCTCACAGCTAATTAGTCATCAATTTTGAGAAGTATGTTTCTTGAATTTGTCTCATTCCCTGAGTCTTTTGAGTGGAATTTCTCATTGCCGATGTTGCGTCAAGGCGTTGGTCATCTCTTGATGAAGTGTTGCAGTTGTCATGGTGCTAACGCGTCTTCCTTTGTTCTTGCCAGGAGCCCATCCTTTATGCTCCTGGTAGAGTGACCTTCTGAGCTATAAACCCAGTGACAGTGTTCTTTGGTTTGGGGGTCCTTATCAATCCTCCCCATGACTAACCATTTTGTTACCCAAACTCGCTGGTGTTTTTAATGAGTCTGCCCATGACCGGCTAGTCATTCAGTTGTCCAGCTATGTCCATGGGTACTTTCTCCCTCAAATCTTTCAATCAAACAATACTGAGCCATGCCCCATCTCTCGCTTCAGATACTCTGTTAGGACATTAGGACTGTGACAGCTGAACAAACTGTACTTCCTACACGATGTTGTTTCTTCTATGCAAACATAAGGCTGTGTAGGAATATGTGTGTATTATATGTCCCACACATGTGCAAAATTTCCTTTACATTTATAAGCATTTAGCTTCCTTCTACGTAGTGGCTCTGTAAATGATGAATTTCCTTGTGCATAGTCCTTGTTTGCCTATGCAGAAATACCTTTTGGACAAATTATATGGAGAATTATTATGGTGTGAACAAGGAAACTTTTGCACACCTGAGAGGGGACCCACCACCACCGCCCAGGTTAGCCCTCTCCTTTTGCCAGGTGTTGACAGTCTTCTGTGTTTGACCTATGCGACTCTCATTTCCATTTGAAAATCTTACTTTAAAACTACTGTCTTTCACTTCAGATATTTTTAAGGTTTGGAAAAAAAAAGTGATGTCCACGCCAGGATCCACTATAAAGCAAACTGCAGGTTGTGTGTGTGTGTGTGTGTGTGTGTGTGTGTGTGTGCATCTCAATGCCTTAAAGGGTCTCTTAAGACTGAGGCAAATTCTGTGTGAAAATCAACAAATATGAGTCCTAGTCTGTATTTCTTTCAAGCAGGAACTCTGCAGCTGATAACCAAAAAGTTAATTGAGAGTGTATCTTATCAGAGAGCTGTTGTTCTTCAAGAATTCCATAGCATACAAATATTTTTTAATAAAATAAAAGAGAAAAAGCACCCATTTGGCACCGCTGCCCCTTCCTGGCTGGGTTGCTGTGCAGTCTTTGTTCATCGCCTGGTCGGCCTGCCTCACGTGGAAGGGAGCAGCAGAAATGCGCTGAGTCCTCAGTGCCTCTGAACTCATGCTTCTGAAAATTCAAGACTTTTCATTCCCCAGTGTAATTCTTTCCCCCTGCCCTTAATTTGTTAATCTATACTTACTTCCTGGTTCACTTTGAAGGATTTCTGTGACTTATTTGAGCAAAACCTAAGTGTCTTGGTTATTACTTAATTTTGATCCTTGTCCATTGTCTTCAACTATCCTGGATTATTCTTATTGTTCTGTCTGGATAATGCAATTTATCACGTTTTTTTTCCTGTTTTTCACCAACTTATTTTTAACATATTATGGACATGCATATAAGACATGCTACTATTTTGTAAAATAAGCTAATAAATAGTTTTTAAAGAGCCATTATCTTGAGGTCCATGATGAGATGAAATGATGGAGCCAGAAACCTCATCAGAGAGCAACTGTATTGGCTTCTGACGGTAATGGTGGTGGCCTCTGTTAGGGCCCTGTGAAATGCCATGGGTATCACAGTGACCACCAGTGCTCCAGGCTTGCTGGGAGCTGTCCTCACTTCGTCTCCGAGTTCATTAAAGTGTGGTCATGAATAGAACCTGTTCAGTCTGCACACTTACAGCTCTCAGTCCTGGAAAATGCACTTGTATCTTATTTTTTTTAAAGATTTATTCATTTTATTACAGCCAGATATACAAGAGAGGAGGAGAGACAGAGAGGAAGATCTTCCGTCCGATTATTCACTCCCCAAGTGAGCCGCAACGGGCCGGTGAGCGCCGATCCGAAGCCAGGAACCTGGAACCTCTTCCGGGTCTCCCACACAGGTGCAGGGTCCCAATGCATTGGGCCATCCTCAACTGCTTTCCCAGGCCACAAGCAGGGAGCTGGATGGGAAGCAGAGCCGCCAGGATTAGAACCGGCGCCCATATGGGACCCCGGGGCTTTCAAGGCGAGGACTTTAGCCGCTAGGCCACGCCGCCGGGCCCTTATTTTTTTTTTTAATTAAAATCTCTTGATGCCTCTTATCTCTGTTCTCTGCTTTGGAAAGTTAGATTAGTTGAATAGCCATCATTCTCCGCTCCGTTATTGTCTGTTTCATTTCCTTTTTCTTAATTCTGGAGACATTTTCACTTTGTCTTCCTAGCACTTTGCAATTTTCTTTCATTTCAGTTACATTTAAATTTAGGGGAGATCTTTCTTCTCAGATCTATATCCTGGTGCTTGATGCATAGGTCACAAATGATTTTTTTCCTTTTTCTTATAAATATCCATTTTTAGGGATTGGCATTTTGTTCTGCTTCCTGTAATATTACAGTTCCACTAAAGTTTCTCTGTTGGTTATTTTGTTTTTTACTCTCTAAATAGGGAAATTTTCTTGAACATCTTGTGATTAATTGTTACAATTTCTAAAAAGTTAGGAATGAAGGCCCGCAGAGACTGACCAAATTATCTCGTATTGGCAGCTACTGAATTTTGTTGTCTTTTCCAGTTCCCTGTGCAGGTTCTTACAGTAGGACTCGGGCAGGTTGTTTGTTTTTTCCCAATACTTGCTTTTGGCTTTCCTTGTTGATTTTAGGTGTCTCTGAGTTTCTTAAAAGATGTGAGCTGTATTTCTGCTCCTATTTTCTTTTTTCTTAATTTTTAAATTATAGGTTTCTTTGGTATTAAAATTTAAGTTTTAACATTATGCCACATTGATTTCAAATGTATTATCCACATACCATATGTACTATCTTTGCTGAAGAATAAATGATATTATCACAGAGCGAGTGAGTGATGACAATACTCACAATGTGCGGGGAAAGAATATTGTCATTTACGTGGTATGATTCATTGAAGCAATGTTCTTGCTTCTATACCAAATGATGTGACATCTACACGATGTCTGTGTGTTTTATTTGTATGATTTCTAAGTGCAGAAAGCAATTTTACAAATGTCTGAATTTTGCTGTCTTGAAAAAAAGAAGTGTGCTGTTTATCTTAGGTTTTGCTGCTCATTTTGTAGAAAGGTGATTGGTCGTATCTTTATTCATTGTACAGTTCTACAAGCCCATGAATATAGTTTCATCTTAAGAAATCTATCCATTGTCTAATCAGCTAGGCTCTTTCTTTTAAGAGTTATTTATTTTTATTGGAAAGGCAAATATACAGAGAAGAGGAGAGACAGAGAGAAAGATCTTCCATCCGATGGTTCACTCCCCAAGTGGCCACAACAGCTGGAGCTGAGCCAGTCCGAAGCCAGGAGCCAGGAGCTTCATCCGGGTCTCCCACGCGGGTGCAGGGTCCCAAAGCCTTGGACCGTCCTCGACTGCTTTCCCAGGCCACAAGCAGGGAGCTGGATGGGAAGCAGGGCCCTCAAGATTGGAACTGGCACCCATAAAGGCTCCTGGTGAGTACAAGGCAAGGACTTTAACTACTACGCTATTGCCCTGGGCCCATCTAGGGTCTTTACATATAAAACAATAGACTTGTGAACACCTCAGAGACAGATGTTTCGTGAATTAGAAACTTCATAAATTCTGAAATAATATTGTTTTAAGATTTGATGGCTTTCAGATTACAGAAGCAAACATAAACCCTTTTAATTTTTACATAGTTCTTCTGAAATTCGCCAAAAGTTTCCCTTGTGGTCTTTCCTGCGTGAAAATCACATGTATGTTGAAAAGGAGCATGCTCAGGGAACAGATCTTGCTTTGAGTTCTGCGTTTCCTTCATTGATTCTCTGTTCACGTAGATGGAAGTGAAATCCCTTCAAGTAAGAAGACACCAGATCGTTCTGCTGGGGAGCTGGCCACGTGAGCAAGCTCCTGTCTTACAGAGCAAAATGTGTGATGGGATCATTCAGGGTATTTGGTCAGCTCTCAGTCCCTTTATCAGATTGATAACTTGCTTTCTTCCCATAACCACGTTTTCTAATTTTTTAGTCTTTTTTTGCTAGCGTACTTTAGCTATGCTGAACAATGGATGATTTAATTATGCTTCTGATAAGGTGGCTGTTCTATTTGCATAACTCTGTTTACTTAATAAAAACAGAGTTTGTCATTATTATTGTCCTGTGTGCTTTCTTTTCATGCTAGGGAGTAATTCTTTTATTTTAGAACTTACAGAATAAAATTCATGGAGATATTTGGTGTAAAATGTCATGGATGCAAAAGAAAAAAAGTAACATTTTTTTCTGATTGTTTCAGGAAAAATCACACTTAAGTACCCAAAGTATCAAGACATTAAAAGTGCCAGTCATAAAACCAATGCAAAACCTACCCTTCAGTCCCATTCTACCTGTTGCCCAATGAACCAAAGAGCATCAGGAGAACTGACTTCTGGGATGCCCAAGATAATCTCTCAGGAGTGCTCTGGTTTTAAAATGAAGAAATAAAATGGCTATAAATTATCATTCATGCGTAATTCTCACTCCTTTCATACTCAAGGGAAAGACAGAATTGCAAACAAAACATTCATGAAGTTGAGTGTTGAGACCCGTCATATCTAAATCAATTAAATTAAAAACACACTTGAAGGATTTGTCCGGCATCTCAGCTGTATCACATAAACAGCATGCTCTGATGTCTAAAATGCTGCCTGAGACTTGGGTTTGGTAATCAGTTTACGAAAAGGACTAATACTGCCTGGAGAACACGGACTTTGCTATGTTTCAGCATTGTGACCTTGTATTTGAGGCCATTCTTCAGAAGAACTTTTCTTTGCATCTCTTCTTGGGTCAACACCTGACAAGTGGAATTATCTTACCCAAAGTAAGCCCACATTTTACTGAGATACACAATGAACTCTTATGCTCTGGTCAAGGTGGCAGGGTCCTCTACTTAGAATTTCCCTGGGAACGTGGAGAAAGTACAATGAGAGCAGCATGCTGTTTGCTGTTTAGAAGCTGGACTGTTGCTGGTCTTCATTTCAGTGGTCAACAACCCTATATGTTGATGATTATGACATGAAAATGAGAAGAAATGGATAACTTATCTAGCAACCAAATTGTTTAAATTTGTTGTTTCTAGTCTTCTCCGTGTTAGAGAAATCTCCATCCAAGGTTTGCTTTTATTCTGTGTTCTAATGTGAACTCAGCCACCAGCCTTTTTGAAGGAACCACGAAGTTTCAGGTAGATGAGAAAATGTGAAGCTGAGATACTCACTATCGAACTGCTCCCTGGTTGGTTAAGTGGAATTACATCGGCAGAAAAGGCAGGTTTCCGCTACCCAGGTGCTGTTCCGTAAGAAATACATAGGCAGACAAACACATATGCTGCAGAACACCAACACCTTAAACTGAATCAAATAACAAATAAACGCAGCACTTAAGAATTGTAGGCAGGTAAGACAAAAGTTGATCCTGCAGAGGCTGTGTGCTGCCTCTGCTAATTATCAGCCCACTTATCAGCCCATCTGCTGGTAAATACATACTTTTTCATACATGATTGATTTTTAGGAGAGACTTTCCAAAACTTCAGTTGCTGGGTCAGAGGCATTGCTGATTGCTTTCCCAAAGATTGTTCTAAGATCCATACACATTCATATCTGGGATTGCTAGGGTCGTCAAGACCTATCAGGATCCATTTATATATTTGTGTATCTTTTTATAGATAGACATGGAATGCATTATATGATTTAATTGAACATGATTATATCCCAATTATTAGTTAGCTAGGCACTTGTATTTCTTTTGCTCCAAATTATTTTTTCACAATTTTTACTCATTAGCTTTTGGAATCCTTAAGTCTCTTCACTCATAAATTGCAGGAAATTTCCATGTTCTTACTAATATTTCTGTTTTGCTTTTAGAATCTTCATTATGATATCTATGAAAATTAAAGAAGTAAAATGTAAGATGACCTAGGTTCAAAATACATGAAAGTGATTGAGAAATCTAGTGAGATTTTCTGTCTGAAATAATGTAGAAATGCAAAAGCATAAGAAGTATAAATACGGTATTTATTCCCTCAGCACCAGCCATTCTCCTTATGCCTTGGCACCACATGAAGTGTATAAACAACACACCTCATAATGTTAGTGTCTCCTCAGAAGACCATACCACTGATGATGTCATCAATTGCCTCATTGGTTATGCCTTAAACATACCACTTCCACGCATGAACTGCCAACAGCCATAACCACAGCAAGTGTATAGCCGTGCTTACTGGTTACACTAGGAGAATTCAGATTTCTACTTTTTATTGTTGAAATTTGGAGATTTAATAACTTGAGAGACAGAGATACAGAGCTCAGCCCTCTGCTGCTCCAGTAACTGTAGAACAAGGGAGTGTGCTTTGCCTAGATTTAATCAATCCAGAAATCATGTCACACTCCTTGTCACACTTGGGATTGTTCTTCTCTATCTGCTGGCTTTCCTTTGCTTTTAAATAAGTTAATCAGAAAAAAATCAGAGGAAGAATTATTTTGGATATAGTGAAACATCACTGTGAAAAGCATTTTGATGCATACATTTGGAAAATTTCAAGCATACATAATGGAATGTGAACAGAGATGCTACATTGCCACGTACACTTCTCCCGTCTGCAGCAGCTCTCAAGAGTCTGCCTTTTCTGCTTTGCCTTCGCCTCTACATGTTCTCTTATTCCTGCCCAGTTTCATAATGCTTTATGTAGCGTTGAAGCTAACAATTGCATATGGCAAACTGCACACATCTCAACAGTACAAATGCAAGCCACTGGAAACTCCTCCCTTTAAAACACCAGAGATACTCATTCAAGCATATTTTACTCATTAATTCCAAGCCCACCTCCAAACTTGGCTTCTACTATTGCCTTTGTGTTTTTCAACCAAGATTATATTTTCTGTTTTGGAAAACAGTACAGGTTTCTTCACATATGTATATGGCGTCTCTGCATGTGCTTCACCCCGTTTTGTGGTGAGTCAGGCAGTGAGAACACAAGAAATAATGTCATGAGTCCATGATGTCACAAACCATGCGTGTTTCTGTGTGGGAGTCAGCCTCACCAAACTGCGATCTCATGCATGCCAACATCCTCCATGATGAAGCCTAACGAATGAGAAGCAGAGAAGTCTCAAAGACTTGGAGGTTTTGCACTTTAATTTGAGTAGAAAAGGTACTCTTTCGGAAATGAAAGAATATAAATATAAGGATTTCATTTGTCCCCAAATCCCATTACTACATAGACTACCAGCGATTTTGACCTCATCGTATAGCAAAATAACAGATATTCCAAAGTTCTTTCCTACAAGATTGCATAATTTATTGTGTTGTTTTGTTTACTATTACTGAACTAAAGTTACCAAAAGAGAAAAGAAACATTCTTGTGCCACTTTCTGGTCCCTGAAGCCAAACATTGGACTTGATATGGAGACATTATCACGTTTTCTCCCTCAGCCATTATTGGAGATAGGATGTGTTGACATCAGCTAGTGAGTATGTGGCTGTGGTTTGGAGGGGTGGCAGAAACCTGAATGGACATGTTTATTTTATTCATAAAACTGTTATTTTGAACACTGAAAGTTAATCTCAATAGCTTATTGTCTGTGTGTTTGCTGAACAGCCTCGTTGTTTTCCTTCATTTAGTATTCAGAGAAGGATTTCAGTAAGACCTTCAAAGACATCTGTGTTTATTTTCAGGAGCTAGCCTGTATTCATGGTTACCTCATGGTCTTCTGTGCATTGATGGGATACAGAAGGGAAGAATAACAGGTGACGTTTGCATGCGGATGCCGTTTGGACGGACCCTACCCTCTCTCCAGGCACTGATGTTCCTATTAGTGCTGTCTCCTGTACCAGGTTCCCTGGGTTGCAGCGTCTTGTGGATGTACATCTCACACTATTTTCCATAGTCAGGTTTTTCTTCTTCTCCTAAATACAATAATTACTCAAGTTTCTTTACAAGTAGTGGACTCAGATTGAGAAGATAAGAATTCCAGTCTTTGGCTCTCATGTAAACATGGCTAATGACTGACTAAAACCTCTAACGCTGTTTCTTCTCTACAAAATAAGCAATTTTGTATTTGTTTGAGAATTAGGCAGATTGATGTCTCCATCAATGTGGTAACAGCCAACACTCTAAACACTCAAAGCTCTTTAAAACACAAGCACATCTTGGGGCACTGGAGCAACAGGATAGCAGTGATCTAGGGGACCACATCCCATAGGAGCCCCTGCTTGAGTCCTGGCTGGTCCACGTCCGAACCAGCTCCCTGTTAATGTCCCCGGGAAAACATGAAAGATGATCCAAGTGCTTGGGCACTGTCACCTCAATGGGAGCCCCTGATGGATTTCCAGTCTTCTGGTTTTTGCCCTAGCCTTGAGGCCATTTGTGGAGTGAATCAGCAGATGAAAGAATGTAGTCACACTCTGTGTGTGTGTGTGTGTGTGTGTGTGTGTGAGACACTGTGTCTGTGTCCATCTCTCTCTCTGTAAAACTCTATCTTTAAAATAAATAAACAAATAACAGATTTAAAACAAATAATGAATAATTAATGTAAACCACAGTATGCAGTCAGGGTCCTACACTTGCATTCTCTGTGTGTTCCCACAGTATTTCTCTGTTTCCGCAACTCTTTCTCTCATCTCATGGTAGATGATTCTCAGACTTAAACTGGTAGCCTAAATTTAATCTTTGTTCCCCAAATTCACAACTCTATGTTCGTGAGAACCTCGGATTCACTATTTAAGGGCAAAATGTGATGGAACAAGGCAGCATGGGAAGGTGATCATGTAAGGGTAGTAACTGTCTGGTTTCAGAAGAGCACAGCCTCTTTGGGGCGTATCCGCAGTAATAAATATGTTAATTAACCATGTCAGATTTAAAAATTGACAGTTACCCATTCCTGTCTCTCTTGTGTCTCATGGGATAATGATATGGTTTAAAAATATGATCAGAAAAATTCATGACTATGTCTCTCATTATTTGCACATCTTGGAAGAGAAATTAAATTTAGAATAATTGATTTATTTCTTCAAAAAGACTAATCATAGAAATAAAATAGGGAGATAATTGGACCTCATTAGTGAAATTGTAATATTTCGACTGTTAAATCCAATAGTATCTTAAAAAAACTCAGCCTGCTTAAAGGTAGTATTTGCCATCTCACATTGCCTTTTCCCTAAATTGTCTTTTCAGGAGGAAAAAAATAAACTTACAGAGGAGAACAATATGCCTTCAGGCATATCGTCCCTCAAGAAGGAATTAATGCAGCAATGGGTTATATAATTGTGCAGCAGAAATTAGGATCTTGGAAAAAGAAGCAATTGTTCATTAGAATTTATAATGATGAATGTAAGAGATGGTAGCAACGGGCCTGGCGGCATGGCCTAGCAGCTAAAGTCCTCGCCTTGAACGCGCCGGGATCCCATATGGGCGCCAGTTCTAATCCCGGCAGCTCCACTTTCCATCCAGCTCCCTGCTTGTGGCCTGGGAAAGCAGTCGAGGACGGCCCAAAGCTTTGGGACCCTGCACCTGCGTGGGAGACCTGGAAGAGGTTCCTGGTTCCTGGCATCAGATAGGCTCGTACCGGCCCGTTGCGGCTCACTTGGGGAGTGAAACATTGGATGGAAGATCTTCCTCTCTGTCTCTCCTCCTCTCTGTATATCCGGCTTTCCAATAATAATAATAAAAAATCTTAAAAAAAAAAGAGATGGTAGCGAATCCAAAAGAATTATGGATCCTAGGGACCTGGGAAGTCTGATTGGAGCAACTCAGATAGTTTTAACTCTCACTATAGTAGCAAACATCTCAAAGAACAAACAAAAAAAGAATCAAAATAATTTTCCAAATGTCTCAATATTTTATTTATCTTCCTATGAAATTTTAGTAGAAGTATAATATAAGAACTCTATTTAAGACATATCTTTGTGTATGTGTGTGTGTATGACTCAGAGAGATTTTGTTCTTAGCTATAATCATTTGATCTTATCAAGCTTTTCTAGTTTGATGATAAGGATTAGTATCCATTCGCATAAAGAACTCTTTATCATTTAACTATGAGAAGACAAGAATGAGCAAAGAATTGTGTATGCAATTGAAGTCGTGCAGTTGTCCACATGAGAAACAACAGAACAAAAATCTTCTCTCAGTTATTTGGCAAATGCAAATAAAATCATAGTTAGGTAGCACTAATTCATGTCTACCAGGACAGGTAGAATTAAGGGAGAAAAAAACCAGAAGGAAGGAAAGAGAGAGAGAGAGAAGAAAAAAAAGGAAGAGAAAGAAAGAAAAAAAGGAAGGAAAGAATGAAGGAAGGAAGGAAAGAAGGAAGGAAGGAAAGGGAAGAAAAGGAAAGGAAAGAAAAGGAAGGGAGAGGAGAGGAGAGCAGAGGAGAGGAGAGGAGAGATATTTTGGTGCATACCACATGTCTATGCTGTAATATACACTCAACTGTGGTTTTCCAAGAAATCCTCACAAGACTCAATAACATTCTTTGAGCTGGGTAGAGTTATAATGTTGTTTACGATGTGTCCAATTTAATTGTCTCAGTAATAATTCATTAAATCTGTTCCCTGTTTGTCATGTGCTAATAAATATCAAAAGTCAACATTAAAATATAAAAGTAAAATCAGTTGGGCCCGGCGGTGTGGCCTAGCAGCTAAAGTCCTCGCCTTGAAAGCCCCAGGATCCCATATGGGCGCCGGTTCTAATCCCGGCAGCTCCACTTCCCATCCAGCTCCCTGCTTGGGGCCTGGGAAAGCAGGAGAGGACAGCCCAAGGCTTTGGGACCCTGCATCCGCGTGGGAGACCCGGAAGAGGTTCCTGGTTCCCGGCATCGGATTGGCTCGCACTGGCCCGTTGCGGCTCACTTGGGGAGTGAAACATCGGATGGAAGATCTTCCTCTCTCTCTCCTCCTCTCTGTATATCCGGCTTTCCAATAATAATAAAATATTTAAAAAAAAAAAAGTAAAATCAGTTGCTAAAGTAGGCAATGATGCTACAAATGAGCTTAACTCAAATCTGAGTTGTATGTGTCAGGCTGGACCTGCTTCCAAACAGCTGCTCAGACACTGTGTCAGCCGGTATTTCCTCTGCAAGTACCCTCATGAGATTTTTTTCTTTCTTCTTCTTTTGAAAAGATCTATTTATGCATTTGAAAGGCAGAGTAACAAAAAGAAAAGGCGAAAGAGAGAGAGAGAGAACTTCTACCACAGATTCGTTCTTCAAGTGACAGCAATGACTGGGGTGGAGCAAGGCTAAGGCAGGAGCCTGGAACTCCATGTGCCTCGTGTCCTGGCCCATTAGCAAGGAACTGGATTGAAAGCACCTGGGTACTCTGCTTCTGGTCACAGTTCTCTGCTTACAGGCTTCAAACAGAAGCAGAGGATTGTCTAAGTCCTTGCTTGCCTACCACCCACCTGGGAGACAGAGTTGCAGGGTATCCCTGTAGGATGCTGGTGTCACAGGTTGTAAGGTGTCCCTGTAGGATACTGGTGTCACAGGTTGTAGGTATCCCTGTAGGATGCTGGTGCCACAGGTTGCAGCTTAACACAGTGTGTTTTACCAGTGCCATTGTCTTTCTTCTTGTGATATGGACTTTCTAAAATTCAGCCTCTGGGAAATTATTAATTTCCCTTTTTTGCTAAATGGAAGATAAATTTGGTCCTTCCTGTCAATATTCTAAAGTCAAAAATACTTTTCTTTAACTTTTAGAGATAGAATTGCTTTCAGGGTGACCTCATGTAAAGATGAGAAAAATGAGACCCAATATGTAAATTAAGTGGGATACAAACTACTTCATTGGTAAATTGAGGAAAATACCATTTTTTATTGTGAAAGTAGTCATCAAAACATTGAGGCAACATTCATTTTCTGCTTGTCTCATCCTCGACACTGGAGGTGAAAACATTGAGACGCTCTGTGCGGTGGACCCCCCAGAGAGTGAGAGGAGGACTATCTCGGTGTGTCTCCACCTTACTCTTCAGGTACAGTCACAGAAAATTTTAAAAACAAACACTATGGGCCCGGCGTGGCCTAGCGGCTAAAGTCCTCGCCTTGAAAGCCCCGGGATCCCATATGGGCGCCAGTTCTAATCCCGGCAGCTCCACTTCTCATCCAGCTCCCTGCTTGGGGCCTGGGAAAGCAGTTGAGGATGGCCCAATGCTTTGGGACCCTGCACCCGCGTGGGAGACCTGGAGGAGGTTCCTGGTTCCCGGCATCGGATCGGCTCGCACTGGCCCATTGCGGCTCACTTGGGGAGTGAATCATCGGACGGAGGATCTTCCTCTCTGTCTCTCCTCCTCTCTGTACATCTGACTTTGTAATAAAATAAATGAATCTTTAAAAAAAAAAAACAATATAATGGACCAAATGTAAAAATGCCATTGGATGCACTATAGGACCTCTTCAGGCAATGTTTGTTTTTTGTTTTTTGTTTTTTTTGGTTTTTTTTGGCCAGGGAAAATAGTTTATGGTACTGCTGTTACTCTGATAAAATATGCAATTTTTCAGTTAATGCATTGCTTATTAATCTAGATATGGAAATGCATATGAAACTGGAAACATAGCCCTATTGGGAATCATTTGCCAAAAAGAAGAAGAAGAAGAAGAAGGAGGAGGAGGAGGAGGAAAGATTTTGCCTGTTCCCAGTATTTTCTTTAACAAGTTTCAGATATATTTTGGAAAGCATTTCTTTTCAGTTCCTCAGTTTTAGCATTTTGAAAGAATTCAAAGTTTCTTTCAAAATTCACACTGACAGTTTGGAGAACTAATTCTTGAAAGAGCTGAAATCTCCAGTAGTTTCTGTAAGTACTTTTGAGAAACTTTTAGAATAGTGTTTCTTTAAATAACCAGATTTTGGTAGATGAGGGCGAGTTTCATGGTTCTAAAGTTTAGTTTAAAAGTAAAAATCTTAAGTTCAAAACCAGAGGAATCCACTACTTCTGTCTGAAGGCAGGCGATTGTCAGGATCCTCCTCCTCCTCCTCCTTCCCTCTCCTCTTGCCTCCTGTATTGTCAGGTTCATATGAAATGTAAATGTGCTTTTAAAGACTTATTATTTATTTCTATTGGAAAATCAGATATAAAAAGAGGAGGAGAGACAGAGAGAAAGATCTTCCAACCAATGATTCACTCCCAACGCAGCCACAACGGCTAGAAATTGAGCCAATCTGAAGTCAAAAGCCTGGATCCTCTTCTGGGTCTCCCACATGGGTGCAGGGTCCCAAGGCTTTGGGCCATCCTCAACTGATTTCCCAGGTCACAAGAAGGGAGCTGGATGGGAAGCAGGGCTGCCAGGATTAGAAACCAGGACTTTCAACATCTAGGCTACCACTCTGGGCCCACATAAATATATTTCATGATCAGATTTGAGTCCCCTCTTCAAGAAATCTCATTAGGTGTATAAACCTGAGCACTTTAGGTCGCACACATTCTACTCGGCGTGTATGGAGGAAGAGTTATGTACACCTGCACACTGAGGATGTTTGAGTTTGCATCATGTCAGGCATTGTCTTGACTTCTCTAAGCCTCAACATTCACGTATGTAAGATATGAAGGACGTGGGAGCCCACTTCACAGCACTGTTGAGGGCCACTTATCGGAGAGCATTCAGAGGAGGTACTAGCATATGACAGGTACTAAAATAAATGAATTTTTTCATACATTTAGCTATTATTATTGTAAGTAGTTAGTAGCAATTTTGGATACGTTATCCAATAACCAAGCAGATATGAAGGAGTTGGCTCACATTAGTGTAAGCTTGACAATAATGAGTGCAAAGAACATGGTATGGAGTTAATAAAATCACATATCCTGATGGATGAGCCTAAGATCCTGTTGGTCCTCAACGCCTTGTCACTTCTGCAGTGTGGCTCTCCTGTTCCGCTTCCTTCCTTCCCTGTTTCCCTTCACTGGACAGTTTTCAGTGTGGGGTGAGATTGGTTGCTTGAGTTTTAAGGGTGCGCGTCATAGTATTAGTAGCTGCCTGTGAACATGAATGGTTTCCAAAATCATACACTAGGTTGACTACACAGTCCTGGAAATCAAACAAGTTCTCTTGGTTGCTGGGGTTATAACCAGTGTAATCTAGGACACTCCTGATTCCTCTTCAAAACATAAGCTCAGCTTGTTTTCTGTGCTGTCACTTGCCTGTGTGTATCGTAACAGAGGACAGTAAGGCAGTTTTCTCCAAGTCTTTGAGTTCTGTTTGACAGTTTCATCGCACTTTTCAGGCTGGGTTTGGGAACTTGTATTTTTCACAAGAGCCTGAGCAAGTTGTTACTTCTGAGAGACTTAGCCCCTAATACCTACTCACATACGCCCTCACGTGAGGATGACTCAGTAGCAATTATCATGCACTTCTAACAACGAGTTCAATCTTGTCAAAGCTTTTATTGATTTTGTTTCATTTTAAAATGTTTTCTATTTTAATGCTTAATATGCTTCAGCAGAATCAATACAACCTGTAGATAAAATTCTAAAAATACAGTAACAATATCTTCCTCCCTCCATTCCTTTTCTTCAGTTTTTTGAGATCACATGTTTCAGCTTTCTATTACAATAAAAAGACTAAATGCTGCACCAAATAACAAGAATAACACGTAAAAAATGAAAAAGCAAAATGATTGTAGTTTAGTAGGAATCATGACAACAGCTAGAAACAATACTGGAATGGGAAAAAAGACCTAAGTCTTGCATGAATAGCTAAGCCAGAGATCAGTTACACCCTAGTGAGAAATCAAGCCTGGAAGGAGATTGCCTATGGCCTATAGGGTGAAATAACATGACATTTTCCATTTTCAGAGAAAAATCTAAAAGCAGCAAAGCCAGTGCTGTTCTGCAGAGCCATGTCCCTCGTAGGAGCGGAACGGCTATGATGGGCCGTTATGTCTCATTTGGTAAATGTTTTCATTTATTGAATTATGTAAGACACTTAAATGCTTCATAACTATGTTCTATTTGGAAATTAAATCGATTTAGAATGTATACTGTTAAAATGTCTGAAACAGTTAAGATAAACAAAACATTTCATGTGAAAAAAAATACTCTTCTTACCTCAAACAAATCTGCTACCATGATTGCTGGGTTTCAGAAATGGCCTTGAAATCATTTATACTTCAGTGACTAAAAAAATCGACACATTGTGACTCATATGAATGGTCACATTTCTTTAATGCTCTCTTGTCATTGAAACATCTCTCTTCTGCTGAGTGGTGACGAACTCAGGCAGGAAGCAGCTCGTTTCATCTGGCGGTGTCTCTCCGCTGGATGACTACACATGGAGACAGGTGCGCTTCAACGTGCACATTCAGAGTTCTCCCCTAAAAGGGGCAGTCGGCTTGGGACTTTTCCGGTGATTCATCGGCCTCCTTCATCAGTGAATAGTTTCAAAAACGTCCCCAGTATATGTGTGTATGTACACATATATAATATGTCTTAAATGGTTACATACATGTCATAGATATAGTTCCATAGTGTATTACTTATATTCTAAAACAAAAAATGCACAAAAGTAGAATGTATGATATATGTTGACTCTTTCAACAAACATGTTTTGAGGTACTAGTTTATTCCAGCTACTAATTTGAGTCTTGGGGACTCAGTAGCGAACAGGATCAAGTTTGATACTTTGCAGATGTTGTTTGGTAATAGATAAATGAACAATAAATATGCAGATACATAACCCAGCAATAAATATTATTAGGTAGAGGAAAGATGCCATGTATTCATAAGATGGGTATTATTTTAGGTAGTGTATCAGGAATACTTGATAAGGACAGGCATTAGTAATGAAGAGAATGAAAAGTTTAATTTTCATTGTGACAGTGTTAGGTAGGATACTGACTAAAACACCAGAATTTATTGAAGAAGTGTATTTTTTAAATTATCTGTTAATCTTAAATGCGGAATTGCCAGGAGAGATGGAGAGACACAGAGATCTTCCAACCAAAGGTTTACTACCCAGATGGCTGCACCAGCAGGGTTGGTCCAGGCTGAGCCAGGAGCCCCATCCAGGTGTTCCATTTGGGCACTGGGGCCCAAGCACTTGGGCCTTCTTCTCAACTTTCTCATACACATAAGCAGGGAGCTAGATTGGAAGTGGAACAGCTGGGACTGAAACAGCACTGATGCTTAGTGCCTTAAATCCCTGCACCACAAATCCTTTCCGTCAAGAATGCAAATTGCCAAGATGTATTTTACATCCTCTTTTTAATGCATTGGACTCTTTTTAGGTGACTGCTTGTATGATCAAATCCGTTTTTATCTTCACCTTGCCTACACTTACATGATGACTTTATCACTCTCTGAACTGAAGGGTATGGCTACCAAAGAATGAATGCCAGGAATAAGGGGATGTCAGCATTGTCATTTTGTGTTCTGGTCATGTGTATTTCCTTGGAAGAGTAGTCCTGTATTAAATATGCTAGTCAGGTGGGATATGAATTCAAATATTCTAAATAACAGGCATAAGTTAGAATGAATTATATATTACTATCATATGATTTTAGTAAGGGCATATATTTATCAAAGTTATTTATTTTATTTTTCATTATCCAGCATTTATAGGGAAGGACCCAAATAGCAAAAATTAAGCCTTTTGAGGTATCCATGCATCAGTGAAAATAGAAAACTCAAAACACACAAGAGCTTAAAATGATTAATGATAATCTTATGCAGCTGAAAAAATGTCAGCAATCACTTGAATTAGATGCAGATCTCCTATTAGATCATCAGAACTTCATGTAGTGTTATAAATTATCTTCAGAAAGGCTTTGCAGATTCTGAAAGAAATCAGAGTCACAGGTTACGATTTATTGATCTACTCAATGTTTCAGAGAGACCTTAACAAAGCAAAAATGTCAGCTCCTAAGAGAGGAATTGGGAAGCACAGTTAAATGCTAGCCTTGTAGTGCGGGTGATGTTTGTCACTGCTGAATAGGAAAATCTGAAGTTCACAGCATTTGTCAAGTAACTCACAACACAGGGTGAGGCTGGATAGTGTGTGGTGCTGTGTGCGCTGTTGCAAGATACTGACTATTGGCCCAGCGGCGTGGCCTAGCGGCTAAAGTCCTCGCCTTGAACGCCCCAGGATCCCATATGGGCGCCGGTTCTAATCCCGGCAGCTCCACTTCCCATCCAGCTCCCTGCTTGTGGCCTGGAAAAGCAGTCGAGGACGGCCCAAGGCTTTGGGACCCTGTATCCGCATGGGAGACCCAGAAGAGGTTCCAGGTTCCCAGCTTCGGATCAGCGCAGCACCGGCCATTACAGCTCACTTGGGGAGTGAATCATCAGATGGAAGATCTTCCTCTCTGTCTCTCCTCCTCTCTGTATATCCGGCTTTCCAATAATTATAAAAAAATAATAATAATTTAAAAAAAGATACTGACTATGGCCAAGGTAGACCCTGTTTTCATCTGGTTAGTTAGTGGCAGTAGCGGAGATGGAATGAATACAGTGCTTACGGATATCCTATGCTCTGAACAGTTCTGCAGCACATGTCATCTTAGCAATATTGTTCATGTCTTCATCTCTCTCTCTTTCAAATAGATGAATATAAGCAGACATTTTAAAATGAAATTTAAGGCATGATTCTCATGAATACTCAGATTATTCTTTAATGTGAAAGTATTGACTGAGAAGTAGGAACTGTGAATTCCCTTTTCTTGTTTTGTTTTATCTAGGAGGCAGAATCAGAGAGATACAGATCCTCTGTTAGCTCAAGTGCTCACAGTGATCCAGTCTGGGTGAGAGTGAAACTGAGAACCAAAAGCCCAGTCCAGGCGCCCATCTACTGGGGCCACCCTCTGCATTTTGCCAGGCTGCACATGAGCAGGGAGCTTGAATGTAGAGCAGACCAAGGGCTCAAACACTGACACTCGAATGTTGAATGTGGTACCAACCTCTAGGCCAAAACCCACCCACCTTACCTTGTTCTTTAAAAGGAGAATTTTTTAACTGCTGTCTAACAATGCAAAGTTTAATGGCATGAGCAAAATTATTTCACAGTTTCTGTGAGTCACAACTTGAAGAGTAAATTAAATGAATTGTTCAGACTCAGGGTCTGCAGGTCATCCTTTTGAAAATTTGCTAGGAAATACCTCCTACATGCATCACTAATGACTGGCATGGGAGTGGACTTCTTCCAACACACACCAATAGTGTACACTTCCTGGAGTGTACCAGTAGTGTACACTTCCTCACTCCCTGCACCTGGCTTTTTGCATTGCCTGTGGGCCAGAATAGTCCAATATGGCCCTGAAAACCATTCTTCATTAGTTGTTCTGACTGTAGACTGAAGAACGAGACTATGGGTTGAGCACATGAACCCTACTCCTGGAGCAGAAATGAACTGAGACTGAAGATCTAGGAACCAGATTCAGTAGGGGCCAGGATAGGCGGTGCCTACCACATCCGGGATCCCATTAACTACCAGGTTTGCAATTCTACCTCCCCCAGGACCCACTGAAAATTCTCTGTTATAACCCTAAATCGAACCTCACTTAAGTGAAATTATTAGGTAAGTAAAGGACCCGGCATGGAACCTGGCAGACTTCATAGCAAGCACTTGGTAATCGCCAGCGTTGTTCACTCTACCACGTGGCCTGACCAGAGGCTTGCTGGGGTGGAATACTGGTGCTGACGCTGAAAATTTGGACATTCCATAGCTTCACACTAATGAACAACATCCGATGTCCATGGCTCTAGAAAAACTTACAGTCACACTGAGTGCCCACATTCCTCTCATGCAACTGTACCAGCTCTGAGGACAGCAGTCACATGGGGCGAAGATCCCTCTGGGTCAGGGGAGAAAGTGGGGACTGGGCATACCACCGCCTTCCTATACTCAGTCCAGAAAGGTACCTGGTCACTTCCTACATGTCCAGTCCTGTCACTCGCAGCAAGTAAACGCCCTGCAACCTCTTTCTTTCTGCTCTGAAATGTTGTTTTCTCTCTTGTGTCTCATTGCACCTCCCCTGGCTGACATGTGTTGCCCTCATGTCCTACTTATGTCACCTGGGAAAGGAACAGCTCGAAGCTGCAGCTCCTGTGATCCCCATCTTGCTCCTTCCTGCTGTTGAAAGTGCTTCATTATCCCTCCAGCTGTCATGGCATTCCATCTCCAGAGCTCCCCAGGGGCTCATCATTGTCAGCCTCATACCAGAGCTATTTATGTATGTCACCTATGCTACCTGTTCTACCACAAGTCCCTTAAGAGGAGGATTGTGCAAGACTTATTAACTCCCCCAAATGGCCACAAGAGCCAGGCCTAGCCCAGGATACAGCCAGGATCCAGGACTTTCTTCTGGGTCTTCTGCACGGGTACAGGGACCCAAGGACTTTGGCCATCTTCTGTTGCTCTCGGGTACATTGGCAGGAAGCTGGGTTGGAGATGGAATAACCATGACTCCAACCGGTGGACATATGGGACGATAGCACCGAAGACCAAGACTTCGTTTACTAAGTCACACCACAGGCACCAAGAGTGAAATATTTTTTTTAATTTGTTTAGTTCATCTCCAAATTCCCCCAAAGACCCTGTGGTAGCTTACACCAAGCATTCAATAGACAGTTTTGGAATAAATTAAAATATTCACCAATGAGCATATATGGAGAATTTATACCTTGCCACGATATAAAGAGATGAATGTTTTACTGAATACATATGTCTAGGTATTTTATAGATACTAGTAGACTTATTTCTAGAACAATAAAGTCCTGTTATGTCAAGTAGTCGACAGAAAGTCCACAGTGTCTCCCTTCTGATGACATGTTATGAAAGTTTGAGCCTGTCAGAAAAACTGAAGACACTTCTAGTTGCAGGCTTTCATATTGGGCACAGTGAGTGTTCACATTCTCACAGTGTTCTGCAGGAGTACAAAAGACATGCACACAAACAGCTCTTTCCCAAGGGAATTTACCTTCAGTTCCTGCTCAGTTTATCACAGCATGTCTAGAAGTGACAGCTTGTAGCGTTAAGACTCAAGGTGCTTCAGTTTGCTTCAAAACAAGGGCAAGTTACTGGTTTGCACAAATGCTAGGCTAGGAAAGGTTTGCCATGAAACATGAAGGAAGTAAAACTATGTACGGTTCATATTTTGCTTGTGACTTCTGTGAGTATGCTGTGGAAGTTAGTCATTCAACAAATAAATCCATTCATAATTCTTTTGGTGAGCAGTGGTTAAACATGGGGCACTTCTGGGTTTTTGACAGATTCCTAAGAAGCACACTGCTGGTCAAAACCGAGAAGGACATTTATTTATTTTTGTAGCAGTGAACATTTTACAACCATGAATAAAAGAATGGAATACTGTTATTTGTCACAGCTTTGGTATTGATGAAGGACATATGTTAAGTGAAATAAGTCAGATCCAGAAAGGTAAGTTTACTACACACAAAAATAGCTTTACTACATGTGGAAGCTACAGAATAGAGAATAGAATAAAACAGTGGCTCATGGGGCTGGCATGAGAGCAGGATGTGTTAAGTCATAATGAGTCTACCAGAATATAACACAGACAGTGGGATTAGGAAAGTCAAAACATCAGCATCTAGTTCACAACTATATTGAGTATTATCTGGAATCAGAACACCTGCAAAACAACCTAGTCAGTGACTGACTTCCTTTTATGAAATACCCTCAACATCGCCAATGGCTGTGATCAACAAGACCATCTCTGGGACCTACAACCATCAGGGGAATCAATACCCATAACACCATTTTAACTCTTTATCATTTTATGACACATTTTTGGGACATGGATCATGATATGAAAGAGAAATGCATGCAGTTATCAAACCAGCAAGGTTAAAGATGAAGGTATAGTAATACTAAAATAAACCAGGTATGCATGAAGGGATGTCGGGGACCACTACAGGAAGATGATGTGTGACGAGGCATGTGAGTACTTACACAGTGCCTAACATCACACCACTTGATCAAGTAGCTTGTTTATTTGTTTCAAGGTGTGTTGACTGAACCTTGGAGTTTTGAATTATTTTGCTAAACCTCTGTGCTGATGTCTTATGAAATAATGGGTAAGCAAATGCAATAAACTTGTTCATGCCAGGTGGGAGGAGATCAGAGTAGAAGTTAGGCACTCAGAGTAGGAGAAGAGTCCAGACTAGGACGCATGATCACGATTGTGTCTTGTGAGCACTGTTGCTTTGTGAGTACGAGTGACTTCAAGAGACTGTTTTTCCAAGCAATTCTAATGAACCTGACTGCCAAGCCCCAAATTCAGCCACCGATAATGACTTCCTGGCCTGCAGACATCTTAGCACAGCTAAGTCTTGATGAAACAAGAAATGGAAAACTTTTCTTCTGGGTAGTTGAGTCTTCAGAAGAAATTGCCTCTAGTAGACATGAAAGTGTCATACTTTTCTTTCCTGAGAAAAAGAAATGTGATAGCCTCTTATCTAACTGTTAAGGTTACACAGTACTGGCTAAAAACAATTAGAAACTGTTACTTGGTCAGACAATTAAGATGTTTTAGAATAACTATGAGACATGGAGGGAAACATAACATTATAAGAAGTTCAATAAATTGGAAGTGGGCACAGCCCAATCGCCTGGCGGCTGAAATCCTCACCTCGTATAAGCCCGGATCCCATATGGGCACCGGTTCTAACCCCCGCAGCCCCGTTTCCCATCCAGCTTCTTCTGTGGCCTAGGAAAGCAGTAGAGGATAGCCCAAAGCCTGGGGACTCTGCCCCCGTGTGGGAGACCAAGAAGAGGCTTCTGGCTCCTGGCTTCAGATCAGCTCAACTCTGGCCGTTATGGCCACTTGAGGAGTGAATCATTGGATGGAAGATCTTCCTCTCAGTCTCTCCTCCCTTCTGTATATCTGCCTTTCCAATAAAAATAAATAAATCTTTAAAAAATTTAAGCACGTTGGAATTTATGTCAGATACATAGTGTGCATTATTTGCAAAAATCACAAATGTGAAGAAAACAATTAAATTACCAGAAATCTCAAATCATTTTGAAAACTCATAAAAAATTAAAATGTGAATACAACATTCTATATATCGCACAGATGATTTAATAGAAAGATAATTTTTTTAACATGGGGATGTTCCTTGAAGGATTTTCTTTTATTTTTCTCTTTTTTATTAAATATATTTGTTGGGGTAAAAAAAAGCAGATATCAACCTTTTTAATAAAAGAAAAGCTAAAATTTTTGTATTGGTCAAAATAAAAGTACGGCTTTTAAATTTAAATATATTTTCAGGAATATTTTTAAATTTAAATGCCCCTCGTTTGCTTTTTTCCACTCTAAATTATTTGTTTACCTCTTGATGTTTTTGTGGAAAGTTTAATTTCTTTTTATAACCCACACAAAGCTGAAATGTAATGTATTGAGTTTTTTTAAATAATTATCAAAGGTGTGGGATAGAAATATCTCTTCTATAATGGATGGAACCTACAGAAAAGTAGACTTGAAACCCCTTTAACACGACCAAGGAGGAACGTGCATGAGCTTAAGTGCCAAACAGCTCATTTGCCGAGTCTTATCCTTGATTCTGTGCTTGATTCCCCAGCGTCTGCTAGTTCCCGTGTTTGAGATTTTCTGAGAGGAGATTAGGACAACTCCAGGGCAAAGTGAGATAGGTGTTCATTCGCTCTTTGGAGTGTATTTTTCAAAATAATTTATTTGGAAAACATGTCTGGGTAGAAAACATTTCAGAGGCCCAGCTCACCTCTGAGTCCTGGTTTTCATACCTTGCATGGTCCCTCTCCTCAAAGTGAGGGTTGCATTTGTGGCTCATTTCTAGTGAGCAGAATCTCACAGAAGTAAAGGGATCTCACTTATCAGACTAGAAGAGAAAAACGCCGTGTCTGCCGCTGTAGACTGTCCCTGACTTAAGTCTCGCGCTACGGCTGCACTATGTTTAAAACATAAATACAGCGCGTGCAAGGTCTGACATATACCTTTAGTATCCAATTGCTTTATCCTGACATTCAAATTGAATCTGCATTTTAATCCGGAGCCCTAGGCAGGAGATATTTTGAGCTGGAGGTACAGTAAAGTCACACTCCTGACCCACAGAAGTTGTGAGATTTACAAATAAAGGTTTGCTATTTTAAGCTGTGAAATACTGCAATGATTTGTCACACAGAGGTAGATAACTAATATATCACATAATAATTAGATGAAGGTTCCTGCAGACCCTCAAGGTTCACTAAATTGATTGACATGTATTAATTAGTCTCGCAAGTCAGAACTGATGATGGTGCATTTTATTTTGCCTCTCTCTTTAGGACACAAAATAGTCTATTGGTTTGGAAACAAGAGAGGTATAATTTTTCTCTTAAACACTGTTAATTGCAACATGTTCATGTATCATTAGAGACATTTGGGGCAAAATAGACTCTTTTAAAATTTTAATTTTAACGCATTTATTTTATTATTTTGTGATATAGTTCTATAGGGTCTAGGATTTTTCTTGCCCTTCCCCCACAAAATCCTCCCTCCCCAATGATTTCCTCTATATCATTACAATATTATAGTCCTTCATCACCAGTCGTAAGTCCATCATTCTGTTATTCAAGAGTGTCCTGACAAGGTAGATATAGACAGTGGCAGAAAGTCCAGCATCCTATTGTCAAGGTATATTTAATAGTTTTATTGGGAGTCCATAGAAATGAATATCACATTGTATCTTCACATCTGGATGTGATAGTCTCTATTACACAGTTTCCATGCATCCCGTTAAATGAAACAGGAAGAAAAATAGGAAATTCACAACAATATGAAGTTAAATAACAGCTACTGAATGACCCACATGTCACTGAACAAAATGAAAAAGAAAATTAAAAGCCTTGAAGCAAACTACCAGAGACCAGCTCTGGCTGATTCAGAGCTTGCAAAGGATGTGTGGATTGCGAGGCGATAAGAAAAAAAAAAAGATGAGACATGGACCACTACGGCATGATACTCATAATGGACAACTCAGAAAAGTTGCCTTCTTTATTTATACACAAATCATCACAAGCTTTTGCACAACATTCCATTGTTTCATTTTTACTTCATTACAAAAGAATGATTACAAAAACAATCCTAAAAACATTATTATTACTTTACTTCAGAGAAAATATTTTCAGCAAGCTATTACTCATTCAAACCTGCAGTGACCTGGCTGAAGCCAGGAACTCCACGGTTGGCAGCACATGCAGGTACATAGTGACTAGTGGTTTACTTACATCCAAAACCAATTTTCACTAAACACAGATTAGCTAATACTGCATAAGATATCAAGGGTACAGAACTAAAAGAAAAGCTCATAAATGAAATGAATATATAAAAGCATACAACATAGATTATTTATTAAATTCTATAGTCAATCACGCATTAATTACCATCATCTTCACCTAGTGCTGATTTAATTGTTTTTGTTCTTTTGTTAAAGGGCAGTGAGAGGGATCAAGGCAACTCAGCCTTTCTACAAACAGAAGGCCTTTACAAGAAACTTCCCTTTATCTTTATAAACTGTCTTCTTTCCCTAAATATAAATGCCAATGTAAGGTAGAAATTTTAAGCCTTTTTGGGGAGTTTCACATTTATCTCCCTTTAGAAGCTGCCCCATATGCTTTCTGCTTTCCACGGTGAGAAACCAAAATGCATGATTTCATGTGTTGCAACAGTTCAAGGCGCATGGCCAACAAACTCTTTGTACCTCCCTGATTGCCATCTGTTCCAAGATATTATCAAGCCATTTTCTTAAGGAAAATATTACTTATATTAGGGCAAGCTCCAGGACAAAGGTGGACACATATTAGGATGTTTGGAGACATTGTGGGCTCAATTGTACTATTATATGCTTTAGCTGTGTATCATTGCCTTACATTGCTAAAGATGTTTTATCATAATATGATTGATCAGTTTGAGGTGTTACACCAGTTACAGGAATCATTTCGCAATTGCAGAAAAACAACAACACCCTCAGGAGATCCTATGAAACATCAGAGAGGTGATTGAGTGTCCATACAACGGGGTGAGGCAGTAATGAGGTGACCAGAGACATTCGCCCAGGCCTTGCCAAGCAGCCAGAAACTCCTCATGGTCTTGCTAACCAAGGAGCAGTGCTCATCACACACCCATGCCATCCGACCAACTGCATGGCTTCCAGCAGCAAACAACATTATTGTATGACCTATGTGTCACTGAGAAAATTAATAAGAAAAATAACTTTTTTAAAGAAATGAAAATGAAAACATCAAACATCAAATATCAAATATCAAAATCCATTTGATGTAGCAAAGAAACAGCATTGAAAGGAACACTCATAACATCAGGTGCTTGCAAAACAATGAAATCTCTCAAATAAATAATCTAATAGTGTATCTCAAGGATTTATTAAAAAATTAAGAGGAAGCAATCTATGATAAAAATCAGAGCAAAAGCAAATGGAATTGAAACTAAAACACTGCAAATTGCAACGAAAGAGCTATTTTAAAAAAGGTGAACAAAATAAACTTTTAGCCAGATTCGCAAAGAAAAGCAAAAGAGAAAACCAAGTAAAATGAGAAAGAAAATACCCTAAGGAACTATTAAGGTGATCTCTTCTTGCTGAATGGATCCTTTGATCATTCTGGGATGTCTTTCTTCATCTCTTTCGCATTGTTTTGTGATACAGTTGAATTGGCACTGGGCTCTCCCTTTCCCCTTCCCAAGTTTCCTCCACTCTCCACTATTCTCCCCTCCAGTGTTAATGGTTGTCTTTCGTGAATTTTCAATGTTTTAATGTCAAACTCTATTTTACCTGATAGAAGAATAACTATACCAGTTCGTTTTTGCTGTTTTGTTTTATGGATTTTCATTTAAGGATGTACAGTCACTGTGTAATAGAGACTATCATATCCACATGTGAGGGTACAATGCAGCTCTACTTTCAAATCAAAGATGGACTTCCAAGAAAATTGTTAATTATACCATGAAAATAGGATGCTGGGTCTCTGCCATGTCCATACCTACAAGGTCAGGATACACTTAAATAGCAGAAGGATGGGCTTATGGCTGGTTATGAAGGAGTTTCTTTATTATTATAATAATATAGGGAAAATCAATGGCAGGGAAGGAATTTAGGGCGGTGATAATGGAAATTTTAGAGCCTATGGAACTGTATCCTAAAATATTAAAATACTTTTTTTAAAGGAAAACATGGAAACAAAGGATAATACTATTCAGCCTAATTTTGACATGATGCTATAACTCAGATTTACCTGCCCAGGAATGGAAATACTACAATAAATTTAATAACCACAACTGCATAAATAAAAATACATTTTAAAAATAGTAAGATAAGACTTACTTAAAAAGCCATTTCCATTTGTTAATGCTTTTTTTCCATGCAGCAGAGCCCCGGTGGAAGCAGATCTTGTTGTTTTACTAATTAGAATTAACCCTCGGCTTGACTGTAAGTAACGAAGGATTAGGAGTAGTACCGTGGCCAAATAGGAACGTAGAATTCTCTTGGTTAGACGACATGGAAAGAGATGAATCAAACAGGAGAGGCAGCTACATCGCGTCAGAGACCCCAGCCTTCTCCGCATCATTCTCCCCCAGGAGATATCCAAGTCCTCATAAGACGTGTAGTTACACCTGTTATATCCACCTTCAAAACAAGCAGAGGAAGGTAAGGGCAAAGAGGATACAGCTATTTCCTCCAAAGGCATTTTTATCTTCCTGGGTTTTTTGGTTTTATTTTTTTGTTTATTTTGGGGGGTGGTTGTCTGTTTTAACTGGAAAGCACAGACATTCGGTGTAACTAGTTGAGAAGAACTACAGAAGATGTGATTTTTTAAATTGAAGAAAATATTCTTGGTTATTTTGATGACCTCACACATGTTATGTATACAATTGCTTAATTAGCATATCTATCATTATACTTTTAAAAACACTGTAACGAAGGGAAATAAATGTGTCTGAAGCAATGATATATTGAAATAGATAATATTGATGAGGCTCTCTGTGTGTGTGTGTGTGTGTGTGTGTGTGTGTGTGTAAAACACAACTTAGTGTTCAGTAAAATCAGAAAGTCAGTTATGTCCAGGCATTATAGGAAGAAGGCAAGTGGTTAAGCAAGTAATATTTGAATGCAGCAGTGAGTTAATCATAATTACATTAAATTCTAAATTGGTGTAAAGTCAGGGAATACTCCTATTGATAAGAAAAATGAATCCTAGATTAATTGCATTTTATACAGTGGCACTACAGAATTCCAAAGTCTTTCTTTCTAACTCTACATTAGAATGTATCAATAGTTGTGTTATTGCATTACCTTCACACGCCAAAAGGAAAAGGAGAGTGGGGAAGTGCGCTGGGCTCTCGTAAGAACAATGGAGACTTTATGATGGACCATATCAATCGGTGGACGACCTCATTGAGCGAAACTGGCAGCGAATCATAACTGGAGAACTATTAACACCACTCAAGCACATTATCTCAGAGCATGCCCCACATCCGGGACTTGGGGTGGGCGGGAAACCGGGTGGGGCTTCTCCCTCAATATCCCCCTTTACCTCAGATACATGATGGAAACAATATGGACATAATAGTATTACCCACTTCCCTATCCCCCTGAACCTTTTTTTTTTCTTCTTTTTCCTTTAACTGTAATTAACTATGTAAAGATTGTCAACAATGCAATAAAAAAAAAATAGCAAAAAAAAAAAAAAAAGAATACCAAGTCCTCATGAGAGCCTCTCCTTACAACCTCAAGTCCACCTTATCTTCCCCGTGCAGGCTCCCCTATACGATCATCACAGTGAACAGCAAGACTCTCCGTACGAAAACTCTGTGTTCATAACACTGCCACACACGCTGTAATCCTCCGCAATGATTCAGACTCAGCATAGCTCAGGTCTGTGTTAGAGAGGCCTATTGCTGGAATTTGACTTCTGGATGTGTGTGCTGCACCCCGTGACTGTTGCTGCTGTTACTCCACACTTATCATATGGGATGCTCCTGGCCTTTCTCAACAGTGGTCCTCCACTTCTGATCACCTTCACCAAATGCTGCCTGCTGAGGGCTCCCTCTTCCCAGCAACCTCAGGTCTTTGCCCTAGAAGTTCTCTGTCCTAAAATCCAGAACTTCCCATGCATCAGACATCAGTTCCCTGCCTCAGAACGTTTCTGGCCTTCTCTTTGCCAACTGGGTAAAACTCTACACATTTTTTTCACCTTTTCCTTTAGCGGATTCATGTGCTTAAAATATTTGAAAGGCAGAAAGTAAATGGCAGAGAGAAGGCTATCTCCCAGTTATTGATTCACTAACCAGAGTCCCTCAACAGCTGGAATGAGGTCAGGCCAAAGCCAGGATTCCAGAACTCAATCCAGATATCCCATTTGGTGACAGGGACCCCGCATGGAGACATCACACAAATAAAATGTGTGCAGTTGAAAAGTAGCTACCTCTCTAATGTCAGCGACAGCCAGAATCAGAAGAAGGAGCTTGGACTCAAAGCCAGATATTCTGATGGGAATAGTTTTGTAACCCCTTAGCCAACTGTCCTAACCCTTACTCTGACTCTGACCCTGACCCTGATCCCAACTCCAGCCCCAACCGCAACCCTGACCCTAATTCTAACCTTCACACTTAGCCAGCTGCAAAAATGATAGTGTTGAATGAACATTGGTTGAAATATAAACATGATATTTTCATGCAACTGTGGAAATATATAGATTGCTTCTACTTTGAGTTCCACTTAAAACATGAATGTGGCAACATAAAACACATATGGCACATATGAAATCGGTCTTGGAGCAATTGCTTTCTGGAACTATTAATGATCCATTGAAGAAATGTCCAAAAGTTTGAAAAAAGAAAAAGAAATTAAACTTTTAATATTCTGAAAAAAGGTTAATTATTCCTGGAATAGAAATATTAAATTTAAATTTTTATGACCTCACACATCATTATAATTCTTGATTAAATCCTTCGCAATGTGATATGATATGAGGTGTGTCTCTTCCTCATGTAACTAACTCTCCTCACCCTGCAGGTGCCTCGTTCCTCTCATAATTGTTTTAAGACATAGCCAACCGCACACCTGCTCCTGCATCTCTGCGCAAGGCTCCTCTGTGCTCCGTGTAGAGCACGAGAGAATGGAAAAGGAAACGTACGCTAACTCTGCTCCTAAACATGATTCTAGCAAGCATGGGGTGATTTACTGCGTAGAGATTCTCTAACAGAGATAAAAATTAACTCAGGTTTGTAGACACTATAAATCATATAGACTCCAAAGTCTTTCCCAACTCACGCTTACTATGTGTTTCAAGTGTTTCTAATCTCATTAAATAACTTCACTGTCCATCCGCTCACCAGAATATAAATTTATCAATCAATTACTCAGTTGTTTCTTTTTTATAAGATTTAGTTTTATTTATTTGAAAGGCAGAATTAGAAGGGGAAGGAGAGAGAGAGAGAGAGGTCTTCCATCCACTGGTTCATTCACCAAGTGACCAGTAACAATCTGGGCTGGGTAGGAGCCAGAAGCTTCCTCCAGCTCTCAGCCTCTGCCTAACTCTGTCCTGTCATATTGGTACAGGGGCTTAAGCACTTGGGGCATTCTGTACTGCTTTGCCAGATACATTAACAGGGAGCTGAATCGGAAGAGGAGCAACCAGACTTGAACCAGCACTTACATGGGATACCAGTACAGCAGGTCGCAGCTTAACATGTTAAACCACAATGCCGACCCCTAGTATATTTATTTTACTTATTAAATAACTGTCTATTTTCTTCATACAAGTTGACACTAAGCTTAGTTCTATGGTCTCCCTTGAGTGTTAATGCTTCCTCTACCCATCATTTCCTGATGTCTAGTTCAATCTACATACTAAAACCAGGAAGACAGTTGAAAAGCTCTCATCTAACAATATCGCCCTTCTCCGAAATCAAATTGCTATCATAGAAGAATAAAACAAAATGCTTGCCACCATTGCAAGGCTCTGAAAATGCAGCTGTTTCTGTACTCCTGAACTTCCCCTGAGACATTCCTCTTGTTCCTTCTGCTGCATGGAGTCGGGACTTTCCTTAGAAGTGCCTTCTCTCCATGGGGAATCCCTGTCTCAGAGCCTTTGAGAATTTGATCTCTTGTTTGAAATTGAATTTCCTCAGATGCTCCTTCTCCTAAGCGCATGTAACCAGAGTTTTGGAGTTTAGAGTTTCTGTAAGACTGTTTCGTTGTGGCACACTAAAACCAAACTGTTGGTAAGGACCCGCTGCATCGTCACTCCTATTCCCATTGCTCTAGGTTTATTTGTATTCCTTAGTATACATGTGTTTACCTATGTGCAGTTTTATCACATGTGAAATTCTTCATGTGATGCCACTGAAGAAATTTACAACTCTATCAGCACAAGGGTTCCTTATGTTGCTCTGCTACAGCCACGCCCATCTTCTTCCATTTCCTCCTTAACTTTCAGTAACCACTCATCTGTTGTTCAATTCCACCAATATCCTTTTTCATCCATTTGTACTTCTGAAATCACTTTGCATGACTGTAGCTCTAAAGTATTTGCAGCGTTTATTTGGGATCTTGAGTCCCAGCTAGATTATAAGCTCTATATTTGACACTGAGTGTCTAGTGTGTTGCACTAAGTAAATGACTAATAAGCATTCATTGACTGGTTAATGAAGTTTAGGAGCAAGATAAACAGAGCATGAAGAAAGTTGTTTCCAGGAGCTGAGTCATCATAGAGAAACCTAAACTCGTGTCACAGGGAACTGTCTGACTTGTGGGCCTCATTCAGCTCCAGTGTAAAATGAGACACGTACGGATATTAAGTAGCGCTTTCTCGGTAAATGCTCTGGTGTGGAAAACTGGATTGGCTGGATTACAGTGTCACCAACGGCCTGGCCATGCCAGAAGTGTGGCTATCATCATATGGGCAGTCTTCATCTCTCAGAGAGACTTTCACCTGATCAAAACCAACTAGAATTAGAGCACCACTGAGCAACAGGAGTTTGTTAACAATTCACAAAAGGTAATCTTCTTTCACCAGCTTATTATTTTTTTTTAGGAGTTTGAAGTCACACTGTGATGTGCTGTGATTTTAGCTTCCATGATGTAGTTTTCCCATGACAAAATATTTTTTATATTTACAGTATAAATACACAAATATCTGTATGATTGCATGGGTGTCTGCATACAGATGCCTGTGTGCATCTATGTACCTACACAAATACTTACAAGTATTCCACCTTTCACAAAATGAAGCTCCCCCCAAAAACCAAGAGAATGAGAAACACAGAGCAAAAGAACAACAACCCAAGTCAGAAGATGTCAATGCCAACAAAGAAAGCGTGTTATTGGGAATGCGAGGGGCTAAGCAGGATGTCACCTTAAAGTCACCAACTTGGTATCCGATCGTGTAATAAAAGATTTATCTCTTTCCCTTTTGGGGAATACATTAAGAAGATTAAACTTTTATTTAAATGAAAAAATCTAAGTGTGATGATCTGAGTATCTTGTCTCCCTGCCACAGTCAAACCAGGACTAACCTGTGACCAGCATCCACCATGCAGTTCGTATACCACACCACCCAGGTCGAGTCTCTCCCTGTTGCTCGATGGCTTTGCTAACCCCGGGACAGAGGTTACAACACTGGAGAGGACAAATGAGAAAATAGCTAAAGTAACGATTCTTGGTCCCTGGAGAAAGCCCGAATCCTTCCACAGTTATGCCATCCTGTGCACTGACGCTACCCCAAAAATTCCTTTGCTAAGAAAGACTTTAGAAACACTTGAATTGTATAGTCTGCATGCAAATCATTCACTTGTAAAAAAAAAAGTGACTTGGTTTGTAAGATATTCACAAAAGTAGAAAAAGTAGCTCAAATGCATATACCAAAGCAATTGTAATTATTTGTCTGAACAGGTTTTGTTTTAGAAAAAGTAAAACCTATGGCAGACCTTAAACAAATCATTTGAAGCAAATTTTGACATATAGCAGTTGAATTAATGTTCTTCAAGAATACGGAGAACTAAAGAGAGCCAATAGATAGGTTAGTATTAGTAATGGCCAAACTCAGTAACGTGGCTTCATGAAGAACAGAAAAAAAAAATCAACAGGAAAAAAAGACAAGTAATTCAGTATAACGTTGGAAAAACTGTGCAGACAACTTATGGAAGAGTAACACATGATTCAAAAAGAATGAAGAGGTGGCAGGCATTTGGCCTAGCAATTAGCACACTGGTTCAGATATTTGCATCTCACACCGTAGTGCCCAGGCTGGATATTTGGCTTTGCTCCTGGCTCCAGCCACCTGATACCCACAGACCCAGGGCAGCAGTAGCAATGGCTAGTAGCTGGGTCCTTGTCATCCATGTGGGAGATCCAAATGGAGTTCTTGGCCTCCGGCTTTGATCCAACCCAGCCCCAGCTGCTATGGGCACTATTATTGGTGATCAGACAGATGGGAGAGTTCTCTTTCTGCCTCACACATAAATAAACGGAAAAAAAAGTCTAAAAATACGAAAGCATATTTAATCTTACAATGATCAAGAATGTATAGGTGATATGCATATATTTATATATGTGTGTGTGTGTATATATATCCAAAATCAAATCACTTTTTAAAATAAAATAATTGACAAAATTTAAAAGGTGAGTAATATTGAACTTTCATTGCAGTGACCGTGACATTTGCCAAAATGCCTCTCACTTGGCAGGTGAGCTTCATGAAATTTTTTTCATAAAAACATCTGTACATTCAAGAAAAAATTTTGTGAGGATATCTGCCATGACTGTGTTTAAAAGAGTAAAAATTAGACATTATCTAGATGTCAAGCAATCAGGAAGTGGTTTCATAGATCGTGAGGAACACATAATCCACGAAGTCACATTCACCCATGAAACCATGGTGATCAAAAAAGCAAACCAAATAATGGAATGAGGCCAGTGGATCCCATATGTATGTTGAAAACAGTAATTGCAGAAATAGACATAGCTACAGAGCTGCACATGGATGTGAATACATAAAAACATAAGCTCACCGATTTGGTTTGGCCTCATCAGTTAACATGCTGCAACCAATATTAGAGTGCCTGGGTTTAAGCCCCATCCCCAAGGCCAGCTTCCCGCTGTTTGAAACCTGGGAGTCAGCGCTCACAGCCTTGTTTCCCTGTCACCCATGTAGGAGGCCTGGAGTGGGTTCTTGGTCCCTGTCTTGGGTCTGACCCAGACCCATCTGTTGGAGGGTACTGGGGAGTGAACCAGCAGCCAATGGACAAGCTCAGTTTGTTTGCCTCACCCTCAATACCTCCTTTCTAGCCTTCTCTACCTGCAGAACTACCTTTCGAGTAAGTAAAGTAGAATTTTTCCAAAAGCATTGAGAATGTGAACAGACAGTCATTGAACTTGTTCCTGGTAGGGCAGAATAGTGCTGCAGTGCAGGCATCAGGTGAGTGCCATCTATGGGGTGTTCGAATCTGCCACATGTACTCTTTACATTTATTAAATCAAAGCGGATCACAATGTTCTAACAACAACTAGTAAGCTACATTGTTAATGCGAACACATGATTCTCATTAACTATGGCATTGTGGCACATGGCCAGGAGTAGAGATTCTTTCCATGTGTTCCAATCTATAGAGGGGCCTAGAATAGTATCCATGCTAGAGAAAATAGGATGGAGTCTGTGGGACATTGTCAGGTCACTGGAGAACAGCTAAAACTTGCGGTGGTGAGCATGCCCACGACCTCCAGCCAATCAAGATAGCTTCCCCACTAATCAAGTGAAGAGTCGCAGATTCATTTGCTGTTACTTTCTCAGCTGTGACTTGTACTTGTGTTGGCTTTACTTGCTGAATGTTTGTCTCTAGGTAGTAAGAAAACCTCTGCAGATTCTATACACTGAGAAATCTAGAAAACCTAGGGTTGGATGCTGAGTCATGCCACATGGACTCCCTGGGTTCTAAATTGCAACAGATGTGTTTGCACAGCTTTTGAACAAGGAATTTGTTTTGTAATCAACCTAGGAGCATTTTTATGCTGTTCCCTTCTTTTATGTCCCAGGCCTTCAGAGTTATGCTGCACACCTGACCTGCCATACCCAACAACATGGCCTGCACTGTTGTTGTTTCATCCTTTTCTTCCCCTACTTTGTTTTTTTGTGTGTTTATGAGTATGTTTTCTTCAAGCTTGCTTTCTTCATCTAAACTTTCTATGCAACCTAAGTTAGAAGCCAGTTCTCTTGTTGTGACAATTTCTGCATTTTCACATTTATGTGGGACTGTATCAGCAGCCTTTTGCTTTGCAGACATGGATAGAGGCAGGTCTGACCACTTCAGAACATGTGGTGGGGAACAGGTCATTGGCCTCTTCACAGAAGGGTAGGTTGCAGCTGTAGTTTCTGAAGATTAGAGAAAAACCTCATCTCAGTCATTCTCCGAAGCTCTTATTAATGATCTCAGTGATTTCTACTGGAACATGAGATTAAATTCAAGGCAGAAGAAACAGCAAATATGAGAAGAATGATTTTGGAGTCTCATCGGTGTTCAGGATAGTTCTTTCACACACTGGTGGTTTCTCCAAATATTAAACAAATGCAGGTTGAGTCAAGTGTTTCAGATGCCATATGATTAGTTGAATGATCTGTGCTCCTTAGAAGAGCAACCTTGACGATAGTGATGTTTTTATTCACAACCAAATCCTTAACACACTCACCAGGAGTGAGTCTGCATGTGTACACATGACTAAGTCTGCATTTTACTGACATGAAGAATATGCAGTACACATTTGGTGAAAATGCAGACAATACATTCTGTATGGAAACCAGCAGTAGATTATGATGTAACTTTTCTGAAGAAAGAAATAATGCTCTGTGTTGTGAGTTCAAAACTTTGGATTGTAAACTCCACATATGAATGCATAACGTGTACCTTAAATTGCACATAGGAACTCTCAGTACTACGTGTCTTAAATTCCATATGCCAAGTGATTCTCACACCTGCTTTTACTGAATAGTGCCAACTCTTGTACCTGCAGTCAAACTAGGAGTGTGGTTGCACCTGGCAGCTGAGTGCACTTGCGATCTGGATGTTGGCTGGTGCTTTTCTCACACCCCAAGCAAGAAGAAATGATATAGCGAAGATGTGTTCAAACTTGCCTTCTTCCTCAAGGCAACGATAGGAGCAACTTCTTTTCTGAATTGGCTGAAATTTTTTGGATATTGGAGAAGATTCTCTTGCTTGTTGTGCTACTCACAATGTAGCACCGCACACATTAACCACTTCTTAGTTTGGCTTTTTCCATCACTTTAATAAAACTAGACAATGGATAAAGCAATAAATCATACTGGTTCATCTTGCATTCCAACATTTATACTCCAAAGGCTTCCACACAACAGATTTCAATACTCTAGTGTGCCATCACTGAGCACACTGCTGTAACCATATTCAATTCTCTCAGTTACATTCACTCCAGATCAGAGTTTTGAGTATTTATCTTAGTTCCAGTAAATCTATTTACCTGTAAATTTATATAATTATTTTGTTTTTTACAATCACTTTGCCAAATTTCTTTAGATGTACCAGTAGCTGGGGCTGACACAACTGCTTGATTGGCTAAGCCTCTGAACATGTACCCTCACATAATGGTAATTATTGCTGTGATGATAACAAATTTCATCAAGTTTCTAACACTTTGATAATGCTTTCATATGCTAGATGCTAGAATGCACAGCATTCTGCTTCTTTGTTAGAAAGCAGTAAGGGAGAGTGAGTACAAGCCTCAGAGACAGGCAAAATTGAGTTCAAATCCCAGAGCAGATCTGGCTCTTTCTAGGTGTACATAATTAATAACGTGCCCTGAGTGGTTTCCAAACATGAAAGGGTGATATTGTCAGCACTAAGCATTAAATGAGACACGATGTGTTACGCACGTGCTTATCATGAACTAAGAGTTGATGAAAGGCAGTGACTAAATCCCAGCTTCATTCTCTCCAGATGTTTGTACTCACTCATGTAGCACTTACATTGCTTTAGCAATAAATGGATACATGAGCCTCACTCCAACTTCTGAACCTGGTGAGGACCTCAGAGCAAAAGTAATTAAGCATGTGTGGGTCATTCTAAATTAGAGGATGGGAGGCCCGTCCAGCATTTCGGAATCTATCTGTGTCATATCCTCTTCAGTTGTAAACAATTGTGTAATGATTTATGCAACGATTACAACTTATATAATTAGAGGTTGTTTCGGCATTAGGAAATATTAAAACAAAAATGGATGAACAGACATGAAAATGAAAGACATTTCTTGCAGAAAATAAAAGACTAAAAAACCTGAGTTGATGAAGAAGTTAAGGATGGGGGAAGGTCCAAGAGCTGATGTGTGTCCTGTACCTCTACAGAGAAAGCACAGGCTCTGGGTGATTCTCCTCTTCATCCAGCTTTGAGATGGGCATTTCAGGTCTGCAAGTGAAATGCATAGACATTTACCACAAGCCATCTAATCCTCTTCCCCATGAGGTAGGAGTTATGCCTGGGACTCAGGAAATTAAGATTTATTGTTTTCAACCAGTGTTGTGCAATCCTACGTTATTTTATACATAAACTAAAATTAAAAAATCATGAAGCCACCATGATCTTCCTTAGATCTAATGACAGTAACTACTACTGTGTATCTTCCTTGAGTCATCCAGACTCAACTGGGTATTTGGAAACTAAAAGTCAAAATAATAACAATAACCACAAGTATGGTATCTGCCTAATTGAATTATGCAAGACAGAAAAATGATTTCACAAAATTCTAGATGAATTCGAATAATCAAGAACGTAGACATCCAATCAGTGAGAACCAAAAAACTGGAGATAATGTCACAGAGCTTCAGTTCTTGGCTCTCCTCAGGACAAGTCTAACAGGCAGATCCCAAGCATTTGGCAATTCTGAGGACATCTGTGTAAAAGCACCGATGTGGTCGTGACTCAGAAAATCGCTATCCTTCACTTCTGTAATATATTTAAACTCTGGTGTTGGAAGTTTCCCGTCCAAGTCTTTTCTACCTCCCCCGCTCTGTTGTCACTGCCATCCAGATCTAGTGACGGGGACAGCTGTCTGCCACCCGGTCCTGTGTAGTACTGCTACACACCTAAGTTATAGTTCTCACATGCTTTTCGGTGCATCTAAGGCTGAGTACAGGAGCTTTCCACCTAACAACCTGAGTGCAGTTCTGCTCCTGTTCATTCCAGCTGTGTTAGCTAGACAGGTTCATGTTTTCTGCCTTTGTTTTATAAAATAAGGATACAACAATTATTCACTTTTGAGAAAATTTTGAGGATTAACTGAGTTGGAACAAGTGAAATGGTCAAGACTTGTCTGGCTGGTATCCAGTGATATTTATCTTGCTGCTCTCCCACCAACCTGTTTGTTGCTCATCCCTTTACATGAATATATTTTGTGCTTAATCACTTAACTGTCTGTCGCACGTAGGAACAACTTTATCCCTGGAATTCAGTGCCATCATAAACCTTATCTTCTAATGAAATACTCAATAAATAAATCAATCCTGGATACAGAATTGCAGGATGGACAGAAATCAGGTGGGATGGAGGACACCAGGGGCAGATCTTGGAAAGGAGAAAATGGGGTAGAGGGAGGTACAGACAGAAAGGTGCAGGGAGTTCCTGTGGCTGGAAGGGGTGACCAATACAGAGCCGTTGGAGGTCATGTGGTAGAAACAAGCAGGAGTCACTCTAAGGTGTTAGTGCTTAGAACCTGGGTTATGCCGCGTAAGCAAGCATAAGCAATGCCAAGATCACGGAACTGTGAACAGAGGGGGTGAAGACATTCCCTACTGCTTTGTGGAATTCTGGAACCAGCGAAGGGTTCAGGTGGTTTTCTACTGTGATGGTCAAGGGAGCATGGACATCTAGTACTCACCACGTTGCCTGCTGGCGAGAGATGAATGAGCCATCAGCCACTTAGTGGTTCCTTTGATTTATGGGCAAATAGATTTAGAAACAGCCTGCAGGGTATCCAACTTGTTGCTAAGTAAATGTGCTTCAGTGTTGCAACAACAAAGGTATGTGCTGATAAATGATAGCAAGAAAGAATTCTGAAAACATGAAGAGTAAAATCAGACAGGGAAATGGGGTGGATGCATAAGAAGAACCAGATCTTTGCAAATACTAATTCATTCAGTGATGCTTTTTAATAAAAGGCTCAAGTGTGATTTAAATATACACCTCATTACTTCTATTTTACACAACACTTCTTTCAATAAACAAAGTTAAACAATGAAAATATAAAAAGAATTCTGATAATCATTCTAGGATAATCTATTGGGTTCAATGAGGAAAATAAACCAAATGAAACTGAAGTTGCACATTTATAATATAATTTACAATGCTATCAAACATTCATATTCAGAGACAACTCACCATATCATCTCTTATATCAACTATCTGACATGTAGCTATCCACTACTTCAGTATTGGTCTTTGGGCCTGCACTTAATTTTGATTACCTTTAGATACGGATGTTGTTCTGGTGGGTAATGTGAAATGCGGAAGTAATAGTGAACGGAGTATTCCCACACGGTGGCCCTGCCCATGCACACGTGGGCTGGGAAAGAATGACCTGGGTGCCGCGGGCACTCTTCTGCGCACACTCAGACTGCTTCCGCCACCTGGTCCCACAGTGCAGATTTCACCTCTTTGAACAGTCTGGCTTTGAGAATTGCATAATCAAAAAATTCAGATAGTGTCAGGAAATCCAAATTTACGTGTTCTGAACTCCATACTTTAAGTATGCACAATCTGCCTTTCCCAATGAGATGTGGATAAGAAAAGTCCCCCAGGGTCACAGAAGAGTAAACCTACAAATACCCCAATGTTAGCTTAACTGATGTCCGTCACTCCGCTTTGTTTCCTTTGGTGATAACTACACTCTCCTGCCTGCATGAGAGGAGCCTGGGCAGGGCTGGACAGGGCTGGACAGGGCTGGGCAGGGCTGGGCAGGGCTGGGCAGGGCTGGGCAGGGCTGTGAGTGGGAGCACGGAGTCACGATGGGCCTGTATGCCAAGCCAACTCAGCAGCAAACAGAAGCAAAATATTCTGCTCAGCATCCCCAAAATGTGTGACTTTTAAACTGATATCACAGGGAAATTTTTGACTGATGTCATTCTTCCAAGTCTGTGACTTCGTGTTTGATGTTCCAGAGATTTTACTTTCTTGGAATTTCTGAGTTTGCTTGTCACTGAACTGACTCCACGTAATGATTCTCAAATAGGGCATTTGTCCTCAAAGCTTACTTTTAACTGATTTGAGGGGAAAAAATATTCTCCTTCTTTTACTGATCCAACTAGCTAAAAATAGAGAAGTTTTTTTTCTTTGAAGATTTATTTGATTTTATTTGTTTGAAAGGGGGAATAACAAGGAGGCAGACAGAAGCAAAGAGCCATCTTCCATCCACTGGTTCATCTCTGATCTCTATAATAGGCAGAACTAGGTTAGGCTGAATCTTGGAGTCAGGGTCTCCATCCAGGACTCCCGGGTAGGTGGGAGAGGCCCAAAAACATTAGTCATCATTTGCTGATTTGCCAGTGTATTGGCAGGAGCTGGATCAGTACCAGAGTAGCCTGGACTTGCACTGACACCTGTAGGGGATGCTGGAATCTCAAGCAGCTGGCATTGCAAGTGGCAGCTTAACACACTGCACCACAGTGCCAGCAGCTTGTTCACTTTAGAAGAATATGACCATATTATCCATGAGGTGGCAAAGCTGCAGGCATGCCAGGTATTGGCACAAGGAGAGGGAGCAGTGACCAGAGTTCGTTTCCGTGCTGCTCACTGGGGAAGAAAGTTGCTGACCTGATACGCACAAACTGATGAACGATACTATGTTTCCCACCCTTTGTGAAAAATACAGTACAGGAAGTTAGTGAAAATAAAACTGACTGGGCAAATAGTCCATCATGTACATTCATCAAGTTTACTGTGATCACTCCCCAAATTCAGTTCCGAGTAGTTAGTAGTGAAAAATTCATCTCATCGATACCTCTCAACCATTAACTAGGAAGCTTAAAGTAAAAATACCAGTGTCTTGACTCAACCCCCAGTACATCAGTTTTAATTCTTCCGATTAACAGCATAATTTTATTTAAAAATATCCCATAAAACCAGGTGCATATTTGCAATCTAAATTTGAATTTAAAAGGTTCCTGTGACCAGTGGCTTTCACACCTGGTAATAGAGTTCCAGAAAATTAAAAGTAGAAGAATGAGACAGATTTTAGTACCCGTGGTTTTACTGCTTCTGTTCTGACAGTCTTGGCATGTTCCGCTTGTGTGAGAATTGAAATGTATGAACAGATGACTTTCAACGGTTGGCTATAATACTTAAGGGTAAGGCGTAATCCTTAGGGCAACCAAAGCTGCAAGAGCGCGGCTGGGGAATGCCAGGCTGTTGCTTCAGTTCCAACTATGGGGTTCTTGCTTGAGCCAGCAGCTGGATTTGTGCTGTGAAAGGGTTGGCACAGAATTTTCCTTGGAATGTCATTGGATAGTCATTGGAATGTCATTGGATAGTTCCGTGACCGCCTGCTCTGAAGATCTCACACTGTGCCATCTTCATCTCAGAGAGATTAGTAATATTAGCAATGACGGTTGCGTGCTTGCTCAGACATCTTTTCCTCTGAGCCAAATGCAGCTCTCCCTTCCCTGTGTCTGCTGCCTGTTTGCTGTTGTGTCCTTTGCTGTCTCATCTGCTTCTTTGCTTAGCTGCTGCGTTGTGCTAAGTTTGAGCAAAAGTGCCCCCAATGTAACCTCCCCATACGCTGCATTGTCACAACTAATTTATATGCAACCCACTCCGCGCTAGAAATGTCAGACAGATCAAGCCAATGAAGGGTTTTTGTTGTTATTTGTTTCTGCTTCTGTGAATTCAAAATCCCAAAGTCATTTTTTATACCGGTTCCTTTATTTCTACTCTTCTAATCTCATTCCATTGCCATTACTTTTTCTTTCTACACTGAATTAATTAATTTCCATTTAGTCCAAATGGCAGATATTCCCACGTGTTCCTTGAGAAGTAGAGAGCTCTTTCAAGTACATGCGATTCAACAGCACATTTAACTCATGACCTCACTGTATAATATGATTCTGTTCTTACTTGGTATGAAGGTGCTTTCATTTATTCCCTCTAAATCCCTGTCTTACTAAGGACTTAAAAAAAAGTTATTTGCAATTGGAATTTATGAAGGCCAAGTATTGGGCTGTTCTTCTTTTTCTCATTGCTTTGATCACATACAGACATCAGCCGCTGTGTGTGTGTCCATCATCAAGGTCCCCAAGCAGTCATGTCTGTCAGAATGATGTGTCTGTCATCATTCTTTCCAGGAATTTAATTTTCATGAGTGATGTAGGGATGTTTTAAACAGGAGTGAAGTTCTCACCTCTGCCATGGTCCAGGTGCAAGAAGGGAGAGGACTCCTATGTTCAGCATGACACATTTCAGAGTTTGCCAGGTGCAAGAAGGGAGAGGACTCCTATGTTCAGCATGACACATTTCAGAGTTTGCCAGGTACAAGAAGGGAGAGGACTCCTATGTTCAGCATGACACATTTCAGAGTTTGCCAGGTGCAAGAAGGGAGAGGACTCCTATGTTCAGCATGACACATTTCAGAGTTTGCCAGGTACAAGAAGGGAGAGGACTCCTATGTTCAGCATGACACGTTTCAGAGTTTGCCATGGGGCTCCCACCCAACACAGCAGCTTTCATTGCAGCATTTCTGTTTCCTTTTTTCCTCTTTATGTTAATCCAACAAGATAAAAAAAAAAGGCTAACCTAATTAAAAATAAAATTAAATGAGAGGAACTTATTCCCCGGCTAGGAAATGCTCAATTGCAGCTCTTAATAAATTCGTACAGCTGATAAATAAATCCTTACAAAAATATCTTGTGATATGGGCACTAGAGTTTCTTAAGTAGAAGTACTCCAGTGTAAACTATTTTAAATGTGTGAAACAACTGTGACAGAAATATAATTTTTAACCCAGCAAGTTACCATATAATTAGTTCTTTATTATAATTTTGGAAAGTATTGCTTTCCAAATGGAAACATTAAAGCATGATGTTTGGTAATTTATCACAAAGGAAAATCTCCAATCTAAAATATTTCCTAGGGAGAAGATATAAACTATAATTTTCTTTTGTTTAGGTAGTTCTGTTCCGTTTTACTATTTCCAGTGGCAAGAGTCTGCCAAGATCAGTCTGAATGGGAAAGTGCTTAGGGATCCAACCCTTCGGAGCTGTACTGGGAGGGATGGGAGTCTGTAAACACTACTCACCTCTCTCCTGTGAGAATTCTGTGGGACCCCAACCCTCTCCAGAACACAGCAGGGACTTCAGAACGAATACCAGGAATCCAATCATGGCTGCAAAGAGAATTCAGAAGATTTAAAAAAAAAAAGAATTCTCAGCGTTCCTCATGGCAGGCAGCTTTCCACATGGAATATGTTCCCAAGATTCTAATTCTCCCTCCGTGTCACTTTTAAATAAAATTGTAAAAAAAAAAAAGGTTAAAAATCACAAAATGAGGACTTCCTGGCCACTCAAGGTACAATGTGGTAAGATATCTCCATGCTATGAATTGCAAAAGAGTAGGTGAGAGCTGGGCTTTGAAGGGTGAGACAAGCGATTGCCACTGTGCAGAGGACTGACACCGGGAAATCTGTAGCAAAAACTCTGTGCAGCACTCAGTTCATGCCCGAGAGTTACATAAAAACGCTGTCCATGGAGGGTAGTGAAGACAGTCTGAATTTCAGAGAGGTGGAATCTCTTACAGAGAGCCCCGGGGGCGATGTGGTACCAGCAGAGCTGGCCAATCAGGTGGAAGAAAAAGCGGACGGGATGAGATGAGGCTGATCAAGACATGTGTACATGCAAACAAAATGATGATGAATGGCAAAATCACTTCTTGTGTGTAAGTTTTACAAGACATCACGTGTGGGATTTTAACATGGAATTTATTCCATACTTAAAATGTAATGGAAATCAAGTCTTAAAATTCTGATGAATCTATGAGTGTTCATTATAAAGTATTTTTCCCTACAAACAACTCAGCTAAAAATGATTCATTTATAACAGATGTAACTACAGATCTAGTTTTCACATTGGACATTGCATGTTACAGAGCTATACTGAGGGATGGAGTTTTTCCACACAGCCATGTTTGACTCTGTATGCTTTTATCTCTGACTTTGGTATCCAAAAGTAAATAATGACCACCAGCAATTATAACTGGTTCTTTATAAAACCAGTCAGCACATTATAAAGCACAAATGACACTCAGGGGACCAGTGAGTCCCCTGATAAATAACAGGAAAGCTGTCTGCCACCTGCTGGTCATATAGTGGGTTCAGAGGTAACACTTGGTAGATACCAAGGTGAACTCAGTGGGCAAATATCCAATATATGTTTAACTTTATGACAACCATACTTGAAACTAATTTACAGTTTCTTCATGGTCTCCTTATCACTACACAAACACGTCCTGATATACCTGCCTTATAATAATACTAACAGGAAATCAGGGAGATGATTTTCCTCAATGGGAACTTAGTGTCAACTATGTACATAGGACTAGTAGCAAGAGGACAAAGGAGAGGTAAGCCTCAAAAGAAGTGCAATGACTGAAGTCGTGGAAGTTCCTGAAATACTGGCTGTGTTTGATCATGGATGTAAAAGTTTGTCACTCGGAGTGGACAGCAGCTCTGTCATCCTGAGACTGAAGTGGGTGTTCACGTTCTCATGTTTCAGGTGAAGAAGGAGTGTACATCAATGTGATAAAGCTCACGCAGAATGTAAATAAGGAAGAAGAATGACCCGGGTGCCATGCAGCTCTGGGGTGGGCTTTCAGACGGCTGGTTAAAATGCTGACATGCCATTCCACAGTGTCTGAGTTTGATATCGCCCTCCAGTCCAGATTCCAGCATTCTGTTCATGTGCACGGGAAAGTCAATCGTGATGACTGTAATGGGTCCCTGCCAGCCACACAGGGGACATGGGTTGAGCGCCTGGCTCCCAGCCAACGTAATCAAGGAGTTTTAGGGAGTGAGCCAGCAGAGGGGTGCTCTTTCTCCCTGTCCCCACCTCAAGAAATAAACAAATAACAGTGTCATAAAAAAAGATACATAACTCTTGGCAAAGACACACACTACCTATGTTGTGTTTCTTTGCATATAAGACACAGAATTTACAAGAAACACTTTAATACAGAAAATCCCCATAGCAATTGACTTTGACTTTACAAAGCTCCTGACATGGTTCTGTCGCTGTGTTTTGCAGTGTCATTGTAGGGAGTCAATACAAAATTTACTGCAGAATTTGAAATGACTTCCAGTTGAAGGAAAACTTTACAGCTCATTTTGACACGACATAATGGCATGGAGACTTACAAAGTCCTTGACTTGCTTTTTAATTGATGAGTTCAGTGCAAAAGGCAACTCTCAAAGAGTCCTCGAGGCTAGCCTGGTTTTTTTGACTTTGGAGGCATTTGGCTCTGCTTTGTCCAGTATTTTTCCTCAGCGATTTATTAGGGGAGGGAGAGATGAGACGGAAGACAAGTGAACACACCCCGCCTGCTCCACAGCACTTCTTTGGCAAAATCATATACCTCAGAGAATCCACAGCGTGCAAATCCAGTGAGTCTGTGATGCCTAACCATCAGCACTGCTTGCCTGTACACACGCTCTGCTCATCTCATGCCACAGGAAAAGAAGTGGAAATGAAGCTTGGAAGAGAAGGAGAACGGAAAGGGAAGTAGCACGAGACATTGAGGCCTGTCCTGATCCTGCATCTTCAGTCAGAGGCATTCATTGTCTACTTACTTTTTCTAGACATTAGTCACCAAGCTCATTTCACACTCCAGGATGGAAATGCCAGGTGACATGGTCTTGACTGACACCTGTGTCTTAGAGGCTGAGAATCAGAATGTGCAGAGCCAGCATGGACATTCCAGTGAAGGAACCAGTAAGGTTTCCCTTGTGACCATAGATTATCTATTGAATACAGGCTTGAGGACGTATTGGCCTCCACTGCGTGGCCCTCAGGCCAGGAGCTATCTCTGAGATAGTCGATCTGAAGCAGAAGGAAGGGGAGGGGCACAGGGTGCATGGCATCCCAGTACACACAATCGTTTGAAGGAAGGAGACAAACGCAGGGCTGACTCTAAGTGACAGCTCTCTCAGGATATGGTGGAGCACTGCGGAGTGGGCAGGACATGCTCAGGCCTTTCAGCAGAAGGCTCTGTCTAAGCTCCCCCTGCAAGCCTTCTGCCTTCTGTGTGGACATGGATGGTTTGGGGACCAAGAGGCAAATACCGGCTGGACAGAGGGAGGCTTGGCCTGAGCCTGCTGTGCTACCCGCTAGGAGGAACCACTTGGTAAAGGTTTCCTATGACCCTTCAGAGCTTTCATGGATAGACAAGAACATCTGCGTTTGCTAAGCCAGCAAGGGTAGTTGGGGAGATCAACTGTTCAACAAATTGAGTTATTCAGAAGACTGACATAATAGAAATAACCCACTTCGGCTTCACACAGTGACAGAGACCAGAGCCCAAAGCCCTTCTCTGTGATCTCATCTCCACGTTGCCATGAGGAGGATCCTACAAAAACGAGTCATAAATGATGTGCGCATGGCTATCACTTGGAACTGTTTATGAATTCTGTGTTAATTAGCGTGAATCAGTTAATGAAGTAAATGAATTTAAAACATCTCATTCATAACTTGTTCAAATATTCTGTAAGAAAAGTCATTTATCACTGGAAAAAACCCAACCTGCTAATGTATTCTGGAAACTAAGCAAAGAAAATCCCTTGAACCAGAGCTGTCTGGCACATCTTCCCATCCTTGCTCCTAGCTGTGACAGCCTGACAGCACCTGCTGGGCACTCACCTGGAGCAGGGCATGCCAGAGAAAGAGGCAAGAGCATTCCCAGCAGGGGCCTGCCTCACTTGCACCCGCAAGGCCACGCAGTGGGGAGGACACTGGTCTCTCACAGGGATGGAGGAAGGGGAGAAGAAAGCACAGCCCCGAAGTCCTTCATCAAGCCTCCCGTCAGTCACACAGGGCCCTCTCGGGAGACATCTTTATATATTTTTGGAGCAGGAAATGCACAGTAGGAAATGGACCATCAATGTCAATTTGACTCATTTAAAAGTAACGGTGAGTGAGTAAATGTCCTGGGAATCCTAGGGTTTTAAGAACCTGGCGGCTTCTTCAATCAGAAGAGGTATGCCGATTGGCATGCTGCTCCCCAGCATCTCCCGTCTCCAAGCCATCCCATGGAACCTAGGTGCTTTTCAAGAATTGCTTCTTGCACTGCCTCTGCCAGTGTCTGGGGAGCGGCCCTGCATGAGCTGTTCATTCCAAGGGCTGCGAAGCCCTCTCCGCAGTGCCCTGCTAGCCACTCTGTGCCGGGCTTCATGCTGGTGTGCTTCATAAAGCCGATTTCAGCGACCGGGTGAAACGGGTATTTTCCCACTGTGAGTTAGCATAATTAAACGATGTTAACAAGATCCTAGTCACAGAGCCTGAATTTGGACAAGCCTTCCAAACAGCAATATTGCAGACATCTGCTTCCTGCCAGCCACTGTCAGAAGAACTTCGCTTTTATTAATCATTAAATCCACACAACAATGACATAAGGTCATCTTTAACATGTGGGATGAAATAAGGTAGGGATGGTTATGCAACACCCTTGTCAGTAACTAAACAGGGAGCTTAAGAAAATTCATGCTCCTATATTGAAGAGGTATGAAAGCTGGTGAGAATTAGTCAAAGCCCACCTCTCATGCAGTTTGTACTTCCTGTCTGATCAGTTGGAGATGCTGTGACTTCCTGGTGACGGGCTTAGCTGGACTCCAAGCTGATATCGGAAGTGCTGAGAATGACCGTGGCTTTGGATAACTGTGCATTCGGCTGTGCTGATAGCTTATTTCAAGCAGCCATGAAACATCAGAGTTGGAAGACTCTCAAAGCAGCAGGGAAGACATTAATTTTGGTTTGGGGGCAAATTTCGAATGGATTCAACGACATGCTCATCTCCAACGGATGACACTAGATGACAGAGGCCTAGCGACACTACACGCAGGCGTTCCCATCTGGCTCTGAGCGTCAGCCTGAGCTCTGCCTGGGACAATAGCAAAGGTGGGTTAAGGTAGCGTTGGAGCATCGCTAACCTTGGAGGAAACCAGATCATCCTCCTAAGCTTAATCTGCAGCGCTGCTTAGTGGTCACACATGTTCATTTCTCCGGGAGAGGCGTTTTAGTAATCTTTGTCATCTTTTTTCCCATAACAAATAAATGTGTTTGTGTTTTGTGTCTTTCCTGCAAGGATTTCTAACAAGGCTGACATTGTTCATAAACAAATATTCAGATGAAACACATGTAAGATGATTATGTCCTGTATTTAAAGATGAAAGCCTGTAATTCCACATTTACTTCATAATAGATTATCCATTCACACTAACTGAATAAATTTAGGCTAGCTGTTAGATAGCTGATAAAATAATAGGCTACCTTTTGTCTGGAGTGAAACTGAAATGTGAGTAAGAAGATGCATAAAGCATTAGGGAGAGTGGCAGGGGGTGCAAGGAAGAGAAGTACTGCAGTGGGAACCGCACAGCCCAAGAAAGTGGTCCACGTGGGAATTGTCTTCCGGTGGCTTAGCAAGAGAAGAAGGCTGTGGGGAGGATCTATGCGTTCTAGCATCAAGCATATTGCCTGACCTATAATTTACAAGAACAGTCAATTGCTTGATACTTTCTTGTCCCCCACATTGCTCCCTGACTCATCTTGGCTACAATGGAGCCTTTAGTTTGGAATAACATCTTCTGGCCATCAGGTAGCAGGGAGACCCAGGAATGTAACTGACCAATTATACGGGCACAGCGTGATTGGACAATGTACAGACAGGAGGTTCACAGCTCTGGTCCACCAATTTTACATGTAACATTGAGGAACAGCCTGTCACATCTGCCTTCCATTTGGGAACACCAGGCATTTATGAGCTCTTGGGACTCAGCCAGGTGCCTCTAGGTTGTGCTGGGGAGAGGAATTACACTCCTGCTAATCTTTATCTTGCACTGCATCAGAACAGACCAATTTTTAGCAAATGCAGCTACCCCGGTAGCTGTAAAACGGACTCCCACATAGAGAAGATTGAGGCCCCCCGAGAAGCTTGGATGCTGCCCGGGGTTCTCAAATCCCAGGCGTTCCACTTCTGCAGACAGTCTGAGAGTGGAGAGAAAGCTGTGACCTACAAACTCCTGCACAAACTGCAGAGCAACCATGGAGACTTGGGTTTCTGCTAGGCCAGCCCTTCCTGCTCGCTTGAGCAGATGAGACTGGGGACAGCGGCCAGTGAAGGCAGCACACATGAATGCTGCCTGCAAATCGAAATCCAAGCCCTCTTAGGAGAACGCCAGCAGCTGAACTGTGGTGCGTGTTTGTCTTAGACATTTTATCTCTGTGAAATGACTCCATTCTTCATAACAATGCTTATAGGTGAGGAACACAGCTTACACGGCTCCCAAACGCCGAAGACGATTCTAGAAACACAATGTGTTTCACATGGTAGACCCACCAGAATTTCCAATTGTGCAAAAGAGATTATCAATACTTACTATTTGTGATTTCATATAATTCTATCCTCGTTCTTTTTTTTTATAACATTTAGTCCTTTTTTTTTTTTTTGGAAAGTCATATATACAGAGAGGAGGAAGATCTTTCATCCGATGATTCACTCCTCAAGTGGCCACAATGGCCAGAGATGCGCCGATCCGAAGCCAGGAGCCTGGAGCCTCTTCCAGGTCTCCCACACGGGGGCAGGGTCCCAAGGCTTTGGGCCATCCTCCACTGCTTTCCCAGGCCACAATCAGGGAGCTGGACGAGAAGTGGGGCTGCCTGGAATTAGAATCAGCCCCTATGTGGGATCCCACTGTGTGCAATGCAAGAACTATAGCTGCTAGGCTACCATGCTCGGCCCTCTATAGTCGTTCTTACATTAGATTGAAAATATTGTTTTCATCTTGACAGGAAACAAATTGCATTTTATGGAATGGAGTTTTTTAAGCAAAGTATCTCTTCTCCAATTGAATATTTTTACATTACTGTTTAAAGCAGCAGAAAGCTTCCATAGGCTGGAATTGTAAACAAATATGTAGGAATTAATTTTTCTCAATAACTATTTAAATAATAGGAAAATAGAACATTCTTATAATAAATACTATTGGTTTTACAGATTTCTACCAAAATTTATAATGCATCATAAAATCATGATACTGTGGTCAGCTTCTAATTAAGTGAATTATACAGAAGAGGATAATAATTAAAAGTGGATTTATACCTGGCATGGCAGCCTAGCGGCTAAAGTCCTCACATTGAATGCTCTGAGATGCCATGTGGGTGCTGGTCTGTATCCTGGCAGCCCCGCTTCCTATCCAGCCCCCCGCTTGTGGCCTGAGAAGGCAGCTGAGGACAGCCCACAGCATTGGGACCCTGCACCTGCAGGGGAGACCTGGAAGAGGCTCAAGGATCCTGGCTTCGGATTGGCTCAGCTCCAGCCATTGTAGCCACTTGGAAAGTGAATCATCAGTTGGAAGATCTTCCTCTCTGTCTCTCCTCCTCTCTGTATATCTCTATATCTTTATTTTATATCTCTACAAAAATAAAATAAATCTTTAAAGAAAAAATAGATGTGAAGGACTATTTTCAAGCGTCTGCCTTCAGAGTAGGGTACGTGGATATTCATGCGGTGGGAGAGTTTTAGGCACAGGAGGTGAGAGGAAGCTGGCCTGAGAGCTGCATCACTTGTCAGCACTCACGCGCAGGAACATTAGGAATTTCCGTCACTGTGTCTGTCTATAGCGCCAATCAAACTGTAATCACTGAAAATAGCGATGTCAGAAGCCATTCTTCCGGATAACCAAGCTGAAGGCATTTCACATGAGAAAGTCACAGGAGTGGAAGAGCTTAATGTGGTCTTCTCATTTTGGTTGTTGTTGCTGTTGGAGGTGGTGGTGGTGGTTTGTTGTTTTCTTTTGTTTTAGTAGCTCATGCTGAACACGCCGTGGTCACCTGCGGGAAGTCACTTGCCCGCTGCACACTGTAAGACCACTGGAGACGCACAAAGGCTCTGCTCTGCAATGTACTGCTTCTCTCCCATGTGACCGTGCACTGAACACAGGGCTGCCTGGCGGACAGGCCTGAGAAAACAGAGCAGCCCAGCTTCGACCGGCTCTCCTGCCTGTCTGTGATGTGATGTTTATAAAAACAGCATCCTCACTAAAGCAGGGATCCCACAATCCCACCACCTCCAGGGTATGTGCCCTTCGTGGAAGGAAAACCAGCTCGCCATCTCTAAACGCAGTAAAGCTGCGCGGCTGCCCGTTGGAAGGTCTCCCTTTCCATCAGGCTCCAGCGCATCTCCTTTACTTCAAAATATGAAACAGGGCGTTTGGAAGAGCAATCAGCTTATCACCCTAAAAAGAGAACATTAAAAATCCTCACTAACTTGTGCTGGCTCCGTTCAAAATAGAACATTCTTCCTAACCTTTAATTTCTCTAATGAAACTGGAAACTTGGCAACAAGAGTTAGGATGGACTACTGGAAAATTTAAGATTTTTCAGTCATGCATATACTATTATTGCCTTTCTATCCCTCATCGAATTAGCACACTGATATCGCAAATAACAATATAGTAAAGCAATGATAGAATAATCTCATGTGGTGAAACAGGTAAGACTGTTATCCTATTTATAATGGCTTTGGAATACTTTACAAACTATAGATAATTATATGTTTTCCACTGGTTTGAAGAGAAATGAAAATTTTTGGTCGTACATTAACATCATTTTCTTCAAGAAGGTTCTTGATTTTATTTTCCATTTCTTCAGTGACACATTAGTCATTCAGTAGCATGTTATTTAACTTCCTGCTGTTGTTAATTTCTTTTTTTTTCTTCCTGTTGTTTTGTATTGTGGCTTTTCATTTAAGGGGATGTATAGTAACTGTGTAATGGAGACTGTCATATCCAGATGTGAGGATACAATACAATATGCATCTCTTCTTCCAAAGATGGACTCCCAAAGAAACTGTTTACTATATCTTGACAATAGGATGCTGGACTCTCTGCCATTGTCCATGCCCTTAATGATGCATGACTGTGTATGAAGAACTATGCTATCGTAATGGTATAGGGGAACTCAGTGAAGGGGTAGGGAATTGGGAAGGTGATAAGGGCAATCCCAGGGTCTATGGACTGTATCATAAAATGATAACAATAAAAAGAATTTTTAAAAAGTAGATGCCAGATATAGGGAATAATAATCTGAAAGTATCTGGAAGAAAAAGAAAATTTTTGAAAGTGATTTCAAGAAGAAAAGTCTTTTGCATATACAATTGTGATTATCCTGTTCATTTAAAAAAAAAACTCCAGAGTCTTTGGCATTATATCATAAAAAAATAAATTAAAAAAAAAACCCTGCATGGTGAGTTCACCTGGACTTTTAAAACAGAAAGTGTGCCTCTGAAATAGCAAAGTAATTTTGACGAAATCATTCAAGATACAGTGAAATTATGTTTTCATTGGGTACAGAGTTTGGGGCAAAGGTAAAAAGTATGCACAATTGAAGAGTAGATGACTCTGTAATACATTTCCATGATAAAATATTTCCTGAACACAAGGGGGTGTTGCCAGCTTCACTGCTTGGCCTTTCCCATTAAGAAGTGAGCACCGTCCTGTGGCTTTAAGCTATGCCTCTCTACCCTCTCTGGCCTTCAGAGGTAAATGCAGTTGCTCAGGCCCTGGATTCAATTAACTGCTATCTATCCTTGCTCTGCTCTTCTTGCTTGAGCCGTGCTTATGGAACACAGAACAGCACCAGGCAGACATGCCTGCACAACTCTGGAAACAGATCATTTCCCTATGGTGTTGTCCTTCTTGCGCCCCTACGTCCAGGTCGAGGGCGGCTGGGAGTCGCGGGTGGAGGGTCACTCAGGTGTCTGTTTCTGTATCCAAGCAGGTTCTTTCACTCCAGATTTTGTGAAGATAAAAAATGGACTGCGAATTGTTGTGGTGTGTGATTGTACCCTTTGCTAAGTGGTTCGTATTTTCCCATTTGTAACAAACCACAGCTGCTTCTTGTTTAAACCTGTCATCTCCCTCGAGGAGGCTGACCCCTGTGGCTACAAGTGGCTCTGAACATACTCCTGCTGTCCTTTCGGCTTGGGCTCTCTCTGAATCATTGGGTCCCCCCCAACACCACTGCCGCCATCACCCCCCCACACGCACACACACACACACACCTGCATTTCCAAGTTTCTTGCCAGTCCATGCATTCTTTCTGCTACGGAAGCTTGAATTAGGACCAGGGCAGTTCTCTCTACCTGTTCTTAACATTTACATTTCAAGCACAGAATTATAGATGAATCCTTTACAACTGGGCGATTTAAGCTGCTTTCTGTGGAACTAGAAAACTTCTCTTTTAACATCAAATGCTTTCCAAAATGAACTAACGGAGCAGCTCAGAGGAGACAACGGACTCTCAGGCCAGTGGGTGTGGTTGTTATCTTGCTTTAGCACTTACTGTATGTTTGATTTCAGGTACTTACTTATCCTAAGTCTCAGCTCATTTATTCTTAATGAAGAGATTTATGTTGACACTCAGTGCATGGGGCTGTTTGGAATATGGCTTGAGCTCAGCGCAGACACCATAACTGAAAAGGAGTGAGTGCTCCCAAAATACAGGCTCTTGCAATCTTGCTTTATTAAGGTTGCAGCAACTCCGCACAAAATCTCTCTGCCTGGGACTTGAGCTGTCTACGTTAGCTGCACCTGGCCCCAGCAAGAACCTCCGTAATTTCAGCCTGGATCATTGACGACACAGGACACTTCATTAGTATAATGCCATTTCCTAATTTCTCAGTACACAACTATTTTGAACACATCTGTAGGTTTGGTGAAGAAGAACTATTTTTTGAATCCACTCCAAGAGTCAGATACAATGATTTGTGATGAGGGCCGTATGTCCAATTGCCTTCTGGGTCTGTTGGTTGCTCCAGGCAATTTGGCATAAAATTGCAGACATTGAAGGAATCTGTAAGAGGGCATCATCATTTCTCTGGCCTCCCATCTTTGAAATCGCTAATACTTTCCATGACCTTTAAGAGAATATTTAGTGATGGGACCATCTACACCCTGGAACAGACTTTCCACTGGCAAAGAGCCTTACTGATTGGCTGCACTGTTCCCGCACCTTCTGAAGATCCATTTGTGAGCCCTCTAGTCTGGGTGCCAGGCGTCCTGGGAGGAATCAAAGGCATGCCCTTACCTACCTAATTATCCTGGCTGTATTTCCAGCTGCTTACGCAACGATGACTGCAAGGGAGGAAATTGCTGTCATTTGCAGGAGTTGACGTACATACCATCTCTGCATTCTTGCAGACCTTATTTGTGAATGTCTAAGTTTAGATCCAAGGGCTAGATCAAGGCTTGCTTATTTTAAGCACCATAACTTTCATAGTGGTTCCAAAACATCTCTGAAACCCAGCCTTTTGAAGTCTATTAATAGCAAACAAACAAGAAAAGTTAGAACTACTTAAAATGTAATGCATTATTTTCATAAAAGTTGAAACTTCACAGCTTTCCTGCAACCGGAAGGACAGTCTAGTCATCAGTGCGGCTGAGCTTTAAAAGGTATTTAGAGTTTTCCTTTCTCCTTCCACTGTAGCTTCATGCTGTATCTTGTGGAACTGTTTCAAGGCTGCTTTTCAAATGCACAAATCAGCTCACATATGAAAAAGCAGCACTCTCAAGGAAAATGATTATTGGTTGCATAGTTCATACACCTCTCTGTTATTGTCGAAGGACTTGAAGAAAATCAAGCAATGAAAGCCAAATGTTGGTTGATACAGAAGCTGAGAAGCAAGAGCTGATGGGATGCAGATACGTCACTTGCACATCTTCACAGAAACACATTTTACCTGGCATTAACAGAACCCCAGATATTCACAACTATGCATAGCACAGAGAGGAAAAATCTATTGTATGCATCAATAAAAGAACCATGTACTGGAAGGGTTTAATCCCCAGTAAATTACATATATGTTAAGTTTAAGATGATTGATATAGGGAAGACATTTGAGCAACACAGACAAAAATGAACAACTGAGAAAAAGGGGAGGTGTTCCTTGTGTGTGAATTTTTGTATTTGAAGATTCTTGTGTAGTGTGGACAGTCTTAGATCACATGCTATTTCTCAGCTCTCTCTCATGTACTCCCAACTCCATCCTGGGTACATATTTTAATAATATTTCATGTTATTTTATAAAGACTATATCTGACAATTTTGCAATTCAAACTCAACTCTCCTTAGTTGTCTTGTGGTAAATTACAAGTCATTCGGTCAGAGCACCTCGGCTGCTGCTGGCTTTCCAATATCTGTATCACAGAGTCTTCCTTGATGGTGTATTTTTGCTACTGCCTCACTTGGCGTCTTATTTCCTCCCCTACACCCTCTCAGGCTCGTTTTGTGCTTCTTTTCCATTTTCCGTGCTCGTAGCTTTCTTGTATTCTTCATAATTCCTACCAAGCAAGCAGTAACTAGAGTCTTGAAGTTTGTCATTCTTTCACATGTATCTTACATCTTGAAATACAAAAATGTAAATGGGTGAGGATGTGTGGAGGTCAACAGAAGCATGTCAGTGAATACACACACACAAGAAAAGCTAACACACACAAAAAGGTTTTCTACGTGCTGTGAGTAGAACTCATTTTTCTTTCCTGTTAAAATCTAGATTTTTTTGGTGTTGAATGAAATACAGCATATGAAATCACTGTTTTTATCTGACAATCATAATCGCATAATTGCATACCAGGAATTTCCTGTAAGTCAATCTGGTGGAATTAGTAGGCTCATAACTCAATAATAATTTTTACTCAAAATTGTTTTCATCTATAAAGCTAGAAGATTGCATTGCCACCAGAGTGAACACCAGGCTGGTAGCAACTAACATGCTGCTTCACTATAATTCTAATTTTCTTATCTCTCAAGGACAAAACTCATAGGTCAAGGGATTTCTTTAAATTCTCTAAATCTTCCCTCACTGACTGGACAGGGTCCTCTGCTTTACCGTGTTATCCTGGAAGCCTCAGAAGCTTTGTTTAACCAAAGCAGCAAAAGTGATTTTGCTGAAGCAGCCAATGGTAAAGAAACCTGAACCTAGAAAACCCCTACCTGAAAACGAGCTTTCTTGAGCCCAGGGAGACTTTAATTAATGTTAATGGAGAAACATCCTTCAAAACCCAATTAAGCACTTAAATATGTTCTTAATGATCTCTGCTCCCTGAGTCAGGGTATGGAGAGGGGAACTGATTTAACACCAGGGATGGAACATAAATGCTCGTGGTGCGGTTTGCTGCTTTCTCTTGATGAACAAGCTTTCCTCTGGATTTCCCGTCCGCTCCGAATGACCCACGGACTCCTCGCCCTGCTCTCTTGAACTCTGCTCTGAGAAGGATAGCCGCTGAGCCAAAGCGGTCCCTGCTGCATAATAACACTCTATAAAGTACTTGGAAAGTACCAACAGCTTTGGAGAGCCTAATTATGCTGCAGGTGTTGCATGTCCTCCAGTGTGCAAACTGTCTTGCCGCTCTCTCCATCACAGAGCTGACGCAACGAGGAACCCTGTCCTTGGAGAGCCATCTGCCTGAGAGTGCCTCACCACTCTCATGATTGGCACTGAGCTCAGATGAGCACACGTGTCCCATGATGTATCGCCTCATTAAAAATGGTTAAATGAAATTAAGAACTAACATGCTTCCCTGTGTCTAGCACTCCTTCGAAATGCTAGAATGTCCAGATCTAAAATAGAGTGTATAATTTATCTCGGGTATCTCCAGTTGAAATAGTATTATACTTGAAATTATGAGCAAAATGACATGAGAAAACACTAGAACATTCCTATGCCTTCGTTCCTACATCAACTGAGTGCTTGTTGGCCTAAACCCCAGGAAGTAGACGGCTTTTGGACGAGCTCCTCGGGGTAATTAAGGGTAAAATTCTCCTGCAGAGAACCAGAGCATCAGCCGCTCCATCTTTCTCCATGCTTGATGTGGCTCCAACTGGCAATCCAACCAACTCAGAAGGACTGAAGCATTTGGGACATGTGTTTTAGATAAACGTGACAACAATGCATACGGGATGGGTTAGGTTATGGTTTAACTCATTAACTTCTAGACCTCTTGCTTTTGATAGCAGGATTGATTGTTTTCTAATTTCTCTAATTTCAAAACTTTTTATATCAGTGAATCCTTCCTTCTACCTCCTTGAGAAGCAAGATTGCCTAGAAAAAAAATTAAGGGTCTGATTTTGCTGCGTTAGACTGTCAATTTGACAGTAAAGATATCATTTCAGAACAATGAAAGGAGTTACATTGTTAAGTACATCTTATTTTTATTATACATATATTTTCCCAAAAAAAGGTAAGAATAGATTCTCGTAGTTATTAATCTTATTTATGATTTATCATTGCTTCTACCATTAATTATGTAAATTAATACAAAATTCAGATTAACAACCAGTAATTTTTTCAAAATGTGTTGATTTTAGGAGTTGGTGTTGTATACTGCAGATGGATGATACCTCTCTATCTCTCTGTTTTCTCAGGTATTTTAGAGGGAAATATGTTGGCCACATGGGATGCCAACATTGCAAGCAATGGCTTAGGCCATTATGCCACAAGGCCATTCCCAATTGATACTTTTAGCAATGTGTCTTGGCATATGGTCTTAACATAATAGGTACTTCATAAATGCTGAGGGAATAAATAAGTTAGTCAAAAGTGATGTTGCTTCTTGTACTGTTTTATGTTCCACCTGAAGAACTGACATTTTAGTGTCTGGTCTTTGACAACACAAATCATTAGCAAAGTCTCTTGAGATTTGATTATACTTTATGTTTGATGATGCATGCCTAGTTATTTTATCATCTCTAAGATATTATGAGGTTGGTTATATTAACTGAAGCTCTAACAAACAAGGTAAGTGCAAATAAATGCACTTCTCCAACATATCCAAAGCATTTAGTCCTCAAGGAATTTCCATTCAAAGGATTCTTACATCTTCACTATCTATTCATTTTTAAGATTTATTTTCTATTTTATTGGAATGGTATATATACAAAGAGAAGGAGATACAGAGATAAAGATCTTTTATCTGTTGATTCACTCCCCAAGTGGCTGCAACAGCCAGAACTGAGCTGATCCGAAACCAGGAGCCAGGAACCAGGAGTTTCTTCTAGTTTCCCACGTGGGTACAGTAGCCCAAGGTCTTGCGCCTTCCTCTGCAGCTCTTCCAGGCCATTTTCAGGGAACAGGAATGAAACCAGGGCAGCCAGGACAAACACTGGTGCCTGAATGGGTTGCTGAGCCCGCAAGCAAAGGATGAGCTTGCTACGCCTCCACACCAGCCTAGCAACCCCTGTTTCCGTGCTTTTAGGTCTTTCTACTGACACGCATCTTCCCTAGAGTTTCCCACAGTTTCTAATATCGCACTCCCAACCAGGTGTAGATCAAGGTACAGGACGAGACTTGGAGAGCTCTCTACACACACCAAAGAAAAACACTGCCTCAACACCGGCATGTTCAAAGTAAAAATCAAGACTCAGGTGTCAGGAGACAGTATGGGATACACGATGAGTCAGAATTGCAGCAGGTACGGGCATCAAGGTATCTAGGTGGGGATAGTTGTGGGATTCTTGTACCAAAATTACTGGGAAAACGTTGCATGTAGATCATTACCTAAGTGAGATGCACAGTAACTATGTTTAGTGAAAATGGAAGACTTGTAGAGACATACCTGAGATTTGAACTAAGGAAGAAGAGAACTGTTTTCCTGAAGATGAAATAGACAGGCAGAGATGAGTCAGGCATGTCCTCAAAGAACTCCCTCTACTATTCCTGGCAGGTATGGAGTAGTTCCACATATTTCAGCAAGTCTCCTGAAACAGTTGATTAGAAAGATGCCTACATTCAAAGTCAGTTGACACCCATGGACTGCATATCCGGCACATACAAAGCACTTTGTAAACATCATAGATGCCAAACATGCTGATGTGTAAGTGTATGGATTCTGGGTTTGCGTTCTGGCATCTTAGCATAGTTGGGTCACTTCCGCTAGGGACTTAATATTCCTGGGACATCCATGCAAAAGAAGCACTATTCCACCTCAAAGTCTTGCTTAGGGAGTAAACACGCTACTACTTTTGATCCCGTCATCAGCAGACACAGTCCACAGTGTCTGCCAGTGTCAGGGGACATCATCAGCTGCTGTTCTACCTGCTGCATCTGGAGATTTGAACTCACCTGCAACCATCGTCATGGAGGCTGCATCAGTTGGCTGGTGGTTACTATGAAACAGGCCTGAATTATTTCAGGGAACAGGTCTGTAAGACTCAAGCACAGCACCATATGTTTGATTATTCACTTAATTCCATAGAAAATGCAAATCTGTTTCTATTTGTACTATGTTAAAAAGACAGATTAAAAGAGACAATTTCCATCCAGGCATTTACACAGCTTAAAAAGATGGTTTCAAATAGTTGATAAGAAATGTGTGATATAAAATATCATGCATGAATTTCACTTGATTGTACTAAAATAAGCTATTACTATTTCATTTCCCATAATATGTTGAAGTACCTGTAAATAATTACATTATTTTTCTTATATTAGGAAACTGAAAAGAAATTTTCTGACTCAGATTAATTTTAAATCAAGAGAAAATTAAATTTTAAGAAATAAAATCAACGTATATGTTTGCTAGCATAATTTGAAAGATGAGCATTTAGCCTGCCAGTAAGATAGAGGTTAGATTCCCCCAACTCACATCAGAATGTTTGGGTTTAATTTTCTGCTCCAGCTCTGCCTCCAGAGTGAGGTCGCAGTGATGGTTCAGGCATTTGGGTTCCCTCCACCCATGTTTGAAAAATTCAACTCTGAAATATTGGTACAGAAATGTCCTGACAATATGGCTGTAAGTACCAACTATAGGCACGTATCAACAGCATTAATATCTTAGTTCTAGAAGGTACATGACTGTAACATCATCAGATTGCCAGATAATTTTATATGTAGCTTATTATTTCAAATTTTCCAAATGTTACTTGGAAGTAAGGCACTTCCAGGTATGCCTGCCCCATTCCTCCTTCCAAATGGCTCTTGAGGAAGACTGGTTACATTGACCTGGACCCAGCGCAGGAGGAGCCTCCTTGGAAGCCATCTTGCCTTTCTTTCCAGCACTAACAGAGCTTCTGCCGTCTTTGTAACTAGCCTGATGACCTGGCAAGGCGAACTCATACACAAAGGCCTTTCTTCATGCTAGAAGATGTGGTTGCTTACTTACTGTGGGATTAACTCGCACTACCACTATGTAAATATTCTTTTCTGGGTGGACAGTAGAATCACTGTTGGTCTTTAACATCTGTCAAAAATCCCAAACTAAGCTGTATGAACTACTTTCAAAATGTTAATAGAATAATATTAAGATTTTAAGGAAGATTCTGCCTTGGTTTCCTTCCCCCAAATCCCTGAGGATGACCCAGGAATCCCACACAGTGAGAACACGTTGCCCTGTCTCTGTGAAAATCTAGCCACATCCTGTGTCCCCAAAACAAAACTAAGCTCTGTTAGGAAAGATATTCACCACCTGAAGTAGCATTTCAAACATGTCTATCTTTAGCATTTTTCTTTTATTTTTGGCCTTCAAAAACTGCTGCATTGGTGGTCATTTGCAAAGGTCTTCCCAGGGCTTGGTAAGTTAGCCCGTCATCAAGGCTCACAGTTTGAGTTTCTGCTCCATGCAGACTCTCAGGGTCAAGCAAACTGACTCTCACTATCCAAACTGCAAGATATTTCTGTGTAAACTTGACATGTTGTTCATTTCTAGTGAGAGTTTGGCTCAAGGTCAGTTTCTACTATGTGCATGCAGAGGCACTGTGAATGCAAGAGAAAACATTCCAAGCATGTACAGTCTGCAAAGGGAAGCAGAAAGAAGAACGCATGGTGGTTCACTTAAGTTCACATGAGAGCGTGGTGCAGAATCTTCAGAGCAGGTGCAGGGGAGGTTCATAGAGGAGGTCACAGGGGCTGTGGTGGAAGTTCAAGGTACCCTGGGAGCAGGGGTTGCAAAGTACATGGCACACCAGTGACCTACACGTCACTTGTTCTAGCCACAGAGCTTAGAGTGAGGACAGGAAGCAGATGGCAGGACAAGGTCACCGAGTTCTGAGTCTGATAACAACTGTGGACTCTTCCTGTGTGTGTGTGTGTGTGTGTGTGTGTGTACGCACACATGCTGACACTCATGTGTGAGGAGAGGGAGGATATCGAAAGATTCCAAATGAGTTCTGAAATAAATTCCCTTTAAAAGGATTACTCTGGGCGGAGGCCTGAGCGTCTCAAACCTCGGACAGCCATGCTGCCCAGGGTGCTGGGGTGCCCTGCCACGAGTCCAGCCTAGCACAGCCAGGCTTACCACCATGTATGTAAGTACATGGGGTGAGCCGCTCGCGGGTGGCTTCCTGATCTGCCGGAATCCTGGTTTGATGGCCCTCTTTTGGGATTGGGGAGGGGTTGTCCCAGGGCTCTGAGAAGCGGATCTGGACCTCCTCAGTGCGCCATGCAGCTGGAGTGGGGGAGGAGCTCCCGCACGGTTTCCAGATTGCCGGAATCCTGGTTTGATGGCCCTCTTTTAGGAGTGGGAGGGTTGTCCTGGGACTCTGAGAAGCGGATCTGGGCCTCCTCAGCGCGCCATGCGGCTGGAGTTGGGGAGGAGCTAGGAGGATTCGGGCGGAGGCCTGAGCGTCTCAAACCTCGGGCAGCCATGCTGCCCGGGGTGCTCGGGTGCCCTGCCACGAGTCCAGCCTAGCACAGCCAGGCTTACCACCATGTATGTAAGTACATGGGGTGAGCCACTCGCGGGTGGCTAGTGCGCCATTTGGCGCCAGGCTGCGCCTGCTGGCCGCCCGGCCAGGACATTCTGGAATTTGATTCCTTTGATATGCTACAGGAGTCACTCCATGCTGAACCCACAGTTCTCTGAGAATGTGTATTAGTCCTTAAGAGTCTCAATTTCAGTAAATCTTCCTCTGAAGAACCTGTAGTCACTTTATAGTGCAGATTACCAACACCAGTCCCTTCAAAAGCAAAATTCTGGGCTTGTCCAGCAGGATACCCCATTACCTGATAGGAGGAGGGATCAGCAGAGTGGTCACAGAAGGCAAGACTATGACATTGTCTGGCATTTGAGAACCATACTCGGGGCTAGAATGTGTCAGGTATGGGTGGACCAATCCCTGTGCAAACTCTGACCCCACTGGATGGTTTAGAAGGGCCGAAGGAGTCTATGCAGGAGGCATGACAGTCTATGGGGCGCGCTGGGCTAACCCAGAGCAACCTCTGGCATACTTAACACTGGCTGGGAACAAGCCTGGTTGGGGAGCTTGGGGGAGGCCTTGGCTGGGTGGAGGTTACCAGTAAGGGGCGCAGGAACTGGAAGGGGGCTGAGTTCTGGTCGGGTCACAGTTGTACTCCCTTGGCACAAACATGTATTCGGACTTGATGCACCATGCTGGGTTAGACTGCAACACAGTTTGGTGCTCTGGAGGACCAGAGTAGATGTGGGACGGACTCGGCTAGGTTTCAACCCCAACTGAGCCATATATGAGCTATATGTGGGTATGGACAAGCCGTGGCTGGGCTGAAACTCTCAAACAGCAGGGACCAGAATGGGTTGAAGAGCGGTGCTGGCCAAAGGACCTGCTGGTATGCGTGAAACCTGACACCAGGAAGGGGTCTGATGGAGGAATCTGAACAGTTCCTCTGACAGGACACTGACCCTAGAAATAAATGCAGGAAGTATGGAAGTAAACAACCCAGAAGAGGCTTTGGAAAGTGACCCACTGGCATTCATTTGGCTCAGGTTGGGGGCAGACCAGGCTGAGTCGGTTCACATCATCCACTGGCAAATCCGAGTGCTAGAATTGTGAGGGGGCCTGGCCAGGTTTGGTTGCGATAACAACAGTACAAAACACCAAATGCCAAGCTGAAATGGCCTGTGCCAATAGGGAATGCAGCACCCAACCAGCACACCTCCTACTGATTTAGGTGAGGGATGAGTGTGTGATGGGCAGAGCCGGGAAGAGCTGCAATACTCATCGGTTCCAATGGAGGTCGGGGCTCAGAATAGAACCAACCCAGGGATTACAACCACCAGCTGATCGGAGTGATGGACTGTGGCGGGCACTGTGCTTACTAGTAGTGTGTTTAGGAGCCTGGACTGGGAACACCTCAAAGTTTCTTTGGGGATTCCCCTGAACAAAATGGAGGAATCAAAACATTAACCAAGAAAAGATAGAAGATGGAGTAGATCAATCAACCACCTCAGATATATGTTTGCAGCGAAAAACTGGACAAGGGGAAACTCTGAGATGGACTATGTCAATCAGTGGACTCTGCACCAGTCTCATCGTACCTGGATTGTTGCTGATCTAATTGATCGAGGTGATGCTCTGCTGGCTCTGCCCTCAAACCTGAGAGGGCCTCCCTAAGAGGCCGTTGAACTTGACTGGACAAGTGGGATGCTGGACTCTGTATGGTGTGAGCTTTTAATTAGGGAGTCTTGGCAGAACTTGGACTGTGGTTATGCATCGAGGTGGGGGGACTCACCATGGGGGAGGGGTTTGGGGTGAAGAGGGGAGAATCCCAGTACCTATGAAATTGTGTCATGTAATACACTGTAATTAATGAATACATGAATAGAAAAAAATAAAAATAAAATAAAAGGATTACTCTGACTAGGACTAACAAATGAAGGCTGTAAGGTAGGATCCCCCGGCAATGGGCGCTGCAGCAAGCCTGGAGTGGTTTGCAGAGGTCAAGTAGCCAACCTAGATACCAAGTGATTTCACCAAGCATGAAATGGATAGAGAAGAAAGCAGCCATTCAGATTTGCGAATGTTAATGTCTGAGTTCCACCCCCAACTTAGAACCTGCACACCATGAACAGTAAGGTGCATTAGCCCGTGGCAGGTGCTCTGCCAGGCTGTGGCTTACATCAGCAGCGGTCTCGCTCCCACACCCCTAGAACTCAGGCCACTAAAGCATTCAGGCTGACACGGACAGTCTTAATACAATCCACCAACAAATGATACTGCTGTGAAAGAAAGTCAGCCCTTACCAATGTTAGGGAAAGTAAATACAACAATGAATTGGAAGAGGACAACTTCTTTCGTCTAACATTCTTCTTGCTACCCCAAATTGGAAGCCAACATGCTAATCTTTTCAGCAAGTTAGCATAAGGGGTTTCCTCACAAACTTCATGACAAATGGAATTGATTTTGGTTCAAAGCACTGTGACAGTAACATTTCGTAATACATATGCAGGATAAGATCACGGGAATGTGTATTGCAAAAAACTTTGGCATGCATGTCACACGATTTTGCACAGAAATCACATGTAATCTCATTTCCATTAAAACATTATGCGTTTCTTTGCATAACTACAATATGAATTTGTGTCTAGCTTTAAAGTGTAGACTTGAATTTGAAGCAAGGCATCAAATGTAATGCAGAAATAATGAGAACATGACATACTACTAGAAATGTGCAATTCATGGCCATCTTGTGAATGGTTATCATCGAATGGGACACAGGTCCACACAGATGGTCATGCATGATTGCAGTACCATTCCGCCCCCCACGACCTGAGCACTGCAAGGCCAGCAAAGCTGGGCATGGGCTACCCCAGGCTCATCTTTCCTTACACCTGACACATTCCTTTGTAGGGTCCCACAGCTTGATGCCATGTGCCATGAATGTCAGGAAGCCGGTGAAGCTTCTTCTCTCAATTGCTGTTCTCATCAGGAATATGGCAGGGAGGTCATGAGACACAGTGCCCCAGACTGGCATCTTTACCTCACTTTAGCTCTTTTGGGTGCCATCCTCCAACAGGCTGTGGCAGACAAGGGCTTCTGAAACAGAAGAAAATGAGGAGAGGAGGGCCTGGCGGTGTGGCCTTAGCGTCCTCGCCTTGAACGCCCCGGGATCCCATATGGGCGCCGGTTCTAATCCCAGCAGCTCCACTTCCCATCCAGCTCCCTGCTTGTGGCCTGGGAAAGCAGTCGAGGACGGCCCAAAGCCTTGGGACCCTGCACCCGCGTGGGAGACCCGGAAGAGGTTCCAGGTTCCTGGCATCGGAATGGAGCGTAACGGCCCGTTGCGGCTCACTTGGGGAGTGAAACATCGGATGGAAGATCTTCCTCTCTGTCTCTCCTCCTCTCTGTATATCCGGCTTTCCAATAATACTAAAATCTTTAAAAAAAAAAAATGGGGAGAGGACACCAAATCCTCTGGTAGGTGGGGGAAGGGCTCAGGATGGCCACCACACCAAAAGCCAGCAAAGGCTTAAAAAACGCTGTTGACAGGAAGTGACTTGAGGAAACACATTATGAAGGGGCTCCAGAAAGTTCATGGACATTTTGAAGTCAACTTTGGCACTGAAAATATTCAAATCCATATGTATGGGTATATAGAGAATATGTTAGAAATGCAAACACACTCAGTGGTATCTTTTAAATAATACAATATATTATACCAACAATCACATGCAGATCCTTACATCCAGGCCCAGTCCTCGCCTTCCTCCACCACTGTCATCCATGGTCCATCCGAATCCCCACTTTCAAAACAACAAGCACAGTTAGTTGGCCTTCCAGACTCTGAGTCTGGGGGGTCACAGGGACCCTAGGGAATCCAGGGACCCCAGACCCAGACTCTCCCTTACTTTCCTCACTTTCTGAGTCCTCTAAGATGAAGTAGATTACAGCAGTTCCCAAGCAGAGTGCCTTGACAGAGCTGTCATCACCTCTCACCTTAAGGTTTCCCCAACAAGTCTCAGTGTGTCTTGGGAAAAATAAGAAAGGAGAAAATGCATTGGTATCCAACCGTTATGTAGGACTCATGTTCTCATTTAGACAGCTTTGTAATTTAGTCTATCGCTCATCCCACACCAGTTCAGAGTGTCTCTTGACAGGCGATATGGAGTTTTTGCTCAGTCACTCACTGCTCAGAGCAGGGCAAGAGTGTACGTAAACAGGCCATGGGAAATAACCTTTAAGAATATAACTGCCTACTGGAGTAACTTGACTCCCTCATATGGACAGACTCTGCGTGACATAAGTACATGGTTTGCTGTGACCTTCTTATTACAGGGTCTGGGCACAGGCATTTACCTTCCTTCCCCAAATTATTCTTTGCCTGCATACAATCATTTATCCTAGTCAGTAACACGTAGCCAAGCGATTTATCTATTGTTGCTCTGTGCAGGGGAAGCTAAGGATTTCTGACTCCCTGCACTGTAGAGTTCTTAAAGACATTACACTTTGGAGCATTACCTTCACTTTGGCTCATACGATTAGTTAGAAAGTCCTGTCATGCTTTCCCAAATTAATCATTGCGTTCCTCTTAGCTCTGACACCAAAGAAGATCCTTTGCAACCTGCTTCTTAAAAAAAATCCAGAGAATCATTAGAAAGTATCTTGGAACCAATTACCTTCCAAGGCTTGGAATGCTCCTTACGGCATTCTGGCAAAGTGTTCTAAAACCGATTTGAATGTTTCCAGCTGCAGAGAAGTCAGCAACCCTGGTGTTAACTTGTTTTGCTTCTGCAGCTCTTCTGCAGAGGAAGCTGATCTTCCTATTGTAGCAACATTAAGCTATGGGGTCTCCATCTTGCCTTGAATTTCTGTTTCCAAATTTTTGTAAGCTGCTGTCCTCAGTACAGATTTTCTGCTATGCAAAGGTGTGCCAGGCGCCCTGCCTGCACCCCCTCCGACACCCCAGGGCTTCTCTGTTCTTGACCTGAGAGTTTTCCGACTCCTGCTGACTCGGCACCTCACTGTGCACTGACCTTTCCCAAGGTCAGAGACCAGTCTCCTATCTTCCGTGCAAAGCATTTTTGGTCTAGGATGAGATATTTTAGTGGATGTCTTGCATGCATGCAATGCCTCTTTTCTCATAAACATACTCCACAGGGAAAGAAAGACCACAGCAAGATGGAAGCTACCTCATGGCTTTCATCTTTGAAGTTGCAGACAACACATCTCTCTCCTGGTTTTATTTTGCCTCAAGCTCACATCGTTCTCCCTAGTGGCTTTCTGACATCTCTTACACCTGCAATTAAAATGTTGGGATATGTGTAATATTCAAACGAGGCATCTTTATTGTCTATGCAGACACCTGGGAGTTGATCCCAAGACAGAGAAAGTAGGAAGGAGGAAGCAGAAGCTGAGAGTGGCTATTCTCCTGGAAGTCTGTGTTTTCTCCATGGCTAACACCAATGTTCATGAAAAAAAGTGTCATTAACTCAAGCAGCTGAGCAAAGACCTTGCAACGACAATGCAGTCAAAAAAGGACTGAAGGGACGATACTACAAGCAGAGGTGTTGGAGCTGAGGGAGCTGAGTGAGGAGAGCAGATGCCTTCCCAGAGCCCCCAGATAGAATCCCTGGGTTCTGGAGGGAACAGAGGATAGTGCTAGAGAACTGCAGCTCTGCCTGTGCGGTCCAAAAGTTGCCTGATGAGCTGCCGTGTGCTCTCGGGAAACCTTTGTCATCTGAGTGATCACAGGAGAGCCAACTGCAGGCAGGAGCCCGAGAATAGAGCATGATTCGGCCCACTGAAATAAACATACGATTCTGAATCACACAGCGGCACTCGGGATGAACAAAAGTCGTTCTGGACATAAGACAGCTGGTAGCATGCAGACTGTGAGCTTTATAAAAAAACTTAGTGGTGATGGGCTTGGCGGCGTGGCCTAGTGGCTAAGGTCTTCGCCTTGATCCCATATGGCCGCTGGTTCTAATCCCGGCAGCTCCACTTCCTCTCTATCTCTCCTCCTCTCAGTATATCTGACTTTGTAATGAAAATAACATAAATCTTAAAAAAAAAAAAAACTTATTGGCTTCTTCTAGTCCTCATAGAGTTGGTTAGACCCAAGACTCACAAAGGATCCACAGCCCACTGCTGTATCCTAACTGCTGTGTCACATGATGTCATGGAGTCTGTGTCTTTCATTCATGTATGCATCGGGCGTTATTTCACCGCCCTTACGAGACGGAAGCTGCCACTCTGTTTTCTGACAGCAGTGCAGGAGCACCTGCACACAGCACTGCCACACAGCTATTCCCACCACGATCCCACTTGCAATTGAAGGATTCTTGGACTTCTTCAGCTAGGTTAGCCTTTAGATTACAGAGTTCCGAGTTAGAATCGCACACACACAGAGGAGAAAGCAAGGGCTGTCTTCCTTCCGCTGGTTAATGCCCCACATGGAGCTTCTTCCGGGCATCCCGTGTGGACACAGGAGCCCAAGCACTCGAGCTATCCCAAGCTATAATTGGGGAGCTGCTTAACAAGTGGAGCAAGCAAGACAGGCTCTGGTGCCACCATAGCATGCTGGTGCCACAGCCTGAGGATTAGCCTCCCTGGCCACTGTGCCAGTACCTTCTAAGTGCAGCTTTTAATGTAGATTTTTATGTTACAATCAGTCCAAAAAAAATCTTTAAAAATACCATCATGTGTATGTTTTCCAAACAAATTTTATGGCTATGAACAATTGATGACTTAACGAATAGCAATTTCTTTTGGCTGTCCAAAATCATGTCCGTATCTCCCTTTTAATACCTCAAAGCATATTGCTTAGGGTGGAACTGAAGGTTGTAAGTGAAAATTCAACAGACTTCCTGACACAACATGGATGGGGACCAGTGGTTTGCAAGCCTGTATTGGTTTCACACTTCTCCAGAAACTCCCTTGGGATGCCCTTGGTTCTTTAAAAATCATTTTCATATAAAATGAGTCACTACCAAGAACAAAGGATCCTGACGCTCCACTTCTGTTACTACGATTCCTCGCTAGACGTGAAGAACTGACCCACTGTGTCAGCAGGGGAGGTGTTTGTGCTAGCTGAGGCGAGTGTGTGAAGCCCATGAATGCTGGTATTCTTGCTCTTATCCTCAGGGATTTGTCATCTAATGTGTGTATCAGCTCCAAGTTCTTCATTCTGCCAGCTGCAATACCCCCAGCCGATATTTACCTGAACTGTATTGAACACACACAACCTGGCTGCTTGTCTACACTGGGGAGGGTACTGGTGCTTTGTGCTATCTGAATGACTTCCTGTGTTTGTTTGTTTGTTTCATGTTTACCTGCCCAAAGAGCTGCCAAAAACAATGAAATCCTTGAAGCTGCAATCTGCCCTCCATGTATGAAACTTCTCCTAGATGTGGTTCTGCAGCTCAAAGCTCAGAACGACGGTTCTGATGAGTCCCCCCTGGGGCCCCAACCCACACTTGCTGGGTGTTGACTAGAGGAGGCCACTGTCAGGAGGCTCTTCGCCTTTGCGAGCAGCAAGGCTCCCAGCAGCCTGCTGTCCACGCCCAGGCTGGCCCCGCGTCGTGGAGCTCTGTTCGCCACCTAGTGTCCGGAGGGAAAACAGACGCGGGTCTGGGAGCCCCCTTGTCAAGCACACAAAGCAAGGAGGCGCCCTGCCATTTCACTTTAAGTATCTTCAGGCTTTTCACAATGTCAGATCCTTGCTTCAGGTTACTGTTTCTCGAATGCACCAGCATACCTTCTGCATTGTGCCAAGGGCTCACTGTAACCTGGCCCTGGCCTTAGTGCAAGCCCCTGGCATTTGCTGCATTCTTAGCCCTGGCAGCTGGCATCGTGTAAAGACATGGTCTCAAGTGAGAGTTCTCTGGCGATATACTTGCAGCCCCAGCGCCCCTCACACAACAAGCTCTTCACTGGGGGGGCACCACGCCCTCATCACTCCATAATATTAATTCTTCCTTCTTCTCTCTCTCTCTCTTTTTCCTCCAGATTGTCTACAAAGCCTGGCTCTGTTCCCAGTATTTTGAAGTCACACAGTTCAACTGCAGAAAGACGATTCCTTGCAAGCAATACTGTTTGGAGGTCCAGACGCGGTGCCCCTTTATCCTGCCGGACAACGATGAAGTCATCTACGGAGGCCTCTCCAGCTTCATCTGCACAGGTAGAGTGCAGGGCACGGCTTGTCCAGGACGTCCAGTGGTAGGGCTCTCCGATGGGCTGCTTGTTGGCTTTGGTGCTTCTGTCCACAGAGTTAACCTTGACGGTCGGGCTGGTACTTTTCCGTGATTTCGTTAATAATAGACTGGCTGCAGAAGGGTCCAGCTCCCATGCTTCCGTAGCTGTGCTGTGGCTGAGAACACGGCCACCTAGGCTGTGGAAGGGCAGGGCAGAGGGAAATGCCACACTCACTTCTTAGACTGGGAGATTCTGCCTGAATTGTCCTCTGTATGTTACATAAGAACGGAGGATGGGAGCAGGCTGTAGAAAATCAGGCCACTTCTTCAAACGAGTGGCAAGTGTATGTCCCCATATGAGCTTTCTGAGTTGCTCTCTGCTGTTTGAACTCACATGAGAACCAACGGTGTGAAGAAAGGCCTCCAAAGTCATCCAGCTGAGGGAGTGTGCGTGTTGGATGGGACAGATAGGAATCTAGGAACACTGCTTGCTGATTCAGCCTGGGCAAGAGACCCACCACAGCTCTGATTTTCTGTACCTGGCATGCAAGACCTCATGTGAACACAGAGACTTGAGTGGGCATGGGTCTTGATAGACGAAGAGGAGACCCTGAAAGCCTTGTGTTCCGCCAGTGCTGAGTAAGCCTGCCTGCTGCTCTGTGTCCCCTTGCAGTAGGATGCTGGTCCAGGGCACCCTTGCGGGCACGTGTCTTCAGGGATGGTGTGTTGGGTGTTAAGAGTATAATATTGTCCTAAGTGTAGAGGGACATGACGGTCCCCGTCTGCTGCTGGCCTCTAGGACACAGTGATGCATTGAGATGCCCAAGACAAAAACAAATCCCACCACTTGAATCACTTCCACCTGTATTGTTCTGGGTGAGAAGCTGGCCAGAGGCAGTCTCCCCATGAGCTGGACCACTCCTCACACTCCCAGCCATCACTGAAAGCTGAGAAACACAGTTTGGCTTGCACACATTGTCTATGGGAGATCATCTAACCACTGGTAAAATAGGAGCAGCCCAAGACAGAATTCACCAGCAAGAGCCTATTCATTGAGTCTGACTTTCTTAGAGGATTTATCATAAATAAACCTCAAAAGACTGTTAGTTTTTGATTGTGCCATAAAACGTTTTGCAGATGTCATGAGTGCATTCATATGTATATTGCTTTTTTTCTAGAGTAGATCTGTAGTTTTACACACATGCACACACATGAACATGCACACATATTCTCTCTCTCTCATACACACACGGAGGTTGGGGTATCTGCCCTTTTTCTCCATTAGGACTCAGGCTTTGTCTGCATTTGTGGAGCTGACAAACACATTTGGATGTCCACTCTCTGTCTCCATACACATCCGAGACCGACCAACCAGAGGCTGCATTTAATCTCTGCTCAGCACAGCAATGAGCTCCACTTGTGCTGTTGTTGAGATTCAGAACAGTTTCTTCCCAGCTGTGACCATGGCGTTAAGGAAAAGTAAAGGGGAAAGAGCGATTTGCTTTTGAGCCTGGGGAAATGCCAGTTCCGTGAGAGGCTTTCTGAGACCATGTTCACGTGACAGGGGGGTCTCACTGTGCTGCCATCACCGTTAGCTGGTCTTGTGCAAATGTGCAGAATCCATTTGGAGGCCATTTTATCATCTTAAAGAGTGACCTTGGTCTCTGCATCCGCAACTGATAGCCACCGTTTGCAGCTTAAGTTGTGGACATCCCTCAAGAGCAGACTGCTGGACCCAGCCAAGAGATAGGTCCTTCTGTTGCCCTGCTGGCTGCAGCCCTCCCTGCCAGTGAGAGCCCAGAGTGGCTCCCCCTGGGGACAGGTTAGCAGAGAACTAGCCCCAGGAGGAACAGAATGAGACTGTAGAGACCTCAAAGTTTGCTGTGGGCAACCTGCACATGCACAGCCCTGATGCTCAAATGCCGAGATACATGGGGCTCATCTCTCACAGAGGTGTGTGAAGGTCTGAGTCGTTGATGTTCACATAGGCTTGCAGTGACCATGGGCCATGCCAGGTCCCTTTGAGCGTGGTGAGTGAGGTCTGTCTTGTACTCAGAAGGGCTCACTCCAGGATTGAGGCTAACCTATGGCCACCTCACGGCACTGTTCTCCCCTAGCACCCCTCCATCCCAGACCTGCCAGGCTGTGTCTCGGTGAATGACACACAAGGACATTCACAAAGCATGATTTTATTCAAGGGAATTCACCAGGAAGGTCAATCTTGACCTTGCCTCCAGGAATTTCTCCTTTTTCAAAATCTAATATTTTTCCCATCCTGTACACTGAAAATTATAATCACTCCTCTCTGAGAGCCGAAGGAACAGATGGAGTCTCCTTGAAACAAACTGACGGTGGTGTCCCCGCCACTTGAAGTTCATCTCCTCGGCCGCTTCTAGAAGGACACGGACCCCCTCCTTCCGGCTGAGGTGGTTCACAGCTTCTCAGCCTCCACAGAAGTAACCAGCAGGCCCCTTACGAACAACCAAGGGACAGGTGTCATCTGTGAGAGGCGGTCATCGGTGGTGAGGGGTTCCTGGTACCCAGCCTTCTAGGATGTGGCAACTCGAGGGCACACCCTGACATCTTTCCACACCAAGTGTGTCTCAGCCCTTGGAATGGGTGCACCATGGGGAAAGTTCTGGAAGGGTAAACTTTCCCTGCACATCCAGGGGTTGTGATAACAGTTGTTAAATTCTGTTTCACATGGCTTTTCTCCACCAAGGCCGTGCTACTGACCCATGGCTTGGAATTGGAGATGTTACATGTTTGCCTTTGAAGCCTTGGGAGGCAGTGTCTCATTGAGGCAGTCAGAGAGGGATAAACAGAGCCCTGGCAGGATGGCTCAGTGCCCAAATCCTTGCCCTGCATGCCCTGGGATCCCATGTGGGCCCCGGTTCTTGTCCCTGCTGCTCCACTTGCCATCCAGTTTCCTGCTTGTGGTCTGGGAAAGCAGTTGAAGACGGCCCAAAGCCTTGAGAGACCCAAAAGAAGCCCCTGGCTCCTGCTCCTGAATGGCTCCAAAGCAGCTGTTACGGCCATTTGGGGCGTGAAGTAGGGGACAGAAGATCTTTCTCTCAGTCTCTCCTCTCTGTTTATCTGTATTTTCAATTAAGATAAATAAACCCTTCGTTTAGAGAAGAAGAGACATAGCAAAAGGAGGAAGAAATGAGAGCTCTGAGGGCACGTGACCCGCTCCTGGGCTTTGTGGCTGTCTGATGGGTCAGGGCCAAGGCCGCAGCCCTCTTTAGGGTGGTGAAGGAATGACGTTTAGATGCCTCTCGGTTTTTCTGCTAAAGGGACGTTTGCAAACTGACCCAGGGAGTGGATCCAGGCACAAGCGTACTACCCAGCCCGGGTCTCCCCAGGGGAGCCAGGCCAGGGGACAGCAGGGGGACCTCAGCAGCTGCAGCTCCCAGCAGGGCGGACAGGCATTGCCGCAGGAACGCCACCGAAGGCTTCCCCGACCCACTGCTTACCTGCAACTGTGCGCGTGGCTGAGGGTGCCATGGCAACAAGGATCTGGCCATCTCCCGGCTGCTGAGACGCTGGAGATTTGCCGCCGTGTCTTGTACAGGGAAACTAGAGGCTCAACGTCAACGCTGGCCAATAGAGAGGAACCGTATTTTGAGAAATTCTAAATTCCATGGTGACAAGAGTAAGGTGACATTTTCGCCTCTTGGGGAAAGCCCTTGGGCCAGGCTGTTCCTCTGGTGACAAAGGGGTTAGGATGTGATGGAGGTGAGCGCCGCCGCGTGGCCAGGCCGTGCTACTGCGGGTCATCTCCATCAAGGCCCTTAAACCAGCAAGGCCAGATCGCACACCTGCAAAACCCCTCCTGGGTTTGCCGAAGTCCAGCAGCCCCAAGGCAGTCCTGCTGCTTTTCGGCGCTATGTCTGGCCTAATCTAAGACGAGAAATAAAATGAACTATGCCAAGAGGAGCTGAGAAACACTCCTGGAAAATTTGTCAAGACTGGTTTTGAACAGGCCCCAGGAAGCAGCCAGGCTGGGTCAGCATGAGCCCTGAACTCACTGCTCCAGGCCTGCAGCTGCCCCCTGGCCTGCCCCCGTAGCAGCAGGCAGGTGCGCTGGGCAGTATGCATGTAACTGTCTTCTTGATGCCTCCAAGGGAAGGTGTCAGAGACACCTGGAGTTGTCTGTTAGCCTGCAACAACAGGGGCAGCTACTGTTCCTAACAAACACTTCCATTGCTTGCTGGATCTTTCAGAGGGAAGTCCACCCTCTGATCAAGCCAAGCTTGGAAAGGCCTCGGTGCCAGGACAGCCAAGCCAGCTAGTCTGTGCTTACATGAAAGGCGAATTCAAGCATTGGAGAGGTGTTCTGGAACAAGGAAGTGATGGTGTCCCCACCTGAGGGATGTCCCACAGCAGTGACCAGAGCAGTGAGCCAAAGAAAGAATTCAGATGAGCTGTAGGAAGGAAAACTTGGCCAAAGGGATTTCCTGGAATGAATGAAATCTCACTTAAAGTGTTTGATGCCTATGGAGACACAGTGGGAAGCATGTACCCCATTTTGGACCCTTGTGCTTGCTGGGCCACCATCAACAATTCAGTCATTGCCCAGGAATGCAGGCTGTCTGCGTCAGGGTAAGTTCCAGCTGCCACAGTCAGTGTGGCCTTTTCATGGACTTAATCCCACACCTGATGTTGTGGAAATGAGATCAGCCTGTGAGCCCAGGTTCTACATTATAAGTGGAGCAGGTAGCCACCTGCCACCCATCCTGAAGGTAGCCTGTGAGGGTCCTTGTTAGAGGCACAGCTATAGAAAACCAGCTGGGGTGGGGAGATTCAGAAAATAACCCAGCCGCAGCTTTCAGGTTGGGCAATGCAGGTTTAAGTAGATTTAAGTGCTTCTGCAACACACATCCCATTAAAAATGAACAATACAAGCCTTTTATAACCTACACAGTTTTTTTTCTCGTGTAAGACAAAGCTATTGTGTTCACTTTTCTGTAGAAAAGTTTGTGCTGATTGGCTAAGAGGCCAAACAGAATAGTCGGTGGGACATTTTAGGTTGTACCTGCACAGCTACAAATGCAAGAATAGGAGTGCAAAGAGAGCCAAAGTGTCTGAAATGTTTGTGGAAATGTTTGTGGAAACAGTTCCAGACGTAAATGACCTCATTCTAGTGTCCATGTGGATACCATATCATAAGCAATATCATATATATCATTATATAATCATATATGTAGACTTTGCATGATTGTACGAACATGTAGTTTAAATAGAAATATTTCACAAGTAATATAGGTAATTAAAATAGGCAGTCTTTTAGGCTCAAAAACAGAAAAATCAATTTTTAAACATTGCTTTAAAGTCAGTGTTAGAACTCAGGAAGGATTGTTTCCACCTTAGGTCAGTAGGCACTGATGGAAAAGGTACAACCTTCCTTAAAAAAACAGAATATATGAAGCTGCAATGAAACTCCTTTAGGAGCAGTTCACCTGTTACTTCGTTGGCTCACTGTATCACGTTATTAGTTGAAATGCCATTTGGTCTCTTTGGGTTTGCTGCTTCTTTACCGACAGGCCTCTCCTCCACCTCTGGCTCCTCCCCATAAGGATGAAACTCGCAGAAGCTTCCACTGATACCCTTCCTGCACTGAGCACCTCGTTACCAGAGAGGAAAGGAAAGACGTTGGGGTTGACTTGGGGTATTTTCCACAAGTTAGTCTGTTTGTGGGCTGGAGAATTCTAAAGAAATCCAACTTCCTTAGGCAACAATGGAAAAAATATTGCAAAGAAAATGAAAATAATTCCCGTCACAAGTGAAATAATGACCCCATTTAGGGATGGTGCTTTTTCCCCACATCATTGCTTTTTTACACCCAATGTCACACCCAGGGAGAGGTTTTGCCTGTCACCCTTCCCCATCCCTCCTCAGCCACTGCCAAAGCTAGGTCAGAATCAACTAGGCCCTGAACATCTCACATTGCTGTGGTTACACATCCCAGACCACATGTGCCTGTCCCTGGCTTCAGCAGGAGCTCATGTTGCCAGTGACTGTTTCCTGTATTCCCCCAAGTGTCTGGCACAAAATCAGTACTTGAGAAGCAATTAATGATTGGGGAATTGTGGAGGGAAGGAAGCTGTGCAGGCCTCTGCCTTCGAGCCAAAGCAGGAGGATTAGGAATACCCGTCACTCAAACTCATACACCTTCTTCCCAGACAGCAACAAAAACAGGAAGACCATTACTGGTCTCCGAAAACCTTCTTGTCCTCGCACCCCTCTTTCCTGGTATGTGCCAGCTCCTGACGAGTCAAGCTCACAGCACCAGCATGGGGCTCCATTGCCCAGTCCAGCCTCTGAGATCACAACGTAGAATGCCTTAGATACAACATGAGGGCTAAGCCTCAGGAGCGGGTGCTCAGACTGTTATAGAGTGACAGGTGGCGGCTGGCTCCCCACCACCATCATTTATATGCTGTGATCCTAATTCTAACGTCTCAGAATGGGACCTCGTATAGATATGATTTTGTGGGGAGGAAGTCAAGTTAACATGGGATCATTAAAATGGCCCTAACCCAATGATATTCTTATTATTTAGTCATTCAGGACTGGCTTCACAAGACATCTCACACTGTGTGGCTTAACAATCCTGAACTTGTCTGCCAATTCTGCAGGGAGGATGTGCAAAATCAAGGTGTGGGCAGTTCAATTGCTTCTGCAGCTTCTCGCCTGGACCTGTAGGGTGCGTGCTCTTGCTGTATCCACACATGCTCTCTCTCTCTCGGCCTTCAAGAGAGGAGTTCGAAGGGGACATGATCAGAACACTGTACTTACAAGTGCACACACAGACATATAGAGGGAGAAAATCATGGAGTAGATGGGGAGGAAAGCTGGCTGTTCACCAGCCAAGAAGAGAGGCCAGAGACAGACCCTCCTTTGGGGCCCTCAATAGTCACCAGTCCTATCCTTGAACTGTCAGCCCCTTAACGACTTTGTTGTTGAAGCTCCTATTCTGTGGGACTTCATTGTAATGGCCCCAACTGACCTAGAAACTGAGCAGTACCTCACAATTTTGAAATGAAACAGGAGCAGGCAATATCATTTGATTAAAAAATAGAATTCATTCCTTTACTTGATAACAATTATGTGTACTTCAGAAGTTGTAATGAAATCAGGGTATAGGAAGCACAAAATATGAATTAGCAGAGCAGCAAGAGTGGCCAGCCAGAAGGACTTCAGGACTCACAGTCACGTGGCGTGAGTCCTCGGGAGCAGAGAGACTTGCACACGCAGGTTCCACCAAATGTCTCCCATTTGCAATGCTGTGGGTGAGCCGTGTCCAGTGTGTGCTGATTTAATAAGGAAAGATGTTAAGCCTTTTATTTCCAAAAACTGCAGTGAGTTTTCCCTTGGTAAAATCAGACACTGTCTGTACTCTTCGCTCAGAACTCCACTTCAAAATATAAATCTTTGGAAAAGAAAAACATGAGCCAATGGAAACCTACCTAGAGAAACTTTCTATTTCTAGATTTATTTTTCCATTTGGAATTGCTTGCTTTGTCACTTTGAGCCTTGGTATCATAGGTTTTCAAAGAAAATATAGATGGATAGTTTCATTTAACAATTTTACAAAATTCCTGGACAGATTTCAAATTCCCAGTCTTTATAAGAAAAGAGTGATTTTGGTCTCTGTCCATCTTATTTGCTTCCTTCACCAAGAAATAATCATTAATTAATGCAAGCAGAAGGAACATTTCATGTGGATGGTCATTAAGCCTACAGCTCACAGGAGTGGGATGTTTGGTGCTAACAGGTGGATTCCTATTGGTGCTGGACCTACACTGTAGGAGAACTGAGATGTTTGGGACTGGTTCATGGAGAACGGATTCAGTCATAGGTTAGCAATTCCTGCAGCATCATGAGACAAGATGTCTTCAGGGGCTTCAACAGCTGGTATTTCTCTAATACGATAGCTCAACATTTGAATTTAGGAAAGAAGAAATCTTGAACAGATTTAGTCTATTTAGTTTACTTAATCTACTTAATCTTGAGACTAAATAGCTTTCCATAATTCCTACAAAATTCAGCAGTAAAAGCTAACAGAACTAATGTTCTAACATAGCTCTCTACCCTCTTATTTTTAATCTGAAATTTTTAGAAGTTTCATAACTACTTCATAACTATTTCTTACCAGGCATTCTATAGATTGTGACTTATTGAGAGTGGTCTGACTTCTGGGTATTATTCATTACGTCTCTGCTTTTATTTTAAGATGCTTGTTATACTTACTGCACAAGGGGGGCATTTATAAGAATATATGTGGTGAATGTACGCATGTTTAGATTCCTTCTCCTACATATTTCACTATTAAGAAGTGTGGTGGTCCTCGTTCCCCTCACTTTCTCTTTCATTTCATACAGACTATCATAAAGATGTATGAAAGACCCTCTGTTTTCTAGTGCTGGCTTCCCAGGCCACGTCTCGGTGCCTCACGGTTCTATAGAAGTGATGTTGCACACTGACCCTGTTGCTCAGCTGTGTGAGGGGTTTGCAGGCCGCACTCCTTTCTGGACACTTCGGAAGATGAGCTTGCAGTCCTTCAAGGTCTCAGCAGGGGCCTGGTGCTTGCTGTGGTAGTTCCCTGACACGTGTTTCTTGCCAGCTGTCAGCTGATGACAGTTTCCAGCTGTTTGCCTCCTTATCTGCCTTCCTTCATCTTCACAAACAAGATCTCTCCCACTCCTGCCTCTTGTCTCCATTTTAAGAGCACCCGTGATTGGATCTGCCTAATCCTGAATAATATTTTCATTTTCAAGTTGGTCAACAGGCAACCTAATTCCACTGACATCCTTAACTCCATTTTTGCCATCATAAAACATGTACACATTCTGGTGACTGAGGGTTGAACACCTTGGGGGAAGGGATCCTGTTGCCGGTCACATCTGCACAGTACCAGGCGTTGCGCCAGATGCTGGTGAGACCAAGAGAATGAGGGACATGGCTCATGTCCAAAGAAACACATCATCCTCTGTAGCAGCACGCAAGTTGGAGGAAGGCTTTCTGGGGGACCTGCCATCTGAAGTGTTAAGGAGTGTTAGGCAGGAAGAAAACAGCCTGAGAAGTAAGCAGAGTGCTGTTATCACAAACCAACCAGTGAGAATGAGACACAAAGAAATGGTGCTTCCATAAAGCGGCTCCCCCAAACAAAACAATGAGACCCATGGTGAAGTTTTCACGCATACTTTCTGAGCTACATTGTCATGTCTGTCACTCTCCACACTATTGTACATTAATCCTGGCTAATGGTTTTGAGTGCTATGCATATAGGATGAACCGTCTTTATGTCTCCACAATGTGCACTTGAGGAGAAGGTAAGGACACCTTGCAGGTGGCAGACACCCGACTCACAGTGACCTCACTGCAAAAACCCAGAGATAAACACCCGGACGTTGTTCATGCACTAGAGCCTGGATAGATGACTCACAGAGGCACAGATGGATCACACACAGACACACGATGTAGACAGGCAGATGTAAAGATGTGGATCAGCTTGATGTACTTAGAGATGAGACACGGGTGTATGCATCTTCCTCCTCTGTCCAGTCCAAGCTCCAAAAATGATTTGGCGTACTTTCTCCCCACCTCTGAGCTCTGCTTCTCTGTTAGCTTATTTCAGCAGTAGGTTCAGGTGTCAGTTTCTCAGTGTATAAATTGCAGCAGGAGGCAATCCCTTCATTCCTGTAGTGTTCAGCCATCATGGATCAGCTGCACTTGAGTCAGGAAGGGCTCATCCCTGACATTGTAGCGGCTTTTCCCAGAAGGCCATGGAGTGTTTTGTAGACAATGCACTAGGTGCCCACCGGCCTGCATGCTGTTGTCCTGGACCAAGGAGTTTGCGTGAATCTCAGAAATCTGCTCATCTCAGATTGAAAAAAGTCCAGTCCACCTTTATCTTGTGGTTAAAATATTTGTTATTATTGCTTTAACCCATGTAGTTAAGACTCACTGTCTGTTCTCAGTTGTAACACTAACCTCTTTGTAAATCTAACTATCTTGGTCAAATATCCTAAATCTACAGCATCCATTTTGCATTTATAGTTATTATTTTCATGCTAGGAAAGCATGCTAAATTTCAAAACATGAGGAAACAGACATACCAAAGGGAGAATATGAAAACCATGATCTGTCACAAGAAAAGGACACTTTATATCATGAACAGCATTTTGAGTAACTACATATGCTCCCACAGCACGAGCTAGTGTCTGTGTGATAGAGCAATGTGAATTATTTCAAGGTTTTAGTAATCACAGGGTGTTTTGAATATATGTACATAGGCTCACAGACTTTATAATCATGTTGATCCTCACCAGCAAGGTACCATTAACATTTCACTGTTACTCATGGAGTGTTCCATATTATTATTTCCAGTTCCTTAGATATGAATTAAATAACATAACCATTCCTGGTTTCCTTCTTTCTTTCATCCTCTCTTATGCTCATTCTGTATTTTCCATGTTTTTGCTTCTTGTAGGAAACACCAAATCTTTTTTTAAAAATCTGATTTCCTCACTTGTAGTAGAAATATAAGTGTACCAAACACCGGGACTATCCAGAGCCGACCCTCAGCACGTCAGCTTATTGCCCCAGGGAAATGTTTCAAAGCACGCTTTAATTTTTCCTTGTATTGTTTTCATTTTGGCATATCTCTAATTCCGTCAGATATTTTTTAAAATTGTAATCAGCAAAAGAAGATAGCTAAGCTGTTGTAAGCATGACTGTCAATGTCATTTCAGATATTATATGTTCTAGACTTCTCAAGAATGAGTTCTGGGTGTTAAATCCTTTTCAAAAAGAATTCTTTTCTGGTGGCTTATTATATCAGACTGATTCTTTTGACTAATTAGTGAGCATTGTGAGGCTTACCCGTATTGTGTTAAGACTTAAAAAAGTCTTATTTTATCTATTTGAAAATAGAATTACACAGAGAGAGAGAAAGTTTTCCATCTGTTAGTTCACTCCCCAAATGGCCACAATGGCCCACGCTGGGCCAGACCAAAGCCAGGAGCCACATGGGTCCAGGGACTTGGGCCGTCCTCTGCTGCTTTCCCAGGTGTATTAGCAGGAGCTGGATCAGAAGTAGAGCACCCGAGACATGAGCCAGTATGCATATGGAATGCCTGCAACTAGGCAATGGTTTTACTCAGTACATCACAATGCTGGTTCCTTTATGAAAACTTTATAGGTTCTTGTGTTTGAGGAAACGTAAACCAGTAACCCCAAAAGCTAATAATGGGCAAGCAAAAACAGAATAAACCAAGACACTGTTAGGTGAAGTGAATTACAACTAGGTCTCTCTACTTGCACTGTAACAAAGAGAGTGAACAATTAACAATGCTGCCCAAGTCTGCCCATTTGCAGATTGGCACATCAGAATGCAAACTAAATGACTGTTGTGTGACTTGGTGGAAAATGAATCTAAGAGGACTGAATTTGCAAGAAGCTGTGCATTCTGGGGAAAGAGAGCAACCTGAATTGGGCCTGCCTACCACACATCCAGGGCTCAACCTCACTGCCTTGATGATGTCCCTGTAAGAAAGTACTTGCAATTCTTTTTTTTTTTTTTTTGGTAATTGTGTTCTTATTTTTCTTTTAAATATTAATTTTATTTTTATTGGAAAGTCAGATCTACACAAAGAAGGAGAGACAGAGAGAAAAATTTTCTGTCCACTGGTTTATTCCCCAAGTGGCCGCAATGGCGAGCCAGAGCTAAACTGGTCTGAAGCCAGGAGCCAGGAGCTTCTTCTGGGTCTCCCACATGGGTGCAGGGTCTCAAGGCTTTGAGCTGTCTTGACTGCTTTCAAAGGCCACAAGCAGGGAGCAGGATGGGAAGTAGAGCTGCTGCGACATGAAACAGTGCCCATATGGGATCCTGGCAGTTGTAAGGTGAGGATCTAGTCCTTAGACAATTACAGTGGGCCCTATATGAATGTTCTACTACCCATATCAGAAAGCAATCAATTCAATTTGAATCCAAAAAATAAAAGGGGTCAAATCTTCCTAGTTAATATTCAGTTTGCTCCAGATGATCTTAACTGTATAGGATGAGACTTCTTTCTTCTCCTTTCCTGCACTTTTGTAAGAAATCATTGCTTTTGTTTAGAGTATTACCCACCTAGGTTTTAGTATTTGAGTAAACATATTTTGATTCAAACCAGCTGTCTTTAAACCATTTAATATTTCCAGAGCTTGTGAATCAAATCAGGAAAATCAGTCTTCCTGAACTCATTGGAAGTGAAGCATCCTTTGGATGTCAGGGTCCATTTGTGGGGCCTCTGCACGCCTCGGGACCGCTAGCGCTTACCTGCATTTGCTTGAGGGAGCTTGGACACGCAGATGGCTTTGTATGCACCCTGCTAACACGCAAAGTCTGTTTTAAAGAGAAGCAAGAAATGTTGTTCATGCTGGGAACACACTGGCAGATCCAAGCGTTAGCACCCCCAGCTCTTGAGTTATGAGTTGTGCTTTGAAACTGCGCAACCACTGCTTTTCAAGTTCATTCCTTTGCAGAGTTGCATTACCACACAAGTCTAATATTAAAAAAAAAAATCAAAAACAAAAACCAAGCATCAAAACTGAGGCCCATATCCTATACAATGACACTGACGCTGTAAGTGAGCCCGTAGTGACATTTCAGAAAAAAATACAAATAAATCAAAATACAGCACAGTAGATAATGATCTTGACAAGGAATATCAAGTGTGTGTGTGGCTTGTAGTACCATTACATATATAAAAGGGATGCTGATCTGGCAGTGCCCAACAGGTTGCAATAACAACATCCATGAGACAGATTCAACATTCTTTGGTATCCTCTTGTGATATAAATCATGTAGTACATTTCCACTGGAGTTCTTGTGTGCACTTCGCCATCCTCCCTCCTTGGAAGAGCAGTTCAACCCAAAAGTGAAAGCACTTCCCAACAGCAGCTTCTTCCTTCTGATGGAAGAGAAAGTGGCATTGTTCGCTTTGCCCCGGTGATTCTTCCCGTCTACTCGGGAATCCTTTACACCCAGAATTAGTCAGAATAGAGGAGAGGAACGTGAGGCATGCTATCCTAACGTGCTCAGTGCACGCATCTGCACAGAGATGGAAACAGCTGCATTATACAGTCCGACACTCTATCCAGAAACCCCTTCACCAAGAATCTTTAAGGCAGCTCTCAAAAATTTCCTCCAAGATGAGGTAGAGAACTAAATTATTTGTTAAGTGTACATTTTCTTTTTAAATTTTTTTTATTTTTATTGGGAACTCAGATATACAAAGAGGAGGAGAAACAAAGAGGAAGACCTCCCATCGCTGATTTACTCTCCAAGTGGCCACAATGGTCAGCCAGAGCTAAGCCGATCTGAAGCCAGGAGCCCAGAGCTTCCTTTGGGTTCCCATGTGGGTGTAGGGTCCCAAGGTTTTGGGCCATCCTAGACTGCTCTGCTATGCCGCGAGCAGGGAGCTGGATGGGAGGCAGGTCCACTGAGACATGAACCAGTGCCAATATGGGAACCTGGGGTTTCAAGGCGAGGACGTCAGCTGTTAGGCCACTGCTTCAGGCTCTAAGTGTACACAGTCTTTGCCCATTACTGTTTTTTATTTATATTTTCTCAGAATAAATTTTCACAATTAAAGAATTAGTACCACTATTAGAAAAAATACTCATGTTAAGATATTCATATTTAGCAGTGAGTATTAGATTTCACTTAGATCTTATTCCTTCTTTGCTCTTAGTGAAATACTACAAAAGTTGAGGAATATTAGCTGAGGAAATTCTCTGCTTGGAGACATTTCAAATGTCCAATGTATTTTTAAACTTCATGGTCTTAATGAATGGGTACATTCTTTGTATGCTTTCCCTGACATTTTAATATGGGGGTTTTGGTTTTAATGTAATGTCCTTTTCCAGTTTTTATTCGGACTGAGGCACAGTTGGCTTTCCGCAGGACCACGTGTCTTTCTGTAGTGTCAGCGCCATTGTTCTCCCTGTACGTGCATGTGCCGGGGTCAGTGTCAGGCTGCACACATGATCTAAACCCTCCAGTTCACTGTTGCAGTCTCTTAAAGTAGATTTTTTTCTTGATTTCCACTCACTAAATCATTATTATCAATGAGTAGGCAAGTCGATGACCAGGTTTTGAAAATAACAAGAAAATTGGTGGAGCAAAGCTTGCTCTCAGGAACATCAGAAAAATCATACATTATTGAATTACTATTTGGCTGTGCAATGATATAAGCCTAATTTATCATTGCAGAGGTGGCACATGTGTCTCAAAACTGACCTGTTTTTAAATGCATGCCTTACTTCCTAGCTTTTGCTTTTCATTTATAAATATGTGATACACATGTTCAAAGTCTCATGTTTTCTACAGATGATCATTGTAATTAAGAATTTGTTCTAGATTTCTTAGATTAATCTTCCATTTTATATTGTTTTATTGCCCAGCTTTAAAATAACTTCAGAAAATTACAAAATCTGTTCAAGGTTATTTATGATATTCTTTTTATCTTCAGGGAGAAAAGTGGAGAGAGTTTGAGAACGGTTCTGTTTTTGTCCTTCTGTAAATTATTTTTAAGCAAATGCTTGATTACATTTATGTTAGACTAGCATAGTAGTAGATACAAAATAAAGGTATATAAAACTCAGAACATGAATTTTCAAAAACCACTGTCTGCCACAGTGAGTTGGGATTTATATGATGATAAAACACGGTCCTGTGGTGAGCAAATCGTTGCTTTTAAGTCTGAATGGGGCTTCTGGTCCAAGCTGAAGACAGATTTTACCTCCCAGCTGTCTCATTTCCTGTTGAACCAAAAGTGAAAACTATAACGAGACACATTCATAGAATCAAGGAAACCTGATAGTAGTACACTGTAAGAACTGAGCCTTTACAAAAGTATGGAAAAGAAATGGCAGAACGGCTATTGCCAAGCAAAGCCTGACCGGAGCCCTCAGAGAACAGCAGGATGACGCCGAGCAGAGGCAAGCTGTTGTTTCAGGAGGACCCTTTGCTAACTGGGACTTCCATGGGAAACTGCAGAGACCAAGACACAAAACAAGCCAGAAATAACCAGGAGGGTGAAACATTGTCAGCAGACACCTGAGCTGGCAGGTTATCCCTGTTCCTACAAGTTCCTTGGTGGTGCTGACTCAATAAAACCCATCATTCACTTCCCAAAGACATGAAAAGAGCCACTGATATGCCATGAGCAACTTCACAATCTATCTCCTATCAGTGCTGGGAGGGGAGCTGTAATCTGTCTATTGGCTCCCTATTCACTCACTGTAAAGAGAATTCTGCCTTTTGGGCAGACTTGACAGTTGAAAGAGTCAAGAGCAAAATGTCACATAGAAGGGTTAGGGTACATCCAACAGAAGCTTTTTGGAGAAACTAAGACCAAGGTGGAGGTGATGGAAGGAAGGATTGATTATGAAAGCAGTGCTAGAGAGCAAGAAAAACAGTTTGTGGGATGAGGCAGTCAGCAAAAGAAGTTATAATGGAACTCAGGTAAACGCATTTGGGATAGCTTTCAAAGAGCAAAACAAGCCTAGATTCTCAACGAAATGAGAATAACAGTGTGGTAGACAGGAGTCAGAACTGTGGGGTTTTAGGACTATTACATTGCGTGCAAGAAGGACATTGTACATTGAATTAAGATTGCTGACCATCTTGGGTTTTTCAGATGCACCTGGAATAATCACCAAAGTTGCCAGGAGAGTCAGTAAGAAAGATGAGGTCAGAGGAGAGGTATCAGAGTTGGAGGCAAGAGAAGGACTCATTCCTGTTTTTCCAGATTTTCTTAAGAGGAACAAAGGGCAATCAAGCAGCGAGTATAGGTGGCTTCTACAACCAACAGCCAACCAGAGAGTCAGGATATTAGTTTCAATCTGATACAACTGGATCCTGCTAACTTCTTGAATGAGCTTGTGCAAGCAAGGGCAACACCTTGAAACGCAGACAGATGAACCATTCCAATCCTCCAAGAAGTCTGATTTCTACCACAGTGAGGTGTGTGAATGTGTGTGTTGCTTTTTTTTTTTTTTTAGCAGTAGCATGAATAAAATCCTGGTACCAGCTTCCGGTACTAGAAATGGAGAACGACTGTGACAGACACCTATAATGTGGAAGTCGCTTTGACACCAGAATGTGGAGGAAGTTGGTGATGCATAATAGAAAACACTCATGTATACATGGACACATGGGTTGCTACTGAGAGTACAGAAGGAAAGGGAAGCAGTTTAAAGGAAATCAGGGCCATGTACGGTATTAGAAAGCTCAGCAGAACTGTGTCCTGCAATTCTACACAAACTAGAGAGTGTTAAGTCATGACCATAACTGTTCAGTTGAAGACATTCCCTACCATTTAAAGGTGTGGCTTGATGTTATCTTGTTGCTGTTAGAGAAAAGCACAGAAAGAGACCAATTGGACAATAAATATTTACTACAGAAAAACTAGCAGGGATGTGACTATAAACCTTGGTAATCCCTCGAATTCTGACAGGTCAAAGCATGAGGTTCCAAAAAAGCTTTGGAAGAAGCAAAGGAGGCTGTGATCCAGGTGGTAGCTCAGGGAAGGGTGGTGGGTGGAGGAGCCTTTTGTATAACGAGATGAATCCCGGTGACACAAACAAGAGTCAACTACCAACCCAGATTGAAAGGAACAGGGACAGCAGGAAGCAAGGGAAGGCTGTGGGACTCCACAATGTTCACTCACAGGAAACAAGTGATGCAAGGGCCAGTGCCGTGGCGCTCATGTTGGAGCATTGCTTCTGATCCGGTTTCCTGCTGATGCATCTGGAAGAGTGGCAGGTGTAGCTAGATACCAGATGGGCCTCTGGCATCAACCCTGGCTCTTGCGGCCATTTAGGGAGTGACCAGCAGGTAACAGGTATGTCTCACCTATCATGCTTGCTACCTCTCTTCATAATTATAGGATCATCTGTCTTTCAAATAAATAAGTATATATGTATATATACATGCGTGCACACACACATAGTTAACTACCCAAATGCAGACACTTTCTACTTTTCACCAAAAAATGAAGACAAACTGAAGAATAGGCTTGTAATGGGGGTGTGGGGCCAAGAATCCTAAGAGCATCCCCAGTCTAAAAATCGAATGGGATGCATGCAGCTGTATTTCAAACCTGCTTTGGCTAAGTGGAACTGTTTGATCTTCTGTTTCCTCTTTTTTGAAAGCAGGGTGACTGAAATCACTACTCTGTCTCTGTTTTATTATTGTATTTTTAAAAAGATTTATTTATTCTTATTGGAAATGCAGATTTACAGAAAAAGGAGAGCAAAGAAAGGCAGCTTTACAGAAAAAAAAGGAGAGACAAAGACCTTCCTTCCAGTGGTTCACTTTCCAAGTAACTGCAATGGCCAGAGCTGAGCCAATCCAAAGCCAGGAACTAGGGGTTTCTTCCATGTCTCCCACACAGGTGCAGGGTCCCAAGGTTTTGGACAATCCTTGACTGCTTTCCCAGGCCACAAGCAGGGAGCTGGATGGGAAGTAGAGCAGTCAGTATATGAACCAGTATCCATAAGGGATCCTGACGCATGCAAGGCAAGGACTTTAGCCACGAGGCTACTGCACAGGGCCCTGCTATTGTATTTGGGAAACAATTAACTTGCTTTCTGTTTTCACAGGTTAAGATTAATTTATCCTGGAATGTATCATGCCTAACATCATAGCTATTAATTATTATTGAGTTGATGCTTTCCTAGGCAGGGAGTGTTGGGATATTACAATTGGGTCGATTCTCACCTTGACACTAGAATGTAGTTAAACAATGTTTTAAAAATCATTACAAAGCATTATGAATCTCAGATCCTTAAATGATTTTCAATAGGGAAAACTTTCAGTTTTTAAACTAGATGCATACTATGTATCATACACATATATTAACTGGGATTGTCTAGAGTTTGACCCCAGCAGAAGAGAGTAAGCTGAGAAGGACAAATAGGATACTGTTGTTAGTGATAACAGTGAGTTCTGTTCATATTAGAGCATTAGTAATGGCATAGCTCTGTAGCTATATGAATTGGCGATATAGAGATGATGGCATAAAGTAGTTGCAACCTGTAGGAAAAACTATACTAGAGGATTGTGTATCAATTGGAAAGTCATATAAGGGTCTGGCATGATAGTGTAGTGGTTAAAGTCCTCACCTTGAATGCGTCTGGAACCCAAATGGGCACCAATTCTAATTCTGGCGGCTCCATTTCCCATCCAGCTCCCTGCTTGTGGCCTGGGAAAGCAGTCTAGGATGGCCCAAAGCCTTGGGAGCCTACACCCATGTGGGAGACCCAGAAGAGGCTCTTACCTTCAGATTGGCTCAGCTCTGGCCATTGCTACCTCTTGGGGAGTGAACCATTGGATGGAAGATCTTCCTCTCTGTCTATCCTCCCCTCTGTATATCTGCCTCTTCAATAAAAATAAATAAATCTTTAAAAAAAACTGAAAAAAGTCATGTAAAATTTCTATGATAATGTACAAAAAGATGAATCTATTTGGCAGGCAGTGAACTATTTAAGTAGTACTATAATGAAATGGGATTTTTTTAATTTTTCAGCTTTAAATGTTAACACCCAAAAAACACAAAAAAGACATTGGAAAATATAACTATGTTAAGCTTAGCATAAAAATAAAATTGGGAAATTTGAGATAGGGAAAAGCTATAGTGAGACAAATTTATTTCACTTTCTGACTTAAAAATACATGCTCACAAATGGATTAAAAATACATATATAAACATACCTATAACAACACCTATTAGGAAAAACAATATACTTAAAATAAGTGGCAGAATAAAATAGAGGAGTATGTCTGTTCTGTTTTTTCTGCAATGAATGGCCAAAGAAATATGAAAATGGCATATGACCAGGTGGGGCTCATGCACACTGAAGGACAGGGAAACCTCTTCAAGAGGAAGAGAAATTGGAACATATTAGAGCATTCTGTGTTGCATGGTTTGAAGGCAGTTTCATTGGCATATTAAAATAATTCTCTCCAGGCCCAGCATGGTAGCCTAGTAGCTAACTCATCTTGCATGTACCTGGATCCCATATGGGCACCAGCCCTGCTTCCCTTCCAGCTCCTTGCTGTGTCCCAGGAAAACAGTCAAGGGCGATCCAAAGCCTTGGGAACCTGGACCTGCATGGGAGACCCAGGAAGAGGTTCCTAGCTCCTGGCTTCAGATCAGTGCAGCTCTAGCCACTGCAGCCGCTTTGGGAGTGAATCAATGGATAAAAGATCTTCCTCTCTTTCTTTCCTCCTCTCTGTATATCTGACTTTCCAGTAAAACAAAAACAAAAGTGGGGAAAAAAGATTCTCCCCAATCCAGAAAAATTAAAGAAACAGATCACATACCAAATATTCTTGGCTTTTGAGCACCAAGAAAATACTCTGTAAGTTTCCAAAATGAAAAAATTTGTTTGGAAAGAAAATGTAGTTGGCCATGTCCTCTTCCAAAGAGAGTGGATCAGCATGCACAGTGTTTGTTCTAGGGATCCATGTCTGGTACAACGATGGGACGGTCCCCAGGGCAGTGCCTTTGGATCAGAGATCCTGCTCATCCTCTGATGGCATTGACCTGAGACAGCCCAACGCTGAGGTCCCATGGCCTGTGTTACGAAAATTCAACCAAGGTGCCTGTGGAAATAGCAGGGCTTGTAGCAGGAAGTGAGTTGCATGTCTCCACCCAGGAAGGGACCAGTGCCAAGTCTGATCACACCATTGCACCGTTTACTCTTCACATGGCCCCAAAGTTGGCTTACCTTTTATTTCATGAAATAAGAGTGTTAGAAAGGACTGTGCCTATCACCTATGTTGTTTTGTTTGCTTAAAATAGTTCTAGTGTGTTTCTATTCATTCTAGCCAAATAACCCTAAACAAAACAGGAAGGAAATTAAAACGTTAAAAATTACTGGGAGGAGAGACATAAAATGTTAATTTAAAAATAACTAGATTTGAAATTCTTCATTGTAGCAAAAAAGTGATAGAAGATGAGTTGAAGAAAGTTGAGTTTCGCTAATTTATTAATTAATGACCCTCTCTGGTATCTGAAAAATATAATTCAAGCATATCTGATATTTTGAAAAACATTTTAAAAATGTTTATTCATTTTTATGTGGAGGACAGACTCCAAAGAGAAAGAGAGACAGAGAGAAAAAGCTTGCTTCTGCTGCTTAACTCCCCAAATAGCGTCAATGGCTGGAGCTGCGCCGCTCCTAGCCAGGGGTCAGAAGCTCTCTCCAGGGCATCCATGTGGGTGCAGGACGCAAGGCCCTGAGCCAGCAGATGTAAGATTGTTACCTGCTCCTGGTGCCTCTCTGGATCCTCTGCCCTCCCCATAAATACAATAAGTCTTTAAACATAAACAAGCTAAGCATTAGTATGTTTAAGAGCTGCATTCTTTCTATTTTTTCAAGTTAATAGTACAGGGAGAACAGATTCAACATAGTTCACAGATTCAGTTCTAATATAACGTCTTCCTCCCTACGTACTTCTCTTCCTTTTTCAGTTTTTTAGATAAAAATTTTAACTTATGTGGCAGTCAAAAGTTTAATGCTTTCCCAAATAAAGAGTTCAGCAGGTAAAAAGTAAAACTCTAGTTCAGCAGGAATATTCGCAAAGGCTATAAGCAATGTTCAGCTGACAACAAAAACTCTTAGAAATTGAGATACCAGGGCCTGGCACGATAGCGTAGTGGTTAAAGTCCTCACCTTGCATACCTGGGATCCCATATGGATGGCGGTTCTAATCCCGGCGGCCCTGATTCCCATTCAGCTCCCTGCTTGTGGCCGGGGAAAGCAGTTGAGGACACCCCAAAGCCTTCAGACCCTGCACCCACATGGAAGACTGGGAAGAAGCTCCTGGTTCCTGGCTTCAGATTGGCTCAGCTCCAGCCACTGCAGTCAGTTGGGGAAGGAACCATCACACGGAAGATTTTCCTCTCTGTCTCTCCTCCTCTCTGTATATCTGACTTTCAATAAAAATAAATAAATCTTAAAAAAAAAAAAGAAATTGAGATGCCATAGAAAAGAAGGAAACATCCAATATTGCATTACACACTAAACTGTCCCCAACGTTTCAGAAAGAACGGAGAAGAGAGGAAGTGATCAGAAATACAAGAAAAAAAGAAAAGGGTAAGTCCTGGAGGATCTTTAAGGAGAAGAATGTTACACTAGATTTGCAACAGAGGGATCGTAACCTGGATGACATCAGATGCTTAACCAATCAACTAAACATCAAATACAAAAAACCACATTTTTGTGCATTCATTTTTTCGGAAATTTATCCCCATGAACTCTTCTTACTGAAGACGCTGGAAGATGTGGCTCTCCAGAATAAGAAAGCAAGAGGCACCAGGATACCACAAACAGAAGATACAGTCAGGAGAGACAGGGACACCTTCAGTGGATGGTGCTGTGTGGTTACCAAGGTGGTTCCTGTGCCCTAGAAAGAGAGGAACCAGCCCAGATGGCCGGAGCTGTCAGGGGTGTTCTTCAGGAAAATATAATGCAGTGGAAACAAACAGCAACATGTTTTAGGTTGACTTAACAAATTCTTGGAAAATGAAAAGGGGGTTATTACTTGTAAGAAAGTCTGGGTGTTCTAGGAAGACTAGAGTTTACTGACTGCCTGTGCTAAGCATTGTGTGCACAGCATCACGGAAGGAGGAGAGTGAGTGCATTTCATCCATACACATCCTAAGTGTACATTTACAGATAACACCAAAAAATCAAGACAATCGTAAAATATGGCACTTGCAGAGCTGGAGCCAAATACAGAAAGAGCTAGAAGAGGCACAAATATTTTCCATTGAGGAAGAAGAATTTGGGGTGTGGTTGGTGGGGTAGTTTTAATTTTTAAGTAGCCTGTAGAATTGTTTGATCTTTAATATTTATGTGCATGTACAGCTGAATACAGACTGTTGTTGAAAAATGGACAGACAAAAAAAGACACAAAAAAGGACTCATGTTGTCCTCAGTGAATTGCCTTATTCTTTCTGAACCGTTAGTTATAAATCAATAAGCCACTTTGAAAGAATCTATTTAGGTGACATCATTAAACATATTCTAATTATTAACAGTCTAAAATGTCAATCAATAACCTTTTTATCTCTTACAATCTTAGTACATACTCTTTGTTTTAGAAATTAATATGGAAAATATATCCTTCAATGAATGATCAGTGTACCAATGGGATAGCTAATATGAAAAATATATATCATTCAGTAAAAGTGTCGGCGCTGCAGACCTCATTAATTCAGTTTTTTTTCCATATTCTATCTAGGCGAAGGTGAAGTTTACCTTTGAATGCCTAAGAAGAAATGAATATTGTAAGCATCACTATAAGGATATCTCGGTTGTTTGTTTAAAAGAAATTGAAGATTGAAGTGTATATCATTTAGTAGATTTTTTGTAACTAAGCAAGTAGAGAACACTGAGTTTATTCTTATCATTAATGCTAAGTGTTTTTTCATGGTTCAAGTTAACTGACAATGAAATGGGCATTTAGAAAATATTAGTTGTACTTCAAATAAACACATAGCTGCCGTGTTGCAGAGTTAGTCATCCTGCCCTAGCAGTTCAGAAGTGTGAGGACAGGCTTTCCCAGGGAATTCCGCTGGAGCTGAATCCCAGGGATAAAAGAGACCTAGGTCGATCCGTGGATGCAAGACATCCCAGGAAGAAAGAGCAATGTGCCTAGTAGTAGAGTCGTGGATGTTTCTGGAACAACCTGAAGTGTGGTTTTGAGTCTAGAGACAAGAGAAGTATCTTCCTGCCTTTGACAACACTTAGAAGCAGTGGCCTGTTTTTTCAAGTTATCCCTATATGCAGAGCACAGAGAAAGCTTTTCAGTTGAACAATCTCATTTAATCCTATACTTATTCTTCCTTTACCCACATGTTTATGTTGTTCAAGCATGAGAATAATATGACAACATTTATGTAGCGAATTCATTCTAAAATCTGAGACAATGTTTTAGGCACATGAAAAATATTTTTAACACAATAGCTTAAATACTGCTGAAAACATTAATGTAACTCCTGAAAGCATTAACAGAATAAGGCACAAGTTTAAAAAGATTGCTTATAGCCATTTGGGTTATTCTATTCACCCCTTTGCAAGCTTGCAAAATAAGGACTCATTTTTAATAAATGTATCTTCAAAGTAAGAACATTGTGTGTTCTTAGAAGAAGAAGAACAATGGGGGTAGGAGGAGAACAGACACAAAAATAGAGCCAAAAAGAAGAGAAAATGTGGGAGGTATAGTCAGTCACTGAGAGGCAAAGCTGATGGAAGGATTGGAAGAGCAACCAAACTCCTCCATTACAGTCCAGATAGAATGCAGCAGATGGCCGAGTAGGAGAAATATCTAGAAAATAAATGGCGAGGACCGGAGCACCGGTTGAATGCAGGACGTGAGACACTGTGAGACTGACCACTTAGAACGAATAGTACAGCTAATGCATCTTGCATTAGGCGACCACATTCTTGTTAGAGACTAATGATCGTGTGTGCTTGGTCTCCAAGTTGATCCAGAGCCAGAGATTATGTCACGTTCTGGACTCACAATAACCAGAACAGTCAGGCTATGCCTGAAAGGAAGACAAAAGCTTGCACGGAGCAACTTAACGCAACAGGTCTTAGACTGTGATGAATTTTCTTGAAAACACCTGTACTTAGAGAATGTTAGATGTAAGCCTCGCTCTGCAATGACCTTTCCTCTCTCCTTTCTCTAACCTTGGCCTGTCTTCTTCCCTCAGGGCTCTACGAAACCTTCCTAACCAATGATGAACCCGAATGCTGTGACGTCAGGCGAGAGGAGCAATCCCACCACCCACCCAAAGGGACAGGAGAGCCAGGCGACTCCTGCCCTAGGACTTCGCTCACCCTGTCGTCAGCCACGAGACTGTGCAGCGGCCGGCTCAAACTGTGTGTGCTTGTACTGATCCTGCTGCACACAGTGCTCACGGCATCAGCCGTCCAGAACCCCACCGGAGTGAGCTTCCGAGGTCTCCCCTCGCTGGAAGAAAACTCCACCAACGAGGAGTAGGACGGGCACAAGCGCTGGCCAGCAACTGCTGGCCCACCACGGGAAAACTCAGCTGCTGTCCAGTGTCACAGAAACTGGGTGCTTTCGCCCTCGAGTTACTTCTTGCAAGGCCTGTAGGGTTCCAACACAAACAAATCGATGGGCCGGAACCCAAACTTGGACACGAACCCACCGCAGCTTTTTATTGACTGAGAAAGGCTGTCAAGTGACTTTCGATTTCTCACGCCATTTTATACACTGTGTTTTAATGTTTGGAGGTTTTATTTGCTTTCCTTTCGGTTGGGGGTTATTTGTTTGTTTAGTTTTTGCACTTGTTAATACTGGATTTATTTGGGGGGATGGTTTTCTCAGAGGTGAACTCAGTGTTTTCACTGTCTCTATCTCTATATATTTCTAGTCATTGTGTGTGTTCATCAGATAGTTCTGTCTTTATGTCCTGTCGGTTTCTATTAGAGGAATGAATGCTATTACCTCATGGTGTAGCAAAAAAACAACAACAAAAAAATAATAAAATAGACAAAAAGACAAAAAAAAGGAAAACAACAAAAAAGAAACAAAAAAATTCCCCGAGTCTCCCCATCTGCCCTCAAACCAAGGCCCTTGGCAGCCAGCCCTCCGTGAACCTGCCTTTCCTCATCCCCTGAGCAGACAACATCGCTTGCTTCTGTGTGTGTAATCACAGTGAGTGGGTTGCACACCCCCTGAGCCGTCAAGCCACTCTGCCCAAACCCGCAGAGAGCAGAGCCAAGGGGCCTGGCACTAGGTCGTGTTTAGCTGAGCAGAACAAGTGCTCTCCATAACAGGTGGAATCAGGCAGTTCACACCACGATTTACGTTGAAAGCAAAAGAAAAGGAAAGCAAACCATCGTGAGCTGTGTCGCTCCAGTTCCCGTTCCAGTCCTTTCTTGCTAGTCTGTTGGAGAGGAACAACCATGCAATCAAGATGAGGGTGGTGAGGGAGTCCTTGCCATGAGGGTCCAGGTGGGCGTTCATGGTCAACTCAATCCTGTCATAGTTGAGCACTTTTTGGCCATGGTGAAGGCAACCAAGAGTTGGGATGCAATCCCAACTCATTTCTTCCTCCTTTGTCATCAGGGAAGAGGTAGTAGGAGTGCTCCAATATCTGCAGTCTATACAGTATGTACAATTGTATCCCAGTATTTCCCCCATGTAAGGATTAAAATTCCTCCAGGTATAAAGTGTATGCAGTTCTGCATTATCACAGAGGAACAATTTCTGTTTTAAACAAGAAATAGGTCAGCCATTTTTACTAAAATGCAAAAACCTCATCACTCAAACTTGCTCTAGGTAGTTGAGAAAAGCAGAAGTCTAATCACTGTGTGTTTTTTCTGTGTGGGTAGATTTCACCTGCTGAGTGTATATGAATTTGCTTTCTACAAAAGGCTTTTCTGAGTTTACAGTAGAATCAGCGGAAGGAAGAGTTAATAAGGGCTGTTTTTAAAGACAAACAAACAAATAGTTAAAAAAAAAAACCACTTTACATTCCTTCCAATCCTCTAACTATACTTGGGAAGTGCACTTCCAGTGAGTTTGCTGTGTGGCCATGAGATGAAGGAAGTCCATAGAAAATGTCCTCTTAGTGAGCAAAATTTAGTTACTAAATTTATAGCTATGAAATTTCCCCAGGCATTTGTTTTTGTTTAAACAGATTCTATCCTCTGCATCAGACTTAACCCTGCGACATGCGTACAGTATGCATATTTTGTTTTGAATAAAAAAATGTTTTGTTCCAGTCTGTTAAGAATATTCAAAAAGTAATAAAGGTATTGCTTAATAAAATTGCTAGAATTGTTTAGCAGTACATGCACAAATATTTTACTAGATTCTTTGTTTTAATAGTGTTTTGTTGAGACTGAAAATCCTAAAATGGTCTGCGCAAATACAAAAGAAAAACACCAAAATGCAAAATTCTCCCGTTTTTGGTCCTTTGTTTTAAGTTGGTCTTTTCATCAAGTGTAAACACATTCGCCTGTGCACCTGCACACACACGGAGGGTTGATGCATTAATGGACAGATGCACACGGCTTTGCTGGGGATGACAGTGAGTGCGGGAAGAGTGAGTGGGAGAGTGAATGAATGGGCAGCCCAAGAGACGTTGCAACCACGAGTTGCTGAGCGTCTAACAGCTGTAGAAACAAGCAGTGGTGCAGTATGGATTTCAATGGGCTGCAGGCTGAGGGGGTGTGACAAGCTCTTATCCAGCTGAGCTCGGTCAGGGAGTGACCAGGAAAAGCTCTGCTCTGGAAAGTTCACGCTACACACCATGTTTTCTGCACATCTCATAGTTCCTCTGTTAGTGCCACAGGCGTTTCTATCCTCGTGGTCAAATAAGGAAATAATCGTGTATATTCTGCCTACCTCTACTGGTCTAAGAAGTCATCTCTAAAGACTGGGCTAAATCACGGATTCCTTAAAAAACAGTGTTTTGTTTCACTTAATATCTTTCATAACCAATATTGAAGGAAAGATCTTTTCATCACAAAGAAGTCTTCCTAGATCCTGATTACACGTTTTGTTCACAGAGAATTATAGTTGGAGGATAGAAAACATCAACTCCTATGAATTTACATGATCAGTAAGGCCTCAACATATAATTTCAGCAGTTCGATGAAATACAGAACATTTCTTACAAATATGAAACAATAATGTAGAGGAGGAGCATTAGTCCTTTCTTGTCAACAACCTAACCAACAATGGAGTAGTCCACAATTCATGTCTGATTTTTTTTGCCATACTCTTGCCTCCTTCAGGAGAATGATCCCAGTGCCTGGTTTTATATTGCAGGCATTTCACCGGCTTCCCACAGTATTTCCCTTGATTCTGGGGTCAGGAAGATCCAAACTGCAACGGTTCCATTACAAAGTTAAGAAAACAAGTGCCGATACTGAACATTCCACCACATCCATTAATCACTTGTACCAATTTCCCCAGCACACATTTGACCAGGCTTGATGCTGCCACCTGAACATAATGACAACTAAAGACTCTGCTCCTATGTAACCATCTTTTTGTTCTTTATTTCTTTTTAAAAGTTTTATTTATTTTTATTGGAAAGTCAGATTCACAGAGATAAGGAGAAACAGAGAAAGATATTCCATCTGCTGGTTCACTCCCCAAGTGGCTGCAAAGGCCGGAGATGGTCCAATCCAGAGCCAGAAGCCTGGAGCTTCTTCCCAGTCTCCCAAGCAGGTGCAGGGTCCCAAGGCTTTTGGCCATCCTCTACTGATTTCCCAGGCCACAAGCACGAAGCTGAATGGGAAATGGAGTAGCCAGGCTATGAACTGGTGCCCATATGGGATCCCAGTGGATGCAAGGTGAAGATTTAACCACTAGGTTACTACACCAGGCACATTTCTTGTTCTATTTTTCTTGTGGTGGGTCTCGACTGGATAAGGCATTGCATTATTTAACAATTCAGCAAATAAGTAGAAAAATCAAGAAAATATTTGTTTCATAAAAATCAAGAAAATATTTGTTTCATAAATATATGGAACAAAAGTAAATGTGTTTATTATTCTTTTTTTTATTATTTTTTTCCTAAGCCTTTGGGCTATCCTCTACTGCTTCGCAAACAGGGAGCAGGATAGGAAGTGGAGCAGCCAAGACACAAACTGGAGCCCATACGGGATTCCAGTGGATGCAAGGTGAGGATCTAGCCATGAGGCTACCGCACTGGGCCCCCACCTGTACGTTAAAATAAAACATGACGAGCTTATGGCAAAGAGAGAAGAAGGAAGGGGGGAAAAAAGGAAAAAAAGGGAAGGAAGGAAGGAAGGAAGGAAAGAAGGAAGGAAGGAAGGAAGGAAGGAAGGAAGGAAGGAAGGAAGGAAGGGAGGGAAAAGTGTGCCTGAGGCAGGGATCAGAAAGTACAAAGGCAGGTGATTGGGAGGAAGGCAAACGGGTTTTATATTAATGAATGAAATGAATAGAGCATTGTCGCCAGAAGGAAAAAAAAGATGTAGATGGAAAGATGTATGGATGCCAGATCCATGAGCCAAATCTTCGATTAGCAGACGACATTCTGTAACTGAAAAACAGTGTATTTTTCCGTCTGAGATTTTCATTCTCTCTGGGTAATAACTGAAATCCAGCGTTCTTGCTACTAGAAGCTTCGAGTTAGCATCCACATGAGTGGTGCATTTGGTTTTAGCTACAATTGTAGCTAGATATTTGATTTCATTTGCAGGTATGCCTATTTTAGAGTGAAAAAGCAATCTACTATGGCGTATCCTTACAGAAAAATAAAAATTTATAATATATGAGAATGTTTTCAGAAAGTTTGAAAATTTAATTATAGTACACTTATATAATGTAGACATTCTGTATTCCGTATTTTTGGGAGGTGATATGTGTTTCCACAAACATTTTGAAGACTCCTCGCATGCTTTACGAATAATCTTAAAAGCATCCTAGACATCTTAAAGCATCCTAGACATGGCTATGAATGTCTTCTTGTTTGCTATATTACACCCATTTAAAAGCCAGACCTAATTTGATATTGCAAACAGATTTTCAGCACGCCTTGACTAGTGAAGAAATAGCTTTGCAAAAACAGGAATATCCTTTATCACCCAACACTAAATGATTTTTAGAAATAAAGCTGAATATAGTATGGAGACATTGGACAGTAATGACTGCTAGGACTCTAAGTGGGAGATGTTGACAAGTACTAACAGACCCTGCTACAAATTCTTGAAATTCCCCCATATAATGAGAAAACGTGGAAATAATTTTCTCAGCCTTGGGATAAAACTTGAAGTATGAAAAAAAACCATGAACTTAGTTTCTAATCTTTGAGCTATTTCAGGACCATATTTATCTAACAGAAGTCATCGAGATCAACATTGGGAAAAAATGAGCTGCTTGTTTTCTCCTACGCCGTGCAGGTGGGAAGTGCAAGGCTGGAACTCATGCCACCCCTGCTGGCCTGGCACCTGATGGGCTCCCTAGGGGTCAAACATTCTTTGGGTATGAAAGTTATTTTCTCTAAATCCCAAGACATCTATAAAAATCACAATCTTTAAGTTTAAAATGGGTCTAACTGAAAAGCTGTTTTGAGCTTGCTTTCCTCCAATGTGTTCTGCTTCACTGGCTCTGCTGTTTTGCTGCTGGATGTCTGGAAAGCAGCAAAGGGAGCCTAAGCAGATGTCCTGAGTGTGGAACTACTGGGTTAGCTGCTTGACTGCGGTGTTATGGCATCCTGAGATGTATGCACATAGCTTACAAACGGGTCCTTAGTAACAATTATTAGGATGATTTAGTCACAAAGTAAAACAACCTTTTGGCTTCTATGGATTGCTACTGGAAGAATTTATCTGTTAATTACATATTTTTAGAAACAACATGTTTTTAATCTAGCAAACTACGGCTGTGTGCTCAGCACGACTTGAGTTTACATATATTAAGAATTAAAGTGGCATCTAACAACTAAATGTAAACCACTTTTGTTCCTGTACTAGTCCCTCAAAAATGGTGTTTGCTAACAAAACGAAGAAGTCCATGCAAATCAATTGCAAGTACAGGTGTAAGTTAGCATGGGAAATAATGATAAGTCGCAAGTGTAAGTACTTGTAGATGTTTAAAAATATAAACCTTTGATGCTTTTGATTCCTTAAGGGAAAAAGTTACTGTGGCAAATTTAACTTATTTAACATGAATATATATATGTTTATATACATAATATTATATATATATATCTTATATATATAAAATGTTAATTAACACCTCTTTTGTCTTAACATTGTAATTCCCCTAGGAAAAAAAAATCACTGGAAATGACACAAAGCAATGCAGCTTTTGACTAGATGTGAGTGCCTGCCACATCATGAAGTACATGATACACAAGATATTACAGAAAAACTGAATTAGAAATAAATATGATGCAAAAATTTAGAAATCCGTAAATTTGGCAATGCTAATTTTTTATTATCTTGATAAAGACACCCCATCTCTGAATACAGTAACAGGGATCTTGACCAAATTTTGCCATTTTTTGCCAGTCCTCATTTATTATCAATCTATCTGTCTCTCACTTGCCAACAGATTGATTGAATCTATTTGTGTATATGCTGCCCACTTCATGGGGGGAGGGGGGCAAGCTTCTATTTGCTAGGTCGCATTCATGAAGGGGGAGAGGAGGGAGAGAGGTTCTATATGCTGGTTTTGTCCCCAGCTGCCCCAAACAGCTGCAGTTGGCCCAAGCACATACCCCTGGGAACCCAACTCAGTTTTCCATGGGCTTGGTAGGAATCCAGCTACCTGAGCCATTAGAGCCTGCTTCTAATATCCACATGGGCAGAAAGGAAGAGTTGAGGACCAAAACCGATAATAAACCCAAACATTCCCAATTAGGCTATTGGAGTTACACTGCAAGCTCTCCCTGCTCACACTTCCCAAAGCCCCCAGTTACAGCACCGCTTTTGTAAGATTCCAGGTGTCTGAAGGATAAACAATATGAAGGGCATTTGTTTTTGAAATAAGAGTTATGACTTCGGCTCTAATTAATTGCGTGTGTTTATTAAAACAACTGTTCTCTGTCTAGGATTATCACATTAAGTCTAATAAAAGTTCCCTTTAATTTTTTGTCTTGCTTTTCTTTGTTTCTCCTCATGTGGCTGTTATTTTTGCACATCTGCAAGCATTTAATATTTGTATTTGAATTTCCATATTTCCATTATTTTTCATCTATAGATGTGAAAGATCCATTGAAATATGGGAAAAAATGCAGAAATAAAATTTTACTTTTTTTTCTGAATTCACTCAAGTAGTTGCTTTAAGTACATGGAAACCAAGCAAAAGCACCAATGCCAGTCAATTCTGCTAAACTTGAAAAACCGGGAATCTATATAGCTAACTAAAAGCAAGAAAAATGTTTTTTCTATTTTCCAAATTCTAAAATCATTGAAATGAAAACATTAGGCAGGTGCAGATATTGTCGCAAGGTGAATATGCTATCACTACCCTTCTCTTGTTGACATGGCATACCCCCAAATAATTACCTCAGCTTTACTCAAATATTCATATTAGGTCTGATTGCTCTATTGAGCTTAAAAAGTGTTATCCAAGTAACTAGAAATGCCCCTGTGCTATTTAACAATATTTTGTCTTATATTTTCGCTCTATCCATTTTGCTAACGTTGCTTATACAAATCATTTTCCTTGATTCATTGTTACTTTAGCTTTAGTTATATCTATAAAAATAGGTGAAACAGGTAGAAAGGAAGAAAAAATACTTTTTAAAGACCTATTCATTTTTTTAATATTCACTTTGGATTTAATTTTTTTCAATTTCAAGATGTATTTATATTTACTGGAAATTCAGATACATAGAGAGGGGACCAGAGACACATAGGAATACCTTCCATGTACTGATTCACTTTCCAATAATCCACAGCTGTCAGAGTTGAGCTGATTCAAAGCCAGGAGCCAGGAGTTTCTTTCTGTGTTTCCCACGCAGGTGTAGGGTCAGAAAAGTGTGAGTTGTCCTCAACAACTTTTCCAGGCCACAAGCAGAGAGCTGGATGTTAAGTGGGACTACCAGGGCACAAAGCAGTGTCCATATATGATCCCAGTGCATGCAAGGTGAGGGCCAGCCACTAGGCTATCATGCCATGCCGTCAGGTTTGATCTTTTGAAATGATTTCTCTGGGCCTTGGGATGACTCCCTCCACACTTCATAGATGAGTTGAGAAGGGGAAAGTTTAACTTTGTCACCCACGTGGCTTCCTGCCTCTGAGAGCTGTACAGCCATAGAATGTCAGGTGTACATTTGGAGCTGTGTAGTAGAAGCTATTTCCTTGCTGGTTGAGAGACAACCAATGGGAAGTGTCTTACCCACAGGCTCTTGTCCAGAAAAGCAATGCTCAGGAGACACTTAAAAATCTGAGACCCTTCTGAAAAATGTTGCTGTCTGCATTCAAAAGACACGCCATCTCCTGGCTCTCTCCCAAGAAATGCTGTTTGATTCCCTCTGCATTCTACATACACTTGGTGACTTTGCACATAAAACTTCTGTCTGAAGATTATTTCTTGACCTTTCTGATTAGCTCCAAGCAGCTCATTCTTTCCATGGGGATCTGGAAGTCTCTGCTTGACAGATTTCTCCACTGTCCATAGTGCTGATTCTTGCTCCAACTTGAAGATCACATGAGGCTTTGTCATGGGGTACCCCAAGGACAGCAGATTGTTATAGGTCTCAAGCATCACCTCCCTTTTAAGGGTCCGCTGAGTGTTGTCCATTGCCTGCCATTCTTCCTAGGTAAAGTCCACAGCCACATCTTCAAATGACACCAACACCTTAATTCCTGTAGCCTTGACCTTTATCCCCTAACCAACTATGCAACAATCATGAAGGCGTGTTGGTGTTCTCCAGCCTGGGAAGCATGTAGCAGGCTGCGGGGACTACACCCTTCCCAGCTTCTGAGGAGTTGGGTGTCCTCCAGAGGGCTCCTGCGGGGAGGGAGCTCACAGGGCTTTGGCAGCCAACTTTTCATTTTTATTGGAAAGGTAAATTCACAGAGATAAGGAGAGTCAGAGAAATTTTCCATCCACTGGTTCACTTCCCAAATGCCTGCAGTGGCTGCAGCTGAGCTGATCCAAACCAGGAGCCAGGAGCTTCTTCTGTTGGTACAGAATCCCACGGCTTTGGGCTGTCCTCGACTGCTTTCCCAGCCCACAAACAGGGAGCGAGATGGGAATGGGAGCAGCCAGGACACAAAGTGGTGCCCAAATAAAATCTTGAGTTTGCAAGGACAGGATTATCCCATTGAGTCATTGCGCTGGGCCCAAGTATTTTTAATTTTTTATCATGTATATGCAGTAAACAAATTTCAAATCACAGATTTAGGAATATAGCACTACTTCCCCCTGTGCACACACTTGCCCAGATTTCCCACTAAACTTCCTCCCAAGTACAGTAGCGGTGAGCTTCTCTGCTTGGTGTGTAAGAGCAGCAGGCCTTCTCTTTCTGTTTATGTGCACTTAACACCATCCTCCTGGTCTCAATCTGGGAAAAGTCAAGAGTAAGTGATACAGTTTAAAACTCAACTTCACTCTTGATTAATACGCATAAATCAACTTCTAATTGTGAAATATAAATGAGACAGACAACAAAGCTATTTACTGAAGAAGAAACCCTTCTTGAATGCTTTGCTTTTGAAAGTATTGAGAATTGGGGAATTTATAAATAGGACCTTTTTTCAGGTTTAAAGCAGTCAACGTTAGTTGGAATATATTACTATATTGTTCAGGTGCACGGTAATAGGCTTTATCCATTATTCTGGCAAATGTATAATTAAGAAAAGGTACAATCGTGTGGCTTTCAAAGAAGTGGCAACCACATGTCTCTTCCTGTATTCCTGGCCTACAGTTGACATCAAGGTAGCTTAGTGACTGAAATTCATAGAACTACCACTCTCCTGAAGAAAGCGTGTCAAAACAGAGAACACTGAGAAAGTGATAACTGACTTCAGGATGGTCTCACTATAAACCCAACACTCCATCCAGCTCAGCGTCAGCAATGAGCATTTGTGGAAAAGGTTGGAGATTCTTCAGAAGACCCATATAGGACCAAAAAATCCTTGTACTATCATGAAAACTCACTTTTCCAGAAAACATTTTTTCTAGCTGATGTTTTGGTCTGTTTTATCTTTTGGTTTTCAGAAAAGCACATAAGGAAACATAACATTTAAATACTGAGATGCCAGGTTCAACTGAAGCAGAGACCCATGCCAGCTGGCTTAAGCAAGGGCCTCGTGTGCGATGTTCCACTTGGTTGACCAAGTTAGTGAGTAAACTTTCATAAGCAAAAAGAATGAGCATAAAGGCAATTTTTTATATGATAGACCGCCCATGTTTTTAGCCTACCTTTTGAGAATAAGTCAAAACTAAATACCTTTGTCATGTCTATGATGTTTTATGTGCAGAAGCTCAAGATTTCTTGCCTAATGCAATATAAGGGACTATTAGAAACATCTCACACTTATTTGGGGACTCACACATTAAACAAAATCTCATTAGAAAAACAATTTGTATCTTATTTTTATTATAGATAAATTGCTCAGTATTAATGTAGGGCGATCACACTTCCATCAGATGAAACGGACTTCAAGTGAAAAATTATTACAGAACAAAAGGATATCGTGTAATGATAAGCCCTTCAAGTTTCATGAAGTTATAATAATCATAAACATGAGGATACTTCCAAAAATGCAGTTTCCATAAGCTTTTTGAGCATACTTTATGCGCACGGATATGGATGGCAAAATGTTTGCATAAAAACAAAATTACCTTCTAATTCCATTTTCTAGAATCTTTTTGATGAACCCTTCAATGTACACACTTAATATCAAAGGACCCAAATATATAAAGGAAACAGACAAATTTGAAATGAGACATATAAGATAATGACGATGGGTTTCAGTATTATCTTTCAATACTGAATAATGTAATCATACAGAGGTGAATTCAGACTCAAAACATTTGAATACTGTTCACTGACTGAGCCAAACCATGACAACCACATCACAATAAACCACTCATTATTATAAGACATTGTCCTCAGTCTTCTCAGACACTTCTTAAGAGGTCACAATTTCGCCACAAGCAAAGGCCCATTCTCAACCTTCACTTTTCTTGGGTTCCCAGCAACAGCTGCCACAACTGATGCAGGCTTCTCCTAAGACTCCAAGGACATCAGATTGCTCTAATTGCGCTCTTGGGACAAGATCCTGTTTGTCATTTCCTGGCTTTGTCCATTCTTTACCAATGTTAGAGTAGTCCAAGGTCAAATTCCCTCGGAATCATCCTTCCACACAGAGATCATCAGTTCCACGACTTCATACAGACCTTGTGTGTTTGTAGCACACAGGTTTGTACCTTCATTGCTGGCATTTTCTGATGGATAAAAGTTCCTGCTATCTTGCCAAGCCAAGGCATAACAACAGAAACCAAGTCAATTTCCCACTTTCTGACCCACATCATCTTCTCCTGTGATCCTTCTGATCCTGAGATGCTGTGACCCTCCTCCAGGTATCCCCTCACCATCCCCTGACACCTATAATCTATCAACACAGTCTTTCAGCTGTACATGAGGGAAAACACACATGGGGGTGTCCCTGCACTCTGTCAGAGGATTTGAGCCCTGAAGTAGCTCAACACATAATTCCTGATGCTTTTCTTTTAAATCTGGCGGTGCATGACAATGAGCTGAAGGATGGCTAATCCTGTTTGAATTCATTTTCTAACAAAATGGGAAGTCCTATTGCAATAGTCAATGTGTGTGAAATATATTGACTAAAAATTCTTTGGTTTTGAAATAGCACAAAATGAAATAAAAACCATCAGGATTTTTTTTTTTGTCTATTAATGAATTTAACTCACTCATGAAAGTCTAAAAACACCAAGAAAACACGGTCAGTCATTCCTCATTACCTTTGGCCCTTGCCTAGATGTATAATAGCCTAATAGGTCAAAGTTGATTAATACTTACTCATACCGGTACCAAAGAGGCAAAAAGAATGATGTGAAATAATCAATGATCCATGAATACATAAACGTGGACATGTTTGTTAGCCCAAAGGGCCCAGGGCACAGGCAGAAAGGTTCCAGGCGGCGCTAAAAGTTCCCAACGAGAATAGCTGGCCTGGACTAATTCTAATGGAACCAGCCAATCAGAAGACAACACACTTTTACTTCAAGCCTGGTCATCACCACTGCTTAAGAAATGTGCCCCTCGGTCCAGGTGTGACTTCAGCGGCCAACTCCCATGCGGACTGGTGAACTTTGCCCGGGAGCAGACCCCAAGAAAGCCTGGTTTCTAATCAATCCAGTCTCAGTAGGCCGGCTGCTTTGGTGTGGTTTTATCTAACAATGTTTACCTGCTCTGTTCAACAAGTAACCTGATTGAATTAACACTAGCTTAAAATGAAGCGAAGAGCACTTGGCCTTTGTGAATATTGTTTTCTTGTTTCCTATGAAATCTCACAAAATTTTAAGATTATCTAGTAGTAAACATCCAATTTATGTTGTTTCTTTCAAAAATGCTGGTGTTAATAATAGACACAATATCTGCTGTCTTTATATGTATTTTTTTCTGGAATAAAAATGCTTAAGCATGCAAATTAGCCTGGAATTATCTGAGTCAAGCACACTTAGAAAAAGTGCTTTATTGAACATGGACGCTTTTCAAAGTGAAATAATGTACAGTAGATGAAGCTTTAATTCTTTTTCATGAGAACTGCAATTGTTTCTCGGTGATTTAATCTTAGAGTGTCATTCTTACAAATCTTTTTTTTCTTCTGGATTATAGTTATTTGTACACAAGGAGGAGCTCTGTGTTTTTATTCACCATTGCAGATAAGCACTGGGCCTGAACCATGAATACAGTTGCCCAGAAGAGGGTGCTGTGTGATCCAGAAGGGAGTCTTTCGACCATACCTCCAAAGAGAGAAAACAGCAGAGCTATCTAATTTTGGTCATTGTGAGTGTTATTTATTTTTTAAGAAAGAACAATTCCCACACAACAAATTGTTACATGAATAAGTAGGTAATTTTTTGTGAGGTTAGTGAAATAATGCTACAAACTGTGCAATTTCAAAGAACAGAAATTTACTTTCAGGGTTCAAGAGGCTGAAGTTCTGTAATCGGGTGTTGGCAGGTCTGGGCTCCCTCTGAAGCCGCTCTTCGGCTGCCCCTGGCCCCAGCAGTCCTGAGCCGAAGTAGTTGTTCTCCCTGGCCCCGGGTGTGGCCTCGTCTGTGCCTCTCCTCTCCTCGTACTGGTTCAGGGTCTACCTTAATGATTCTGTCCTAATTGACTGCATTTGCAAACACCAACTAAGTCACTTTTACATGTCCTTTTCCTTGGAAATAAACAGGATCTCTAGAGAGGTTAGTGTAGGATTGCTCAGGGCAGAATAGGAGTGGCTTCAAGTCAGAAGCTTCCAGAACATAAGTGGAAGTATTCCAAAGTGGTCAAATTCCAGCTGGATTTAGGTCTTACTTAGTGATTGCACTTTGGCTGGGTCTACAAAGGTGTTGATTAGATAAATGGGAATGTGTTTCTTGTTTGTGGAAGATAAATCTTTTCAGGATAGTATTGGCTCTCAGCACCTGCACCCAGAATGAGAACATAATCTCTAAGAACAAGCTACTGTAAAGAAGGCTGCCAGCTCATTTCAGGAAGTAACTAGGAATGCAGACATCAAGAACAAAGGATCACTTCAAGTTGATTCACATGAGTAAGACATCATCCAAATTAAATTTACCTGGTGGTCAAGAGTGAAAGTGTCCAGTCACTCTACAGACAAACCTCACTAGGAGCTTCTCTTGCAAGAATGGCAGCCTTTGGAAGGGCAATCTGTCCTCAGACTTCCACCTATGTTTAGAAGAGAACACGAGAACCCATACAATATTATTGTGTCTGCACGATTCATGCAAATCATTGTTGACAAGCAGGTCAAAACGACTTGTACTCATTTCCTAATAAAATAATTTGATACCATTTAGAAGGGGTTTATTTGCAGGCATGCTGTGATAAAACTTGAACTCTTAGTTCCCGCGTACATGCATCCAGAGTTATAATCCCTGCCCAGGAGCCATTCATGTGTCTTACATTTCCAAGCCCAAGAGAATCCCAGCATTATAGCCTGTTTCCAATTACTCTATCCTGCAGTTTGTATTTCTGTCCATTGATCTTCCTTGTCATGGATATTTGGCTAACGTGGAAGTCCATGTGTTCAGATTTATGTAAACAGTTGTTCAATGGTAAAGCATTATTTACCAAGTGAAGTTTTCGGTCTGAAACGTGTTAACCACCCTGAGCCATTCCAGATACAAACCATTAGGAGAGGAAGAGACTGCGATTCTGCAAGACACCGGCAATGAGCAGCAGTTGGAAAGTGTCCTCCAGGCGGTAATTTCTTGACTCTCGGCTTTGTTCTCCATGGGCATTTACAGAATAAACCAGAATACAAAAGATGTTTCCCTGCCTCTCTCTATATTCTACCTTTTGAATTTGAAGAAAAGAAAAAATTTTTCCTCTCGGAATGAAAAAAGCCAATCATTTTGTAGGGGAAACATTGGGAAAGGAATGTGTAAATTGTTTGTCCTGAGGTGCACAGCAGACAGTTGGTGCGAGGAGCGCTGTGTGTCAGGAGGACCTGCTGCTTCTGGATCGGTTAGCTTGTAAGCAGAATCCATCACGGCCTTTAGAATCCCTCTTTGGAGTTCCCACCCAGCTCTTCTCCACACACTCAGGTCTATGGAGCAGTCCTGTTGCTGTTGCTGGCTTAGGCACATGCAGTCAGCTGGTTAATTTCTCCTGCAACTCCTTCCAGTCATCATCCAATCTTCTCATCAAATTTGGTACAGCTCGTAAGTTTTCTCTTATCAAGCCCAACAAGACATGGCTGCTAGCAGTCACAAACAACAAACAGGAAGCAATGCACAATGGAAGGCTTAGCACAGCAATTTACAACTGAAAAAAGAACTTCAGGAAAGTGGCAAACAAAAGGAAAACATAGACGTATTATGAAATCATGAAGATTGGTTTGGAATTTGAAGCCAGACCAAAAGAACGACTTTCAAAGTGCTAAATGCATGTAAGAAACATAAGGAAGGTTCTGGAACAAATGAAACCTACGTAAAACATAGTCTCAGTGTCCATGTACAAGGCACTTTCATTCATGCAAAGTCTGTGGCTGTTTCTGAATTGCAGTGACAGCTTTGGATATTATGATGGGGTCCATGTGGCCTGCAAAGCCCACAGCTGAAATGTCTGGATCTTCACAGGAAACATTTGCCAAACTCGGGAAGACAGGCAGCAGGTCATTGTTGTGCTAGACATCTAGGCACAATTCGAATCATTGCGTCTTTGGCCAGTGTATTGAATATTTCAAATATCTTAGTGTCGATGATGAGATCATAACAAGCTTTGCTTCCAAAAGTTTAAGAATTGCCTTATTTTTAAAAATGTTCTAAGCAAACAAAATATTAAAAAAAAAAATCAATGAATAGCTCTGTTTTCCCGGTTCTACCTAGAGAGGCATCAGCTGTCTAAATGCTACAGAGAGTGTTGTTAGCAAATGTTGGCAGCACTGTTTTCCTACTGTAGATGTGAAGTGTTGTGCTGTTGTGTTGTGAGAATGAGAGCCAAAACAAGATGAAATTTGAGCCAAAACGATCACTTTGTTCCAGGTTGCTAGAATCAGAAGGGACACATCTTCAAAGGATGATAAAGAAAATGTATTAAGAGGATATTTTCAAATTTGAAAACTATTGAATGTTATCAGTTGGATTTTTTAACACAGATGCTGCTTTGAAACTTTAATCAACTGTTAATTATCTGTGATAATTGGGAAGAAAAGAAATAGAAATATTGCCAAAGCATGAATAAACCCAATTCCTGAATGTTTGGCTTTGCTATGCATTGTTTTTGGCCAGAGAATCACCTAAGCAATTATGCTTCTTAATATTATAAATGAGATTTCCTGGGTTCTAGTGACTAGCAGCAGAGGGAAGTCATTTAGAAACAGAACAGCTTGAGAAAAGCTGTCTGCATTTTAAAAAAATGGGCCACCCAAGTTTGAGTGGATAATGCCTGGTACTGGCACAGAAACAGAGAAAAAGAATACCAATGGAGTATAATAGAAACACCAGAAGGGAAGCCACACATGCACAGCCATCTAATCTTCAACAAGAAAACAGAAAACAATCCAGGAAAAAGGAGCTTCTCTTCAATACCTGCTGTTGGGACAATCGGGTAACAGCCTACAGAAACAAGAAGCAAGACCTGCTGCTTTTGCCATACATGAAGATCAAATCTAAATGGGTAAAATAGCCAAATCTATACCCAGAAACCATAAAACTTTTGGAAGCAAAAGTTGAAAATATTCTGTAAGATACAGGTGTAGGCAAACACATTCTAGAAAAATCATCAGAAGCAAAGAAAGTCAAGACCAAAATGAACAAACGGGACTGCATTAAGCTAAGAAGCTTCTGCAAAGCAAAGGAAACAATCAACAAAGCAGAAATGCAATCAACAGAATGGAAGAAAATCTTTGCACACTACACAGGAGGCACAGGGCTAATTTCCAGAATACACAAAAAACTTCAGAGCATCCATAACAACAAAGCAAATAAACCAGTCAAGCAAGGGCAAAGGAAATGGGCAGACTCTTTTCAAAGGAACAAATCCAAATGGCTAACAAACATTGGAAAAATTGCTAAAACTCCCTGATATTAAGGGAAATCCAAATAAAGACAACACTGAGGTTGCACTTAACTCCAGTAAGAATGGTCCACATACAGAAAACTACCAACAACACCTGCTGGTGAGGTTGTGGGGAAAAGGAACAAACCCTGCTGCACTGCTGGTGGGACTCCAGGCTGGTGCAACCACTATGGAAGTCGGTATAGGGAAAATGTAAGCAAATGAAAAATCTACTTACCATACGACCCAGCAACACCACGTCTAGGGATGTATTCAAAAGACGTGTTACATGACAAAACAATGTGCACCCCAGTGTTCATTGCAGCACAATCAATAATCGCAAAAACATGGGGCAGCCTACATACCTTCCACAGAAGACTGAATGAAGAGACTGTGGCTCAGCTACTCTATGGAATACTATTCGGCAATAAAAAACTGAAATACAATTGTTTATAGCCAAATGGGTCTAACTGGAGACGATTATATTAAGGGAAATGAGCCAATCCCAAAAGGTCAGATATCATATGTTTGCCCTAATGTAAGGTAATATGATGTCAAATCTAAATGTTTTTTTTTTCTGTGAATTCTACCTTATTGCACTTCCTAATTATTTGTACCTTTTGTAATAAGACCTTGTGATGTAATGCATTAATCAATTACCCGTAAGAGACTGATTGCTTGTAGTCACCTGAGATCAATGTCCCTTTTATCGCTGTTATTGCTGCTGCCCGTAAGTAACGATGATCTAGTCCTTATCGTACTCTCATCAGTGCCACACGGGACAAGCTTGCTTTTATTTCTATGTGCGGTTGCTGGACACTCTTTTTCACCACCCTTTGTTATATATTCATCAACCTCATGTGAATGAAGATTCACTGTTTTTTCTTTTATGTTCTTTTTATTTTCGTCCCTGTGGTGGACTGTACTCAAGGGGATGCATAATGGAAGTGTAACAGAAATTACTACGTTCATAGTTGAAAACAGAGAGAAGTATGTCCTCATGCATGCAGTACAAGGACGGACTCACAGCAATACGAATAATGATCTCCTACATTGTTGGGAGACACCTCAGTGGCAGCATGATGGACTTGTGAAAAATTCAACAAAGATATGCATTGTAAGACTGGAGGGGAGAAGAGCGAGAAGGGGCAAGGGAGAACCCAAAGCTCATTAAACAGTGTCATAAGACAAACAAACAAAAAATTTAAAGGGAAGTGTTGGAGTTCTTATTTTCCACACACAAAGGAGCATCAACTCTGCCCCCAGTGAAACCTTCTGTCCTGCTGGGGAATTCCTTTTGCTGAGAGATGCAAACCTTGCAGCCAAGGTTTTTCCTGTGTCATCAGCACATCTGAATTCTAGACTGATGTTCCACATCTTGTACTGAAGTGGGAACTTGTTTCCAAGTAGTGAATAGATAATGGGACAGCCAAAGTAAGTGCACATAGGAGAAGCCAGTGTGCTGAGTTGGAAACACCTAGTTGTGTTCACTTCAGGGACCACCAGGTGGCTAGAAATGGAAGCCTACCTGTCTGGTCTAGGCCCATTCTCAGGGCAGCTCAGTCCTTTCCCTGGAAGCGAGGTCGTTAATGGCCACCGCCAGTCGGAAACAAAGGCTGCCCACCAGCATATGTGCTGATCCCGTCTGGAGGCGTTCTCTGTTGTGGGCAGTCCTTTCCCTGGCGTGTGTGTCTAAGTGTTGCAGATAGGGTTCTGAAGCTCCTTTCTAGCCAGAGAATAGGAAAATGCTATGCATGAACATGCTTTTTCATACATGATCATGATCAGTTCTATTACAAAATGTTAACAACCTTGTTTTAAAAGGATTTGTTTATTTTTATTGGAAAGGCAGATTTACAAAGACAAGGAGATGTAAGTGGCTGCAATGGCCGGAACTGAGTCAATCTGAAGCCAGAAGCCAGGAGCCTCTTCTGAATCTCCCACACAGGTGCAGGGTCTCATGGCTTTGGACCATCCTCGACTGCTTTTCCAGGCCGCAAGTAGGGAGCTGGATCGGAACTAGAGCAGCTGGGAGACAAACTGGGGCCCATATGGGATCCTGGCGCATGCAAGGTAAGGTTGCAACCGAACCATCATGCTGGGTCCAGTAGTACCCACCTTAAGTTCTTTGTTGCTGTGCTAGCTTTGAAGAAGTCATCTGCCTGTTTCGTCGGGTGCCCCACACAGCAAGGAACTGAAAGTAGTCTCTAAGAGCGGAGGTGATCTCTGGCCAGCTGAGCCATCCCCAGTTCTGTCAACCCAAGAACTGAATTCTCCTCATAATAATAACTTTTCTTCCAATTCAGTCTCAGCTGGCTCAAAAGCAGTCCGCAGCTCCTGACCATTGCCTTCTAAAACCTGAGGTCGGGCTTGCTTGGCACACAGAGACTGGGACAGTGCGGGATTTTCAGCTGTTCACTGTGCAATGTGCTACACAATAACCAACAACTACTACAAGAAGCTGAAACATTTCATCGAAAGGGGCATGAGAATGAAAGGCTTATCGCAGCATTTAGTAGGCTGTTCTGAGAAATATAATTCCGTGGGATTGCCTGGAAGATTCTTCTCAAAGGAGTATGTAGTACTTCAGTACATATAAGCTCTAAGAACTTCTGCAATAGAGATATCTGCTTAATATTGAAAGTTAGTGCATTCCAAATTACTTGGAATAAAGTATTTACTCAAACCATTTGACATGCATTTATATACATAAATGTATTTATTCAAAGCATCTTATCAGGTGATAGTATGCCAAGAGACATTAGTTTTAAGAGACAAGGTGATAATTGCTATTGATGTTATATTGGGACTCTTAATTGACTGGGATGATATTCTACCAGCTCTAGCTTCGGACCAGAAATGGTCTCCCCAAGAAACTGTTCAACCCATCTGGACAATAAGTAGCTGGGCTCTATGCTTGGTATACGTTTGCAAGGAAAGAATCTTGATTGAATTTGAACTGTAATACTGCATCAAGGTGGAGGAATCCACCAGGGGGGAGGGGCGTGGGGAGGGGTGGGGGGATTCCCAGAGCCTATGAAACTGTCACATAATGCAAAATAATTAATAAAAAAAAAAAAGAGACAAGGTGATGAGCTAGTTTGAAGAAGCAGGACCCTCAGTAGGACTTGTTTAGCTGTCATGGCTCATCTGCACGTATATCATCTACAAGGACTGCAGCCAGGATTCCTGTGTTTATTTGGCATAAAGATCTCAAGAGGAAAGATACTGAGAGAGTTATGCACTGTCAATTCAATATATACTCAGAAAATTAAAGAGTTTCCTCAGTGGCTTTAAAAATACCCTAATCCTTAGCCAGTGTACAGAATTGTAAAGACTTCAACCAAAATATGGTGTTATGTAAATTGCCTGTTTAAGGAGTAAAAATTGGATTCACTGTCTTGTCAGATTTTTTATTGAGGACATCAGAAAGGAGTAAAATCTTAATATTTTGGGCCCTGCACAGTAGCCTAGCAGCTAATGTCCTCGCTTTGCACGTGCCCGGATCCCATATGGGTGCCAGTTCTAATCCAGGCAGCCCCGTTTCCCATCCAGCTCCCTGCTTGTGGCCTGGGAAAGCAGTAGAAAATGGCCTAAAGCCTTGGGACCCTGCACCTTCATTGGAGACCTGGAAGAGACTCCTGGCTCCTGGCTTTGGATTTGCTCAGTTCTGTCCATTGTGGCCACTTAGGGAGTGAATCATTGGATGGAAGATCTTCCTCTCTGTCTCTCCTCCTCACTGTATATCCGACTTTTCAATTAAAAAATAAAATAAAATAAATCTTTTTTAAAATCCTAATATTTTGTATGAGTAGGATTGTAAGACTCTTGAAAGCCCAGTGTCTGTTTTATGCCTCTGCTTTTACCACAAGATCCCTCTTGCCTGGGAAAGAAGTGGGGGCTATACTGCTCACACGATCGGTGTAGGAGATAATCATGCTGCTTATCGGAAATTGGAAGTATGCTTCTGCTTATTTTGACACAATTTAAGAAAAGCAATTGTTTCATACACGTTGTATAGTTTTTCTTCTAAGTTAACTGAAAATACTACAGGAAAACTTTTACCTGGGAAGAAAACTTTTACCTGGCAAGAAAAGAAAAAAAACTTTTTAAAAATGATTTTTGAAAGATTTATTTATTTTTATTGGAAAGGCAGATTTACAGAGAAGGAAAAACAGAAGCATTTTCCATCTGCTAGTTCACTCTCCAAGTTACTGCAATTGCTGGAGCTAAGTCAATCTGAAACCAAGAGTCAGGGCTTCTTCTAGGTCTCCCACATGGCTGCAGGACTCCAAGTCGCTGGGTCATTCTCTCACTTTCTCAGGCCTCAAGTAGGGAGCTGGATGGGAAGTGGACCAGCCTGGACTTGAACTAGCATCCACATGAGATCTTAATGCTTGAAGGGAGAGGATTAGTCACAGTGCCATTGTGCTGGGCCCTGTAGGATACCTTTACATTCTTGTCATACAACTATTTCAATTGTGTCTTTATGGGCAGTGGGATCTTGATCAACTTTGTGTTATACATAATGTTCCCGTTTCCCACTACATGCTGATTGGGCCTACTGGTTAAGAAGCAGCAAGTAACCGTGGGAAGTCACATGTGCACCAGAAGGTAGAAGAAGTAACACAAAAAAACTCAGACCCTGTGTGATATGTGTTTCTAGCACTCTAGAGACGTACCATGCTTGGTTTCCTTTCAAAGTGAAGGAAGAATCATGTCCCTTGCACAGAACACCTCTAGGATAAAGGGAAAACATTGTCTTGGACATTGCAGAAGCAACTTGTCCCTTGTATAACATCCCTGCTTCCAAGTACAGATTCAGTTAACTTGTAGTGAGCTGTACTTATACCAAGAAGATATTCAGCAGCTAGGATATACACCAAAAATTCAGCTACTTGATCTTAGGATCCAAGAGGTTCAGGACTGATCATATGTGTAGAAAAGCAGAATGCTCTGGAGGTGCCGAGAGAGGCTATGCCTGAGAGGACAGGGAGTAGAAGCTGAGGAGGTACAGCTTCAGCCTTAGAAAGGCATCTGCCAAAGGGGGTGAATTGTTGCCAGAGACGAGGCACCTGAGAAAGTGGGCCTGGTGGAACAGATGCTGTGTGAGAGAATCTGACACCTAAACTATCCAGTTGGCAGGAGAAAACAGCCAAGATGTGTTAGAAAAACATAGGGAAGGATAGGGAAGAAAAGCATTCATATTGTACAATGCAGCTTATATTTCTTTCATAACATCAAATGGATACTGAATTTCAATTGATAGATTTAAATGATAGGAAAGCACAGATTTAAATTATAGATCTTTACAAATAGAATCTTTATAAAAGTCACTAAATTTTGCCATTTGCATGTCTGTCTGGATTATCAGATTTTTTGTCCAGAACCCTAAAAAATTCAGCCACAGTTATGTCAGCTTACAGAACACATAATCAAAATTTAAGCAATTAAATCTTCAATCTCCTACCCCCCCAAGTCAGATCAATAAAGAATGGTGGAGCAAGAATTTCAACAGTGTCAAGGACCGTCCTCTGCCACTATCGTCTTTCCACAGCTGAAGCAGGGCAGTCTGTGTGCTTGTGGAAATCATGGCAGTGAGCCTAGATTTTACTCCAAGGAAAAAGGAAAGCCATTGAGGAAATACAACATGATCTACAAAGCTGAGAAACAATTCTAATGTGGCAAGTCCATTGTTACGGGCTGATTTGTATGTCTCCCAAGCCATACATTAAAGTCTTAACGCCCAGGATCCCAGAATTTGCTGTATTTGGAGTTGAGCCATTAAAGTCATAATTAAGTTTAAATGACCTTATTACAGTAGGTGAGAGTACACACACAGGGTGACCACGTGAGGACACAAGAAGGACAGCTACTGGCATACCAAAGAAAGAGACTCGAGAAGCCACCAACCTAAGGACACTTTGATCTTCAACTCCCAGGCTTCAAACCTTGGACAACACCTTTGTGTTGTGCACATTACCTGCCTTGCCATGGAAGCCGTAGCTGACTTACTCACCAAGGTAAACCGCATGACTCAGAACAGAGTCTGGGGTTATGGTCTTGAATTCCCTCTTAGATGGTTTGGTTTACGGCTGAGGCCAGGTGTCAGGGGATGAGGTTGGCTGGAGGTGACATTCCTAAGTCCTAAAGCGATCCTGTCAGTTGGGTGTGTTTGTGAGAGAAGAATCATGGAAAACTGCAAGGTTCAGGCATCTGAAAGTAACTGAATGGGGTTGGACATGAACATATCAGGGGCAGGATGTACCAGACGACCAGGAGGCAGAAAGTAGCAAAAAAGGAGCAAGCCCTGGCAAGATGCAGGGTGGCTCGTTGCATGCAGACTGCTTGAGACAAAGATGTAGCGAAAAAGTGAGTCGGGCTGAAGGGAGGAAGGTGGTGGTGTCCCCTTACTGTTGGGTGAATGAAGGACAGGATGTTAGCTTAGGGAATTACAGAGTCTAAGGTTTGCATTCAAAGCGGAGCCACAGTGAGGCTAATTTCATTAGAGTTCACACTGGAGCCCCAGGACTGTGTCAGCATGCTATTTCTGAGTTAAGTGGCTCAAGGAATGTTATAACTTCTTCTTCCATAACATAGGTGTTTGTGATGATAAGGTGTAATTCAAGTGGTTATTTAAAAAAGTAAATTTTGGCATGTCCTTATGAAAAGAACCAATGGAAAAATCAATGCAGTTAAGACTGCAGAAAAGCAGTGTTGACAATCAAACATATCCAAATTGGAACCAGAGCTAATTAAGCTAAGATATAATCTAAATGGAATTTATATGGCATCTCATTAAAAAATACTCAAGAAACACTAAAGTTAAGTTAATCAAGGAATCCCATTAAGCACCATTTTCTAAATAAACTTGTCACAGAGAGTTTCCTTCTACAAAGTCAGCATCACTGTCCCAATAATGATTGCTCTCGTGTTTTGAAGGAGTTCAGAAATCGGTGGGATGATGGCAGGTGCAAGATAAAGCACTAGAGAAGAACAAGACAGCTATTTGTCACCCACTCAGGTCTTTGCTGTCGAAGGAAAAGTCATGTCCAGTCTTAGCAGTAGTTGCTGTGAGGCTCACAGAGCTCTAACCTGTGAACGGCGGTGGAGAAGGTCCCTCACCAAGGCCCATTGAAAAGGCATACTGCGATCATGTACAGATGAACCTCCCAAAATAGTGAGGCCAAAGTATGCATGACTAGAAAATATCACTTTAGTAGCCCCCAAAATAGCCCAAACTGAAGCACAAATGAAATCCTGTTTTTCTGTGATCTTTTCATTTTTATGATCACTTTAATGTGATAAATGGTTTTCAAAAACTGTATCTAAATACGACTAAAATAATCTCTCCTGATGACGATAAAAGCTGCTAACTGAGCTGAAGCACTGGCTTCCCTGGAGGGAGCCACACACTCCTCCTGAGCGGCGCACACGATGTCACGCATCTGGGAAGTGATGAAGACATTGCAGCAGCCTTGGAGACTTGTCCCAGTCGTCCAACCCAGCTGGAGCTCCATGCTATCCTCTGCTGTCAGGAATTTTCTTCTATTTTCCTCAAGAGGTTTCATTGATAAAATCGTTTATTTTCCAGCAGTTTCTGCGACTGGGTCTGTGAGGCAAGGCCACCTCGCATGGTTTCAGCAGTGTTTGTCACTAGAGGCCTTTGTGGTACATTCACAGTTACTGGATCAGTGTGGAAACAGCCTCCCTGGAGAAGGTGCTGCTATGTCCCTCACAGTGGGTTAGCAGCTGTAGCCTGAGGAAGGAAACAAGCAGGTGGCTTTCATCCTTGGGTTACTAAGCCCCAAGACGAACTTGCCGGAAGACGTGTTAGCGTAAGAGTGCTTGTGGGCTTCATAAAGGAACCAAATAAAAGGCAATTGACTTTTATTTGGCAGTAATAACTAGGATACAGCTTACTTTTTTTTGGTATATTGTCCTTATCTGCATGAACCTCATTCAAGAAATAACCCAAATGAACAGTCAAGTGCATCCTTCTGCAAAAAAGAAAAAAAGAGGAAGTTTCCAAAAGACAGAGGAAAACGCAAGCACAAACAGAACCTTGGACAGCTCTTGCCAACCGCCCTTTGCAAAAGCATGAATATAAACCACAGAAAAAGCAAATTTGTGATCCCCCAAGGCCTTAAGCAGGCAATAAATGTAATTTTCTTTTCCAAAGACAAAGATATAAAAAGTAAACTCTGACTTGGAACAGATATCAGTGCTTAAGTGGATTAGAAATCGTAAGCACACATAAATGGGACCTTAACTCAATCTTTGATCTAAGGTTTCATTTTAAAGACAAAATGAAATGGCAGAAATCCCCACATGATTTGTGTTTTGTTGGAGAGTGCGTAGTTGTTGCTGCGGTTTTGGGTTGGGACAAACACAATTACGAGAAAGTTCATCTACACATGTTTAGGCACCTTTTCTGATGTCACAGAATAAAAAAACACAGCCAAATTGGCAAACTTGCAAATTAAGTGTCTACCACTTGCATGTGAAAACTCAATTACCACCTCCAAGAACAAATCTAGGAAGTTGAACAAATGAAGTAAAATGATTTTTCTCCCTCTTGGGACCGTGAAGGGACTAAATGAGAAAACGCATGAAAGTAATCTTTGAAAATGTCATGTTTAAAGCCAGATATCAACAGCCATTAGTGTTTCCTTTGTTTTCCAGCTTATTCATTTGTATGTTGATTTCAAAAGATGAATGTACCACTTTAAGTTGTAAAAAAAAACCTATAGGAAATAAGGTATTAAATCAACGAGATGCAAATATATAAAGGAAAATGTTGGTGGTATGTTAGCATTTTAAAAATAGAATTCTCTCTGCTATCCTTCCCAAAATATGTTATACTGAAACGTATCAGCAGATGGCAGTCTTGTTCCATGTTTTAATTTAAAAATGTTCTTTCTTAAGTTGGATGGAAGAACCATTAAAATTTTTCATTGCAAATCAAAGCATAATTATGAGCTAAAGTCCTCTTCTGCCACCAAGCTCACAGGTCATCACAGTAGGTTCTATAAATGAAAAGAAATTGTTAGTTCTAATTACATGTAAAATTAGTATTGTGTGCTCTGGAAGTACTTGCTTGTTTTTGGTTTACTCATCATCCCTGAATTCAAAAGAACATCACTGACAAAACAGCAAGAAGCTATCAGTATCCTTCAGGGATTACACCCATCATTTACTGAATATCTAATTTGTTCTGCCCATAATTTAAATCACTTCCAATTAAATTACTTTGTGTTGTACTTTGAGTTTCTCACCAAAGATGCTAGAATTTGCCTGCATGAAGACAGCTAATAAAGGAGCAAATTTATCTTTTTGTAAGCTGGGAACACTTTTTATATGTACTTCTAAGCAGTTGATTTTGCCTTGCTCACATCGCTGCACAGACGAGCTCTGTGTTTTTGAACCTTGCTCCTCCAGTCTGTTTTACCTGCACCTGAGGCACACTGGAGATGACACAGGATCACGCAGACAGCATCACGTTCTGGGACTTTGACGCCGCAGAGCTGAAGGCAGACTTCTCAAGCCGAGAATGCATTCAACACTCTGATTCATTTGGGTACTGAAATCTCAACTAAAATAAAAGATGGCGGAGCCCAGAAGAGTGTGTGATTTTCAGGCCGTCTCAAACGAGAGCTTTGTAAGCTGGAACTACTGTCTTTCATTCAGTGAGAAAGCTTGAAGAAGCCAGTAGAGTTCAGTGAGGTGGTCTGTAAGTCCTTTTGCAAATCCAGAATGTTATATAGTTTATGCATGTCTGGAGCACCTGCTGCCTACAAGGACTCTGAGGTCCCCTCAAGCCCTACATCCCACTGTGGTGCCCTGCAAGGGCTCATGTCAGAAGGGTAACCACTGGGCTTTCTTTTTTCTGTCTTCAGAACTCTGACTCCCACTTCCGGGCATTTGGCTGGTTTCGCAATTTTGCAAATGGGAACACGCTACTGCAAGGTAAAGTGCAGGGTGGCCCCACCTCTACTTCATCTTCTTAGATGAGCATGGGTGAACCAGGGTATCAGGCCGAGTCTGAATGTTGGCCAGCAAACTGAAGTCTCTCCATGTGGTGCCCTATGTAATGTCCTGACCATTCTCCAGCAGGGACCTGTATCTGAATGTGCAGCCACTGCCTGAGATGTGCTGATCTGTCCACATCAAGTGATCGCTCTTTCACTGCTTGGTTGAGGCACCAGATCTGAGCCTCCCATCAGCTCAGCCCCTCTGGACACTACACAGCACTTGTTTTCTGCAGCTTGCTACTGGGCAGTGACCTCAAGGATCTTTCTTAGTGCCATTCCTTCCTGGGGCACTTGGCCTTGAGCAGTAAGCAAGATGCTGGAAGGGGCTCTGCAACAAGCATGTGCACACTGAGAGCTTAGTTTGGACCAGCATTGAGCTCAGGCTTTTGAGGGATTACTACACACCAGTTCTCTGAGTGTAGTTTGAGGATTAACTAACAATAAGTATCAGGGACCCTAATCAATGCAACTGACTGGGGAAGTAAGCTTGCTATATCCCACGGCGGCTGGGTTGAACAACAAATGGAGTATTAATGTTAAGGCATTTCTTAGCCAGAATTTATCAGTGCCCAGTTTCACATATACATCTGGGCAAAGCTGCTGGGTAGTGTTTAGCTTAACAATAAAGAGTATGGGTTCTGGCAACACTGCTCACAGAGTATGCACCTGTCCGTGGACAACCTAAGTTACTCAACCTGCTTTGACCTGTGCTTGTGTGTGGAGATAAAGGTAACATTGACCTCATAGGGTTATTGTGAAGATTTCAGGCAGGGTTTGCTGACAAAATACTTAAGAAAACCCTTGAATTATAAGGGGTGAATGATTATTAACCATAATTATTCTACCATCTCTGCAGTGTGAAAAAATAATCCAGGGATAAAACAGTTAATCCTGCCAGTACATTTAAAGTTATCAAATGATCACTCACTCACTGTGTGATCAAGCCCGTTATCAAGTTATGTTCTCCTGGATGCAGAGGAAAGCCTCGTGGCTCTGTCCACTCCACACTCACATGGCTTTGAAGTCATGTTAGTAGCAACATTGGGTTGGGCCAGTTTTTGTGTTCTTAGGAGCACAGTGAGATGGTCCTGGGCACCCTGCTCCCCTTCCGTCAGACTTTGCCTCGGCGCTTCCTGTCACCGATGCAGGCAGGACATCTGGGAATACTCTGGACCTAAGACATTGATTCTTCCTTTTGGAGGGTGCACAGCACAAAATTTCTTAAATATCAACTGTCTACAATTCATAAATATCACTGCTTTTTGACATGTCAATTATTTCCCTTCAGTGTCACGGTCAAACTGGGGTTGGGTGAGTGGTGACGCAAGGGAAATGTTGTATAAGCTGAAACCCAGAACATCATTAACTCCTCCCTCCCCGGGGTTGTGAACAGACAGATACGGGAGGCACCTGTGCCCACATGAAGTCTGTTCTACCACCCCGAACGACATATTGTTAATAGAAATTCCTAGTTAATGCTTAATTTGGTAAAAGCAGAAAGAGAAGTTTTCTTATTAACTAGACTTAAGCAAACTCAATATACTTGAAGGATTAATAATTCCTAATTTTATGATGCATTCATCTGCTGACAGCTGTGCAATAAATTTCCCTCTGATGTTTCCAATACAAGGAGCATTGAGACTTCAGCTTGAAAATGATAAAATAAATTTCTCAGAGAATTTACTAGGTGCTTTTGTCTGCCACTGGCCTACTACATACATTTTACAAGCTTCTAAACATTCTCTTTTTTCTGATTTGCTAATTCTTTAGTAATGCTGAAATTCCTCAATATGAGAAAATTAATGTCAAATGCACATATTACAAACAAGGAGCACGCATGTAGCTGCTGGGTAAATTTATGCTCTTATCTATCAGATTTAAAATGACATTTGTGTGTTATTCCCTGGGCACATAGAAAACATTTCTGAGTAATTGTTTAATGTACAGCTAAAACCCACAGTTATTTCAAGAAGACTTTTCCTAGACAGAATAGCCCTGCTGAGGCAGTAGTTTGCTTCAACCTTTTATGGCTCACACATCCTTCCACGAAGCTTTCTCCCACGGTACTCTAGAGCTAAGATTCAGGAGTTTCTGGGTATGTGTTCTTGTTGTTTGAAGAGATTTGGCTAGGCATTTGTGTCTGCTAATTCCTAAACTGTCCCCGTGACGGGAAGATCCTGAGGATTCTTCAGTCCCCAGGTGTGAGATCTGACATTCAACATGAACAGGTGAGTAGAGGAAGGCAGTTTGGCCAGAGTCTGTCCCTCAGCACCTTTTCTAAAGATTTTAGAAAGCACTGAAAATGTAACAATCAGAGATATTTTCTGGCATGAACAAAAATCTGGAGCAGATGGCATGTATACAAAAGAAGACAACAATGAGTTATAATGTGATTATTTTTAAAAACTAGTGTTATTTACTTCCTGCCAGGTGGGGCAGGGGCTTTACTTACTTTGAGCCCTGAGTAATGACATCTACAATGATGGGAACTCTGCATTTACTATGTCATTTGACATATGTCAATGACCAAACTTCTAAAGAGGTTGCTATGGTCCCATTACAGTAGTACAGAGGAGTGGGATCCAGCAGTGGGGGCGAGGGTGGACATCCCGTCACTTTCTTCCAGCAGGCACCTCGAGTAAGGGGACTTCCTTGAGTAACGGTGGCTCTGTGTTGATTTCTGGCCAATAGAATATGGGCAGAAGTGAAACACACCACTCTCTACGTCTCGTTCTTGCAAATGCCTCCCTGTCCCTTCTCTGGTCCCTCTTACTCAGTGGAGAGGAGCACAGCCTAAGGTAGACTCTACACCATGGGTCATGCAGAGCACCCTGTGGAAGAAGCTTTAATCTCAAAACAATGCACAGAAGAACAGATAATACTGCACGTGCCAAGCCGTGTAGACTTGGAGAGTGTATGTGACCACCCAGCTTATCCTAAGTATATTGGACAATGTTGTGAGGTCAGAGATTAGATGGTTCTGAGGAGGCTAGCCTTTTAACACAAAGTGGTGCTTAGAACAAGTTGTAGGACAAAATGGAAAAACTTTGATATTCTTTCATTGTAAGTAAAAACATTGGTTTAGGTGTTTGGGGACTTCTTGCTAATTATTATATCAACAATTTCCAACTGAACCAATGAAATCTCAGAGATAGACCAAAAAGGATCATTAGTATTCTCATATTATTTCAGCTGTCAAGGTCAGTTAGTGGATTAGTCACCTGAGCAAAAATTTAGATTCTAATTCCAAAGTTTGAGGCCTGAGATTGTCCCCCTGCCCCCTTTTTAAATGTATTTATCTGAAAAGCCGAGTTACAGAGGCAATGAAAAATCTTCCATCTGCTGGATCGCTCTTCAAATGGCCACAAAGACCAGGGCTGGGCCAGCCTGCAACTGATTCTTTATCTATGTCTCCCATGTGAATGCAGAAACCCAAGCACTTGGGCCATCTTCTGCTGATTTCCCAGGCATTCAGCAAGGAGTAAGATTGGATGTGGAGCAGCTGGGACTTCAACCAGGGTCCATTTGGAACACCATTTCTGTGGGTCTTAACATACTGCATCACAGTGCCAGCCCCTGGGACAGTTTCCCTCTAACAGTTACATCTAAGAGATTTTGGACAGATAGTTCAGAATCAACCCCATACATCTGCTGATATAGCCTGGGCTTTTTGAGACCAAATAAGAGACTATAAGCAGAAACTGACACAGATTGAAGAGAACTATCCATGGCTAAGCGGATGTGATTCTATTGGGAAGCGGAACTCATCTTTTTCTAAAATTATTTTTTACTTAAATAATTGAGAAGGATACAAGCCCATGTGGGCCTCTGATTAGGGTGGGGAGGGTCAGGCATGGGAGAAGGTGGGTGGAACAAACATTTCAATAATTTTTTTTCTCCTGTGTCTGCAGGGGAGGCAGGAGAGGTGACTGCTCCTTGCTGTCAGACTCCAGTAGCACCAGGGATGGGAGATGGTCATTTGATGAGGCTTCAGAGGACCCAGTGTGGGGAAGAGTACGCCAAGTGTGTTACTTGAGTGGTTTTGATAGTTCTGAGAAGTTGCTGGTTTCATAGTTTCGGTGCTAAGAAAAGCTTTCCAAGGTCTATTGGCTACCAAAGTCCACCTTAGTGTGGCCACACATTCAGGAACATGCTGCAAAGTTGGCCAGGAGAATTGCTCAACCTATTCTGCTTTCCATCCTCTGACAAGGCGCTCAACATCCTGTCGTGGCCTAGGTGAGCTGGCTGTCACATCCACCCTGTGCAATTGTGTATGCCATCCACTGCACAGACATCAGCAACTGAGACGGCCCGGTCCTGATACATGCACTAGAAGGTCAGACAGCATTTCCTGTGATTTTCTCCCTGCAGCTAGAGTCTGAATCCAGCAGTCTAGCTGAGGACTCTCCCAAGAAGCCTTGTCTGGAACGACCTTATTTTTGACTCTGTGTGGAAGCCAGTACACTTGCACTCACCAGCGAGAGCTGCAGCCCAGCTGGGGCATCCCCGGAGTTCATCTGGCAGGCCTATTCCCAGACCCAGGTCTTGTATGTACTGGCAGTTGTTTCGACCAGGCTGGGCACACCCACTCTGGTCCTAGCTCTCTGCATGCCAGTGGGTACTGTGGCCTAGACTAGTCCAGCCTGTCCCCACATCTGGCCCACATAAACGCTGAGTGCCGCATCCCTGCCTGGCCCGGCCAGCTCCCAGGTCAGGCTCCTGTGCTTCCAGAGGAGCTGTGGACTAGTAGGGAGCTCCCCATGTTGCCCTAGTAGAACTTTTCCCAACCCTAGATCCCACATGTGTCAGGGGTACTGCATGCAGACCCACTCAACCTTCTCTCAGCCCTAGCTATCATAGGTGTCTGGTAGGTTCCTGTCGAGTGAGTGCTGTGGTCCACCCTGGGTCAGCTCTCCATATAAATCAGTGGAAGCTGCTATCTCACAGAGACGAGCTCTTAATTCCCCTACAGAATCTGTCCCCCAGATTTGATTGTTCCATATTCTAGTGGATGAGGTGGCCCACCTCCTGCTTTAACAATTGCAAACAGGTACTGCAGCATAGCCCAGCCAGGTATGCCTCCAGCCCCAGCTTTTCATGGACTCATCTTTGATTCTTTCAGGCTTGTCATACCACGAGAGTCCAAGTAGGTCAAAAAGTGAAAAAAAAAAGGACACAGTTGTATCTCCAGTCCATAGAGTTTCTATTAAATATTGCATGGATCAACGTGTTATAAATAAATTAAGTGGTGTCGCCTGTAAAATACTCACTAGAATTTATTTCTGGAGTCAAGATTCCATTATGAGAGAAGGACATTATTCTTAATAAGCGTGAATTACCTTTGGATATATGCCACAGTAAATGAGGCATCAGAAAACCTAAAATATAAACGTATTCCTTCATCCCTGATCATTCATAAAAAATCTTTGTCAAATGAAGATGGTGGCATTTTTTGTTTGCTGTTAAGCTCAATATCCCTCCGTTCTCTTGCTTTGAGGTGATAGCATGGCGCAGGTTCCATTACTTTCCATCCAGACTTAATCCCTTGCTGTTATGAGAACTGGAAAATGCAATTAAACGCACTTTTGAAACCTTCCCTAGAGTGCTGTTTACAATATTGCCTGCATTAAGCATGCTGCGCGTGGCAATACGGCCACTTTTCCTTGCATCTGGTGGCTTTGTGCAACCGTTTGTAAAATAAAGCATTCACTCAGCAGCTCTAAGAATAAATCCCAGTTTGTTATAAGAGAATGGAGTTTAAATAAACACTCCTGGAGTGAGATTTCAGACCAGAAAGGTGACTAAGCGTGGGCTCTGTTTTGCTCACACGTTGAAACGTGAACAGAAGTTTGGTACCATCAGAACTTAAGATTGTCTTAAAATAGCCAAGCAGGGTCTATTATATACATAAGAAAAATCCATAATGGACACTACCCATTTCTTTCACTGGAAAAGTTTGCTTTTCCTTCTGACTGCAGATCCTGGTAGTTTCTGACAGCCAAGCGTGTTGAGAGTGGCAAGGCTTCAGAGTGAGAACCAGTGTCCTCATTTCTTCCTCAGTGGGTGGCCACAACCAAGGCATCCAGCTTCCTGGAACGCCACGTCCTTATCAGCGTAGGTGTCCTCGGCTGAAGAGTCAGTCAGCACATGTCTACTTGCAGTATCTGTTCTGTCTCTAACTGGATGTGAATTTGATGTGGTAGATATGTTGCAAAATAGTTCTTCTGTGTATTTTCTCAAGTCTAGAACCAAAGTCACCTATGGCCACATGACCGGCCACATGAGCACATCCTTTCAAACATCCCATTTCCCTCACCTAGGTATTGTTCTGTCTTTCTTCCCTATCATTGGTCACATTCCCAGACTTCTGCCATGTTCTAGGAGTTGAGGGAATCACAGCTCCCAAACCCGGGAACCTTCATTCTCTTCCAGCCAGGCCCTATCTTCTCTTCCATTCTCTCACTTTCTCTGTGGATGATGTCTGCAGAATAAAGGGGAGCTGCTACTCCCACCATGCACAGTTCACACAGCTGGGAGGAGCTGAGAGCCCTGACCTTTCACCTCTCCATCCATATCTGCCGCGGTGCCTTCCTATGCCTCTGCTGCCTTCCTTGCCCTCCTGGCCATCACTCTGCTCTGAGCATGCTGTATAAACACAAGATGACTCACGGCCCTCTTCAGTAGCCACGACAAATGTGTTGAGAGCTTTCATGAGTGGAGCTCAGTGATAAGTACCCAGGATCAAAGAGACATCGCAGCACATCCATCCCCTGTGGTGTGTGAGCGTGCTCCACGTCAACAAAGATGCTCAGCCGCACAGTGCAGCACTACCCATGCACTGGTTCTCAGATCCTCCAGGCCACAGGCTGTGCGAAATCCATCTAAACTAGAAATCCGTGCTCTCAGTCACAGGATTCTCTTTGCTCACCACTACTCGTATCTCATGTCTTGTCTGCTCCTCTTCCCTGAACGACTGTGAGCTGAAGTGAGGGGCTAGACGCTGTCCTGTGTGTCTGTTGGTTTGGCTCTCAGCCGACAAGGGAACTGCATGCTCAGAGCACATGATGCAAACGTGGGGATGTCTGACAAGCTCCTCCACGGTGTCCTTCAATGGTCAATCTTACTCCTTTCATTGTTAGTACTTATTAAGTCTGGCTTTTTTCTCTTCACCTTGCCATTAGCTGTAGCCTCCTAGAATACCTCCTGAACCGCAATGCCTTGTGCTTTATTCATAGCAACAGCATTCCTACCCTGGAGATGAAGCAGATAAATAATACAATCAGGGAAACATGTGTACAAAATAAGTCAGTTCATTTAATGTACTTCTATAAATAAACCTCAGGGTGGGGATGGGGGAAGAAGCAGAGAACACAACAAAGTAGGAAACTTGTAGAGATTTCTAGAGAAAATTATTTCAACATAGCCGTGAAGGAAGAGCAGCTTCACGCTGGCACGAAGGCGAAAACGTACGAGTGGGAAGCGGAGTTCTTTGCACACGCCAGGGTTCATTTGTGGTAGGAAGCCTGTAGCGGCTTTGCCGAGGGCAGACAGGCAAGGGTAAGCATGGGAGGGTCAATAGGAAAGACAGCGGCACACTGACCACCTGAAGATGTGCGTTAGAGTTTCAGTCCTCTATGGTGTGAATATATGATTTTAGACAATTGGCTATGAACACAAATTATTCAGACTGGCCTAATTATGTTAGGTGTTAAGATCCACACGGTTTGGGAGTAAAAAGCTTTCAGAAATCAAGTGTTGTATGACTTTGCCATATCACAAAGTGAATCTCTGACCCATGAGTATGGCTATGTGACCCAAGGGAAATGAATAAAGAGTGAGCTGTATGACTAAGCAGACCGTGTACTAACCGAGAACCAGCGGAAGGAGTTTGGTCATTACAATGTGGATTATTGTGGTGGGTACGAGGAAATGGAAGAAGCATTCTGGCATATCAAATGGAACAGCCACTTTTTTGACACTGGTATCCTATACTCAGAGTGTAAGACAAGCCCTAGTGGCTTTACACTTCTGATCCAGTTTCCTGCTAATGCAGCTTGGAAGATAACAGGCGATAACCCAAGTTTTTGGACCCTTGACACCTATGTGGAAGAATCAAATGGAGTTCCTGGCTCCTGGCGCTAAGTCTCGCCTTCTTTTATGCTCTACTTTTTAAATATATAGGTAAATTTTGTAGAAAAAGTAACTGGAAGAACGAAATGTGAGAGACCTCAGAAAGGAACAAGTTTGGAGGATATTTGTGTGGTTACAGAGGCAATATGTGAAACAAGAAAAATCATTAGAAGACAGTTTGCATGTCTGAGTGATAGCAAAAATGATAGTGTCGATATTCATGATAAAGAACTTTGGGATAGGAATAAAACCTGAGGTGCCAAGAAACCAGTTGGATTGGAGTTTGGAGGATATTTGAGTTCAGTGAGGGAGTATTGGCATAGATGATAGGAGTTCAGTATTCAGTTTTGGGTCTAGTAATAGAATGTTGGGGGAGAAACAGCATGAGGAGCACAATTCTGTGGACAGAACATTGTATTCAGAATCGAAGCTGCCCAGTTCAACTCCGTGTGAACACTTGCTAGCTACTTGGGTCATCTTGTGGCTGTTATTTCACATCATAGACATTCATTCTAAAATCACTACATCCTACAGATTAATGTCTTGGAAATTTCAAAATATTTGGATCCCATATTGAATACAGTTTATAATGATATTAGGTTTTATAAAGTCCTCCATGTCAAGGTCATGGGAGAACTTGGATATTATTAGCTTAATTTACTTTATAAGCAATTTTGCTTATAATACTTTATTAAATAACAATTCCCAAGCTTTTATGATTAGCTTTCTAATCACATGAAGTCATCGATCTTACAAGGTCAATTAATTAATATAAAGCATCTGAACTTTTTTCCACCCGTTCTTGTGTACGTTTCTCCTTGCCTGTGAGAAGTACTCAGCTCCCCAGAGAGCTGCGTGACACTTAAAATACCGCAGAGGTTTTCCTTCTGTGCGTCGCCAGCATCATTTGCGGTACATCAGGTGTGAGAATAACCAGCGGTGCCCTGGAGTGTGGTGTGGTGCCGAGGAAGCACCCCTAAACTCAGTGGGATGTGGGATATGACCGTGGCTCTGAGGTCTAAGCTCAGGATTGCCTTTTGCTTGTTAGCCTCCTGCAGGGTCCGAACGATAACACTTACTTGGTAGTCAAAATTTAAAGAGGTGAGACAACCCTTATGCAGCAAAACACCCATGAATTCCCCCATTAGGGTAAATTCCCAGTTGATGCTACCCAAGACACCGTGCTTAATTTAATTTTGGCTTCTTTTTAACTTTCGTTACCTTCAAAAGTCACAAGAGGACACTGATTTTTCTTTAGCTACTAATTTAAAAAAGACACTTTACATAATTAAATACCTTGGAGGAGTTTTATAAATGGCTCATACTATTGCTTAAAAATGTGTCTTGAGTTTATGTTGAAAAGTAGAGTTTATATTTTTACTTTTATCTTTTTATTTTTATCATGGGAAGGCATTTCATGTTTTATATATACTGCTTTAAGAATGTAATGATACCAGTCATTTCCCCTCTCATCTCCCCTCCCTGTTTCTGTCCTCATCCTTCTTTCTTATTTTCAATTTTGACAATAGCATGGCTTCAATTTACTTCATTATCACCAGCTTAATATTCCACTAAGTAAAGAATTCAACAGCTAGTAAGCTGAAAAACCACTATCCTTCAGGTATATGGACAAGGACTGCAAGCAATAATCAAATCTCAAAATGTCCACTTCACTTGTTACATATTTTTATTTCTTAATTCTATTTTCCTATGAACATTTTGAAGCTCATTCTAAGAGAATCTGTAGTATATTTTTTAATGGAGAAGTAGAGAAAGTTCATGAGGTTGACTCTATGGCATATCCAATGGAGACAATCACCTTGCCTTGAGGAGGAAAGAGACATACAGCTCTTCCGTACAACTCTTTCATACTATCTACCCTGCACTAGATGAAGTGTGAGGTATGGGTAAGACAACAGCATGGAAAATGTTAGCTCTCTTCTGCTGATTTTGCCCCAGACAGAACTGTGAGGTGGTCAGTACTTCAGTGGACCCAAATTGCACTCTAATCCAAGGAGGGATTGCATTCTCACTGAGGAATAACAGCACAAGACAAGCAGCTGGAGCTGACATTAACCCCAGACTAAACAAACATGTGGCAGTAGAAGAGCGGGAGTAGTGGAATGTCAGACCTCTCCACTAAAGAATGGACCTGTCCTGGCTCAACGGCTCACCTTGCTGGGATGCTATATGGGCACCAGTTCATGACCTGGCTGCTCCACTTCCCATCCAGCTCCCTGTTTGTGGCCAGGGAAAATAGTAGAGAATGGTCCAAAACCTTGGGATCCAGCACCTGTGTGGGAAACATGATGAAACTTCTGGCTCCTGGCTTCAAATTGCCTCAGCTCCGGCAGTTGCAGCCATTTGGAGTGTGAACCAGCAGACAGATTTTTCTTTCTGTCTTTCCTTATCTTTGTATATCTACAGTAAAAAAGAAATAAATCTTAAAAAAATGTACCTGCAAGTTGCAGATTCTGGAGCTGCTTGAGACTGGAAGCTCAGCTGATAATTTGGCCTTTAAATAACAGTCATCACACGGCTTGCTTGAAGTAGCCCATTTTAGGATCAATGTTCAACTAACTTTTTGCTAAAACTTTTACATTGTCTCTCTGAATGTTAAATTGCTATGAATGCTGAAAGAATGAAAAGCCACCTTAAGTTTGCAACAATGGCTTTATAATTTGGTCATGACTACATGTTAATCAAACATATTGTCAAGTAAATAAAAAAAACTTCCAAGAATTTAAAATGAAATTGTTCAATCTCTATCTTGTGCTATGACATTATGGCTGGAATTTAAACACACGAATTAAAAAACAATTAAAGGCAAAAATTTAAATTCATAATCTTGAAAAAAAGTATTTAAATCTTTAAAAATATTTACAGAGAAAGAGAAGGAAAGGCAGGGAGATTTTCCATCTCCAGGTTCTGTCTCCCAATTGCCACTGACAGGGCTGAGCAGGCAGGAGCCAGAAGCCTGGAATTCCATCGAGGCCTCCCAAGTGGGAGCCATGGGCCAAGTCCTTGGGCCATCATCTACTGCCTTTACAAGCACACTGTCAGTTCTCGTATATCCCCCAAACCTGAAATTATGCTGGGAATATTAACAATTACTAGAAAATTATTTGTATTTATGTTTTATTCACAGAGACAGTACTTCAAAAACTTTGGGAAAAACAATGTTTCGTGCAAATTTTTGCAATGTTCCCTTGGATTTTCTGTAATGTTCATTTTCTATAAGTGTCTTAGAGGCCTCATTTGAATGAAGTTTCATATTGTTTAATTATCTAATTTAACTTTCCCAAAACTTGTTGAAATATCCCTGTGTTCAATGCCTTAGTATTTTCAGTTATTGGGTGTACATTTGCCCTTGTGCTGTGTTCTTCTGGAAAAAGACCTCAGAGGTGGCTATAGGCTAGCTAACGGCCAAATCTGAAAGAGGTCCATGGTGAACAAAACATTTGCTTTAGCTTCACTCTAAAATGTTTGGACCTCCTTAAGCATAGAAGTGGGTCTTGAAATACAGACTGTATCAGTAGAGAATTAAGCCTGCCCACATGAGTAGTGTGGGCTGTAAATACAGTGGAATTCAAATTAAATGAATTATCCTGATTCTTTGAGAAGTATAGAACACAAGAAAAAGATTTAAACAAAAAGCTGCTGCCTTGTCCACAGTTTTAGCTATGTGGGTAACCAGCAGAAATTCAAAGGTAACACATTTAATGAAGATAAAACCCAGAAAACTATCCTAAAAGTTAATTCTAGTACTATTGCATTTAAAATCCTTTAGTCCTCATTTTATCCCTCTCTGCTTTTTCATCACACCCCTGTCATAAATACACCAAGAGAGTGCTTAGTTCTGTAAGCAAGAGCTAAGAAGTCTTCCAAGAAAAGGAAAGGTTTCAGTGGAGTTAAACACAGCTGATTAACTAATGACAACATTAAGGAAGCTCTGCTATAGGTGCAACTAGGATAAAAACAAATATTTTGAAAATAAATAACAAAGAAATTTGGTAAATAGCATTCAGTATGATTACATGGAAATGGACAAAAGCAGCAGGTGTGTGATGCTGAAAGATGGGCTGGGGTGGGTTTTGAAAGGTGTTTGTAGTACTTAATTAGTGAATGTCATTTGATGGGACCAGCACTCATCGTCTATGTGGAGGTCCTCAAAATCCTGCCTTGGTGCATCCTTATATTTTGCCTCATGTTATTTCAGGTAGAGGTTGGGGAGAAGACATAATAATCATATATTACTTTAGTATAATCTGTATAAGAGTGATTATTAGGAATCATTCACTTCAGCCATAAAAGATCATTGAAATGGTGAAAGATCAAGATATATAGTGAGGAGGATTTGTTAAGTATTTTATTTCAATGATGAAAAATACATTATAAATTATGTTTTAGTGATGATGAAATATGCAGTAGCAAATCTAAGTGTTGTATATCACAAGGAGTTTTGTCAAACAGCGTATTTCATTGGGTTCACGTGCAGCTATCAAACATCTCAGATATGGTCATAGTGTTACTGCATAAACTGAATGTTGATTTTTATTATCATTTTGTTAAAGAAACATAAAATCAATTATAATGCAATGAAACAGTGAAATAAATAGTAGTGTGTACACTTTATGCCATAAAGGAAACAGAGTGTCATCAGGTACCAAGCCCAGGGAGGGGAAAGAGAAAGTAAAGGCGTAAAACACTATAAAAGAAGTCTAATGGGTATTCTCTGTTTTCTTCACTTCAAGTTCAGTTTTTCTGGGAATCGATACTGAACTATATCACAGATCATATCCCACTGAGCCAACATTGATTTTTGCTATCAGGTACAGCAAGCTGAAGTAAATGCATTAGGGCTGATTGTTTTCATGAAAACAAAGGGAAGGAAAAAGTTGGTTATGTAGCAATGCCCAGCTCTATGGTGCACCAAGTTGTTGACTAAATGCTCCAAGATGGCAGCACCAATAGCCACTTCCGTTCCACAAACGATTGCTCAATGGTCCATGCTCTGTGCCAGATGCCGTGTGAGTGAGCAGCCTTATCATAATCTTGTAATTATACTCATTTTCAACATCATTTCTGCCTTTGCCAGTCCACCCTACTTAGAGTGATAGCATCAAGAGGATGACCAAGACGGTAGACAAAGGGAGAACAAAGAACCCAGCTGGACTTCGGAACTTCTAGGGAATTAGATTTCCTCACAGCAGTATCCCTTTGGCTAATTGTCCAAAGTGGATGGCATCTGAACATTGTTCTCACTCATATGCATATTCTGAGTCAATAAGAACACATAAAGGTATTAGGAAAATGTGCCAAAATGTGAATGGCAGAGGTTGAAATGGGCATGAGTCAGAGCTTTCTCATGATTAGTCAACACTATGAGACTGAAAATGTTCTAAATAAGTTGGATTTGGGCCTAAGGAACACACCACTTGCATATCTACAGGAGACCCATGCGTGTGATATGGGCCAAGACTGGATTTTTTTCAAGCTCTCTAGCCTGAGAGTGTGAGCACCAGCTGTGAGCTCGTCTGTCAGGAGCGTCATGAGTGACTCTGGTGCTGGCTGACAGTTTTTCTTTATAAAGGTGGAAGAAATTATAACTAGGAATCCCATTTCAGTTCGATTTGCTGTTAGACACAGAGGATGAGAAGTGGTATCAATCCAACGGGTTGTAAAGTACTTTACAAGTCAGTGAATTGGCTGAGCCTGGGTAAGTGTATTGAAGGTTTTAGTGTGAATAGAACACTTCATTGGTCGAGCAAGCAAATAACCTTTTTGTCTTTCTGTATTTCAATATGGGTAGCAGCTCTCACATAGCACTTTTCAAGAAAAAGCAAAAAAAGAGCAAATTTTGCTTTTGTGAAAAGATATATATGTGATCAAAGTTGTAACAAGTTGATTAGCCGTTATTGTTCTCGGATGTGACAGGTGCATCTGGAGAGCTCACAGCAATGACAGACTACCCGAGGATGAGCTGGTTTGCTCCCTATACATCCTACACACAAAATCAGCTGACAGCCCCGGCCAGCCTTGCTCCCAACATTAGGTAACCAAAAGGAAAAGTTTTAAGCATTGCTCAAATTTTAATTCAATTCGAAACAAGAACCAAGGACAAGGTGATTTCCCCATGAGTGAGAAGTTTATGGCTTTTATATTTAGTCATTTTCCCTTACAGGTTTGGTTTGCTGGATGCCCTGGTAAACCTGAGGTCTCCCCCAACTTCAAAGCGTCTCCAGTGTTTTTCTGTCTGTTATAGCTCTCAGCACTTCACAGCCAATCTGCATGGGGCATTCTATTCTGTAAATATTTACATCTGTCTCATTCCTGTCTTCCTATGGGAGTATCAGAAGATTTTGTGCTTTGTATTAACTTAGCAAATGTCTACCTATAAAAGGTGAACAGTAATTTCTAATCTTTTCTTTTACTGCCTGCTTGAAACAGAATTCCCGAAGCCCACAACAGTTATCAAATGGTGAAACTGGGACAGATTTAGTACTGATGAGTGTTATTCTGCCATTTATTCACCTTATAGTTTATTTTATTAGCATCAAGGACAAAGCCAAGAAGATAAAACAAGCTTCCCAGGCGTTAGACCCACAGCGTTCTCTGTGTCTGTTTTTCTGTCTGGAACCAGGCAAAGCACCTTCGTTTACATGCGTGGAAACTAACCATCATGCCACTATTCTCACAACCAGTGGCCTCGATGGGAACCGATATTTTCTCTCAGAAATAACACTGGAGCAATTGATTTCTTCGGTTCTGTTGTGCTGTAAGCATTCTGAACTCAGCCTCGCAGTGAAGCCGGGCTGGGGGACTGCCTCCCGTTGAATGGGCTGAAGCTTTTGTTCTTTTTATCATCTGCACACAGACACCACGGGGTCTCTTCGCTCAAGCATGTTCCTTAAGGCTGAGGTTTTCATTGTGATAACCTAACCATTCAAGCCCTTGCCCTTTAGATAGGCCCTTCAGACTGCTTAATGAAGCAAAGAGCTGGAAAAGGACTTTGTTCTCTCAACGCCTTTTCCACAAAATGAAACCACATTGTTTTATGACACACTGATACAGCGTTTTTATAGGATTCATCTAAAGTAAGTGCATTTTAAGAAGTTCACGTAATGGTTGAGAGAACAAGATAATCAAAGATGCAAGGGAAAATGTTTCTATTATTGAATTTCAAAAATGGAGTATGTAAATGGATATTAAGAAAAGCAACTTTTGCAATTGACAGAAGCAGCAGAGTTTCATACTCTTGGGGGAAAAATCATGATCAGCTTAATGGAAACTCTTTGCTTTTAAATTAAGAAAGCGAAGAAGCAAAATATTATGTGATCACGAATGAAGGATTCCCTTTCAGAGAGGCAAGTGGAATTCCAGTTCAGCAGGTGGATCCGAGGAGCTGTGCTCCCTGGTGAGGAAAGGCTCTTCATAAAGACGAAGTCTTACTATTTCTGAGACAATTTGAAGTGTTCTTAAATGAGGTAACTTCAAAGAATGCTCTTACTAATAAAATATTATAAAATTAATCTTGTGGAGAATCACTAGGCAGTTATAATGTGTTAGGAAGGAGTGTGACTGCAGCGACCTCTCAAAAGGTACACTGGAACAAGCAGATGGATGAAGACTGGACTCCAGCAGCACACACAGAATTCCAAACTCCACCCCCTTTCCCATCCTGCCGTGAAAGCCATGCATCTCAGAGAGGGGGCCCATGGTTTGTCTGCTCCATAGGTGACACAGACAGCTCTCAGGGGACACAGAAGCTGCCCAGACTGGCACCTATAAGACCGTGCTGAGAAAGAGAGAAGTACACTTTAATAGTGCTAAGAGGAACTGGATTCCAGTCTCAGATCTTCCCATACCTGGTCATGCATTTTCAACCATCTGCCATCTATGAAAAGCAAGCTATTGGACAAGACAATCGTGAAAGTCACTTCTAAAGAATCCATGTTTAAAATTCAATGTATCAGTGATTCTGGGATAGTGTCTCAGATTTATAAAAATATATGGACAAAATTGCCATTAATGAGAAAGTGAAAATGTTGGGAAGGTATATGTGTTAATACATTTTCAGGGAATCATGACTATGGGAGAATGTTCAGAGTTGCACACAAAATATGAACATATTGGAGACTAAAAAAGTAAAGCCCTGAGGAGAAAAATATGATCAGGGAGTGCTTTCCAGACACTGGCCTGGGTAATGGGCTAAAATGTGATAACCCAACCCCGTTAACAGAGAGCAAATACACAATTACAGAAAGAGTGAACCAATGGAGTATTCTTCCCCCTTCATAAAGAAAAACATTATTTATGGCAATATGGAGGTACATGGAAGACAAGATGTTTAATGAAATAAACCCAACACCAAGTTAAATACTCCATAAAATCATGTGTATAATCTCTCACCATCAAACTCAAAGAGGTAGAGAGTAGAGTGGTGATTGCCTGCAGTATGAATGGGGTGAGTGAGGTATAAATGGTGCAGGTAAAACAAACTCAAGTAGACGAAGTAGCTATGTTATAGAGCGCTGTTGTACAGTGTTGTGATAGTATGTGCTACGATGAGGGTGACTTCCATATGTTCACGGAAAAAATAAACAATGAAAAATCAACAGTATAAACAATGTATGTCTCAACATAAGCTCCAACAACTCTGAGACTCTGAGGGGAGGACGTGGCTGGTGAATTGTGCCCTGTTAATGCGACCATTTTACGGTATCAACTTTAGACAAGATTTTCAGATTGAAACATGGAACAGTCGGGACTTCCAGGTGAGGTCTCACGGTCTCCCGTCGGCACTCTGACAGAACTGCTGCTGTTTGATAGGAGGACTGAGCTTGAGCACTGTGCTGGAGGAAGAAGATTCTCTGGGGAAGCTGTGGCCGTCCGTCTCAACATGGCTGCCTTACGAGCAGACAGCATCCTCGTTCGCACTCCGGCAAGTCAACAAGCGTGAATCCTAGTGCTTCACAGCAATCTGTCACCGTGGCCTTTGTGCTTGTTGCCTGGCCTGCCTCTGTTTTGAGAGGACCTTCTCTGTCTTCTTCCATTGTGCTTTATCTATAGATCGACCCAGTGCAGCCACGTTTTATCTCTTGTTCCCATTCTCTGAAGGAAGGTTACAGGCTCTGGATATCACTCACATAAAACTTTCCGTGGAAAGCACCACGGAAAAGGAGACAATCCACTTGTAAACTGCTGACTTCTTTGGGATATGTTTCCCATAAACTTTCAAGAAAGTATCAATTATTTCACTATTGGTTTACCCAAACTTCACCATAAATATATTTGTTCTTGTTTCAGTTACTGAATTCATGCTGTTCTGAGAGTGACCCTTCATGAGCTGATGCAAACCTTTTTATAGGATGCATTTTTTATAAACTTTTTAAAAATATATTTATTTATTTTTATTTGAAAGGCAGATTTACAGAAAGAAAGAGAAATGCAGAGACAGCGGTATCTTCCATCTGTTGATTTATTTCCCCAAATGGCCAGAACTAAGCCATGTCCCAGGAGTTTCTTCTTGAGTCTCCCACATGGATGCAGGGTCCCGAGGACTTAAACCATCTTCCAGTGCCTTCCTGGACATGCCCAGCCGGCATCTGGGGAGTGAACCAGCTGATGGAAGATCTCTCTATCTCTAACTTTGCCTTTCAATTAAAATAAATCTGTAACAGCAGTAAAAATCCTGCAGCTGGTTTAGATCCTGCCTGCCCTTGAGAACCACTCAGTGTTCCGTGGCCATTGCTTTATCCCCTTCTCCTGCAGACTGTGTGTTCCCGGTGAGTAGCAGCCAAGGTTGTCTCCTGTGGTCCCAGTACCCTGCCATTCCTAGGATCTGGTGCCTATTGAATGGTCAAGATTTTTAGAATGAACAACAAATAAGTGACTTCTCTAAAGGCATTTGTTCTATGCCATCATTGTGGTGCAGGTGGAGTAAGTAATTACTTAAGGTGTCAGCATCCTTTACGTGTGTCTGTTGGAGTTCCCAGCTGTTCTGCTTCCAATCCATCTCTTCTGCTTATGTGTCTGGGAAAGAAGCAGAGAATGGCCCAAGTATTTGTGCCCTACCACCTACAAATGCAATCCAGATTTGGTTTCTGGCTTCTAGCTTCAGCCTGGTGCAGTCTGGCCAGTGCAGCCAATTGCAGAGTGACCCAGCAGATGAAAGCTTTCTTTCTGTCTCACACTCTCTTATTTTTTCAATAAAATAAAACTTTAAAAGACACACTTATTCTTTTATTTTCTTCCTTGTGAAACAAGGGTATATAAATAAGTAGATCTTAAAGTTTAAATAAATAAGTCATCATGCTGCAGATAATAGACTAATCCTCGTTTTAGCCTCATCATATGCTTCCTGTAACGTTCCCAGAGGCCTCGAGCTACTAATGATGATTGTTTCCATGGTTCTTAACTGAAATGATTTGTCCATTAAGGTGCATGTGTCCTCATGTTACAAAGAGTTATTCTGACCAAAAGGTGAGAGATTGAGAAACTGTGTGACTCATTAAAAAATCTTCTGTGACTTTCAAAGTCCTTCATCAAGTACTTGTTTCTACAAACTAACATATCTAAAATGAATCTTTGATTTTTTTTCATTATGTATCCCTTGCTGATTTAAATAATGTGTAGAACCTTAGTTAAAAGCCCTTCTTCATTGGATACTAAATATTTCTTCTTAGGTTCAAACTGTGGCTTAATGTATTTAGAAGCATACCATATCTAAGCCAGACTTCTTTGATTTCCATTGTAACTCTAGGTAAGGACAGTTTTTTTTTTTAATTCTACAAAGTAAAGAGGATTATAAAAGATAAGGTATCTATAAGTTAGGAAGTCAATGATTCTTTTTTGCAGAACAGGGTTAAAAGTATTTATTTTGGTATAAGCATTTGTTGTTTCTAAACTTTAAATTAACAAGTTATACTTGCACATTCTTCTCCCTTCAAATGTGCAACTTTCCAACACATATACGCAGCATAACCTGGTCAGACTAAGCAACTGCACTTTCCATTTATCTTTATGTTTGCAGCTCAGTTCCTCCATTCCTGTTCTTTGTCAGAAGCCAGCACATCATCATGAGCTCTAGCCACAAAACCCCAGAACATGTTCCGTTTTGGGATCATCATGAAACCGTCCCCATCTCTTCCCACCATCTTTCCCAAGTCCAGTAATGACTTTGTGTCCCTCAGTTCTAATACCCACTGTCACTTGGTGATGTGCAATAGTTTCTCTAAAAATAATACAGCCACGACTTTTGTAAGTTTGACTTTATAGTTTCCTATTTGCATGCCTTTTATTTTTTCTCTTGTCTATTTGTTGCTATCTCTTATCTGTATGTGCTACATGCTGCAGCGCATTACCAAGAGTGGATATCCATTCTCATCTAGTTCCAGATCTCAGGGAAAACGCTTTCACGTCTGTCTTTCCTATATGAGATTGACCATGGGTTTGTCATAGACAGTCTTTATTACATTGGGGTCTATTATTCTTGCATTCCAGTTGTTCAAGGTTTTTCTCAGGAACACATGTTAAATTTTATCAAATAACCTTTGTGTATTGAGATGATTATGATTTTACCCTTTATTCTGTTGACCTGCTGTATTTCATGCTTTCATTTGTATATATCAAACCCTCCCTAAAACCCCAGGATAGCTTGCATAGGGTCAAAATGAATAATTCATTTGGTGTGTTGTTGGATTTAATTTGTCTGTATTTTCTGAGAATTTTTGCAACTGTGTTCTTCAGCAGCATTGGTCTATAGTCATTTTTCTGTTGTATCCTTGCCTGGTTGTGACATCCAGGGGATGCTGGTGCCACAGCATCAATTTGCAAGAGTTCCTTCCCCCTTTCAATGCTTGGATTGTTTAGAATTGGTGTTAATTCTTAAGAGCTAAAATATAATACCTGGACTTTTTTTTGAGACTTACTAAAATTCAGATTTTTTATTTGTTATTAGTTTGTTTGGGTTTTTCATGTCTTCACAGTTTAATTTTGGGAAGTTATAGATTTCTAGAAGTATATTCCTTTCTTCCAGGTTTTCCAATTTATTGGAACATTATTGCTCAGAATTCTTCTTAACAACGTGCTACATTTTTGTTTATTTGTTTTTATTGAACATCAGATATACAGAGAGGAGGAGAGACAGAGAGAAAGATCTTCTGTCCGATGATTTACTCCCCAAGCGGCCCCAACAGCTGCAGGAAAGCCAATCCAAAGCCAGGAGCCCGGAGCCTCATCTGGGTCTCCCACGTGCAGGTGCAGCGTCCCAAGGCTTTGAGCTGTCATCAGTGCTTTCCCAGGCCACAAGCAAGGAGCTGGATGGGAAGCAGGGCCATCGGGATTAGAACCGGCGCCAATATGGGATCCCGGTGTGTATGAGGTGAGGACTTTAGCCACTAGGTTATTGCGCCAGGCCCAACTTGCTGTAGTTCTATACTCTCTGTTACAATTTCTCTTGAATCTTCTCGTTTCGTTAATTAGTATCAATTTAGTCATATTGCCATTGTTTTGACCCCTTTTCATTTAGATGCATTCTTTTCTTAGTTTCTGCTTAGTTTAGTTCTGTTCTAATTTTTCTTGACTGTGGGCATGGCTTATTGTTTTTCTAGTTATTCAAGATGCATTGCTAAGCTGTTATTAGACACATTTCTGACGTTTTTTTAATGTGGATGTTTATTGCTATAAACGTCCTTCTTAGTGTTGCTTTGGCTGTGTCCCATAAGGTTTTTGTATGTTGTATTTCCATTTTCATTAGGTTCAAGGAATTTTTAAATTTTCTCCTTCGGTTTTCTCAATAACTTGCTCCTCATTCAGAAACATGTTATTCAGTCTCCGTATTGTTATAGAATTCTTGGTTTATTTTTCTGCTTATTTTATTCCATTGTCATAAAAGACACATTATTAAGCTTTAATTTTTTTAACTTAGACTTGTTTCTGACCTCATCCCTGCCCTGTCTCTGATAGTCCTGCACATGGTAATGAGAACAGCCAGTTCTTTGCAGCTGCTCTGTGGTCTGCTCTATAAATAACCGCTGGGTGCTTTGGTGTGTTTGCTCTGTTGCTCTGTTGTAGTATAGTTTAACTCTGAGGTTTGTTCATTTTGTTGTCTGCAGGATGTGTTCATTAATAAAAGTGAAGTCTTGAATTTCCCATAATTATCATATTGGAACTTATATTCACTGTGTATTTAATAATGCTTCTTTTATAAAAATAGGTACTCTGGAATTAGGTGTATATATAAATATATAAGATATATATCTTATATATATATACCTTTATAACCATATATTCTGTTGAATTTATTACTTGATCATTATGTGGTGATCAATTTTAGCTTTTCACAGTTGTCAGTCTAGCTACTTCTACTAAATTTTGGTTTTTGTTTGTGTAGCATACCTTGGTCCATCCTCTAACTTTTAGTCTGTGTCATTTCAGAAGATTTTTAACACGTACTTATTTTCCCTGAAAAGAAAGATTTAAAGAGAAAGAAGGAGAAACCGAGGAAGATCTTCCATCTTCTGGCTCATATCCTAAATAGCAGCAATGGCTGGAGCTGGGCTGATCTGAAGCTATGAGTAAAGAGTTTTCCTAGTTCTCCCATGAGGTGTACAGGAGCCTGAGGACATGGGCTAGCTCCTATTGCTTTCCCAGGCCATAAGCAAGGAGCTGAATCCAAAGTGAAGCAGCCAGGTCTCGAACTGGTGCCCCTAAAGGATGCTGATGCGGCAGGCGTGCCTGCCATGCTATCACACCGGCCCGTGTTTGTGTCTGTACTGGTGGAGGGAATGTATTGGTGGTGAGATACATCATTGATTTTTTTCTTATCCATTCGGCTAATTTTATCTTTCAACTGGGTACTTATTCCTTTTACATTTGAGCATATTCATTTGATTTCTGTAACATTTCGTTTTATTTTGGATCATCATTCTCCTGTCACTAGGTTGTTTGCTAAGAGGAGAGTCTCTGCTGTTTATCCTTTAGGCTGAGTTGCGGAGTGCCCTGCACCACCTACACTCCAGTGCTGTTGGACTGGGGTCTCATTTCCTGCTTGGCTCTGTTCCTGTCTGTGCTGCTTTCCCATGCTTCAGGTTCCACTGGTTGGGTGTTGGTGTTGTTGTTTATCTGCTCTCTGAGAAGAGATTGTTTGTTTACTGTTTGTGTTTGCCTTTGTAGATGCCAACGCTATGTCATCTTGGAAGTGATTTTTTTTCTGTCTTCCTCAATGATTGCTTTTTTGTTTTGTTTTGTTTTCCCAAGATGTCTTACTCTGAAGAGAAAACAAGATGGGGACAGTTTGTTCCTTTAATTCCCAGTTTCTGCAGTTTTAAAGTAAGCAAGATGAACGAAGGAGTTTGATGGGCTACAAAGGGTTGCTCCTTGTTTTCTGAGAACTGCTTTCCTGTCTTTCCAGGGCAGACAGTATGCCAGTCACTGATCCAGGTGGGTAGGGGTGCCTGTCACTACAACCACAGACAGGAAGAGCCGAGTGCTGTGAGGTGGCTGTGCTGGGACAGGGCTCCTGCAGGAGACCTTCGCAGAGAGCAGGCAGGTGTCACAGCTCATGACATTATCTTCCTACAGTCACCCTTCTCCTCTGCCCTCCATCAAGATCCTTGGAATGACACAGCGACCTATGAAATAGGTGTAATCTCAATTTATACCCCAGGAAGTGTAGTGGCATAGGTGACATTCAACTCCCAGGGAGCTCTTTCCTCAATCCTGGATTGCAGAGATGTGGTAAAATGTTGGTACTAGTCACTTCACAGCAAGCTGCCGGTACAGGGCAAGTCCGGGCAAAGAGGACGTGACTGGCTGTCTCTAAAACCAGGACATCCAGCCGTAAGGGATTTCATGGGAATACCTGAGAAAGGCTGCAGTTCTCAAATTCCATGCTCAGAGACTGGAACTGTTATTCAGTAAACTTAGAAGTGGATTTGGAGGACTAAATTATACCAATCAAATTTAAAAAGATCACTGTACATCTTAGCCTTCAAGTCATAATAATACAAAGAGAGAGAAAGTTTGATAAAGATCAAAACTTGTACTTACTGGATAGTCTACCTTTCCCAGTTTCAGAAAACTCAAACACAGGTAGCATGAGGACAAAAGTTTAGTAACACGACTTTTTCAAATCACATACAAAGTTATAATCTTAATCTCTAATGGTTTAATATTAAATGTAGAAGATACACTATTTTTCAAAGCAGAATAATACTTCTGTAGTTTGTGAGTTTCATTCTTCTGAGCACAATGTAGATATTCTCTCTGATGCTGACTTTTGCTTAAAAGTCAGCACTCTTTCTCAGAAAATATACTGCTCGTTGTATTTATTTTCCATGATACAGTCTTGTAGGTATAGGGATTCTTTCTTCCTTTCTGTCCCTCCGCTCTCGCCCTCGCCACCCTCTCCCTCTTATTGTTACTATAACATAGTTCTTTGGCTGCAGTCACAGTTCTGACATCTGCTATTCGTGTGTCACTCCTAACCCTTTCACCTCCAGATTTGCTGATTTTGATGGAGATTACTCACTCCCTGTTTTGACATCTGTAGCTAGCTGTTCTCACGATTAGGTAGTGTTCCCTGGATTATTTCCTAAGGATTTAGCTTAGTGGTAATTTCTAGTGTCACAACACTGCAGATACATGTTTGGAAAACTTCCCTGGCATGGGGAAGTTTTTTTTACTGATCTATGTCCCGTGCACTGTCTTCACAGTGCTAAGTAGTGGATAGTACAGGCAAGTAGCAGCATACTCAGAACTGAAGGAATGATCTACGTACAGCCCACCAAATGCTAAATGTAAAACCTAGTTTTTTTGTTTTCTTGGAATTAAGCAGCTTGGCTATATTTTCTGAATCACATAGACACTTTATAAAACTGAAGACACAATAAAGAAGTATTTAAAAATTTTTATGTGAAAGTTATTTTTCATTTACCGAGGATTATTTGTGCTCCATCAGTGATCAACAGGAAGCATAATTTCTGAGAAGTTAGTTTAGAGTCACTGAAAGTTCTCGCCTCTCACAGCACTATCACTGATAATCCTCTGTGAAAACATTCTTCTTTTTCTTCTTCACATCCCTGCGCTTTGAAAACAATCTTCCAAAGGTGCAAAGTACCAGGCTAATGCAGTGAAACCAGCAACATCAAGGAGTGATCCAGGGCCCTCTGCCCGTGGCCTCCATGAAATGTCTTTGAATCTCAAAAGCAATATAGGAGACGGAAGTAGGGGCAGATGGGAGGAGCTCATATTCTGCTCACGGTCACAGCGACTGCCATTAAGCAATACTTCTGAGTTAATTCAATGTGTTAGTTCAACAGCGTTGGAGCTCTGCCGTGTGTCTAAGCATTCTGCCTTTTCACTGGAACAAAGGCTGTGCTGAGTACCAGGTACAGCAGGCCAGGCTCACCCAGAAGCCACACTCAGACATGTCACATCAAGATGACATCCCTACCCATGTGCAGAGGCAGAGTTTCAATGCAGAGGAAGTCTGACTATGCCTGCCTAGGAAGGGCACTTTTGTGCCGCTAAGGACAGTTACAGGACTACTCATCATGGTTTAGCACAACTTTTATTTGAAAGTTGATACAAATCACAATTTGTTGAAGATAAGTGAACTGAATTATGGCACCAGCTGTGGAGTTTTGGATGTGATGGTGAGATGGGATATTAATGAAAGAACATTAACATGGCAGTTGGATAGTATTGAGCGTAGGGTAGGATGACCTATTGCCGTTCTGTGACTTTCTGAAAGTCAATGCCGGTGGTGATCATTTTAGATAAATAAAACCTTCATCGGTCCTAAGAACTTGCACATTATTCTTTCCTAAGAATTATTCAGCCACTACAGCTAACACGTGTGATTTAGTGTCGAGTCTTAACAACACTTCATTCCTCCTCTCTGTCTTCAGTGGCATACCATTAAGTTGTTTTTTTTTTTTTTTTTTTTTTTTTTTTTTATTGTTAATTATTTTGCATTATGTCCTGCTGTAATTCAGCAGTGTGTAATGAATGTCTGGAAACCTAACCATAATAAATAAAATGCATTTGTACTATTCTAATATAAATTTTATGTTTAGGAAAATGCGTTAAAGATCTAGAAATATTGTATTTAAGAGCAATGAAAAGTGACACGGCTGAAACAGGCACTTCAGAATTACTTCTTCTGATACGCAAGCTTCCTTGGTTATTAGTATATCTCACTTCCTCACTGTTTTTGCTTAACAGAAAATACATGTTTAATAAACTTGATTGACATTAAGGCTGACTGGGATATCATGCCAATAAATTTTGAAAAATCAGCTAACAGCAGAGAACTGAAAAATGCAATGTCACTTCATCATTGCAGAAATAAAAATACAATTTCAATTTTTCATAGCGTTTAACCATCCTTTCCTGAACTCAATGAATCTAAAATATGTAGTTTGACAAAAGTAATTAAAGTGTGGACATTTTGAGTTATTTTGATATCTGGAATGAGAGCTTGCCTCATCCATCAAACCTACTTTTTTTTTTAAACTTGAAATGACCTCAAAGTTACTCAGACATAGTAACCTTGAAGATCATTTGATAAAACTCTGATAAACTGCCCTTCTTCCCTTCTGTGAGATTTCCTTGGTGTGTAAAATAGGATCATGGATGCTCAGGACTTTGAGGGTGACCTGTTCTCTGTTCCATAAGGAGCCTTCCTCAGTGGCTGAGGTGGGCAGATCTTACAGACATAATCAAGCAGTTTCCTCGTTGCCATCACTGTAGGCATGTTTCAGGAATTAGAATAAAAAACCACATTGTTATTGAAATGCCTTTCAACTAAGAATAAATATGTTTCTAAAAAGTAGTTAATCAAGTTCTGTGTGCATTAGGCTTGCTTTCCAAGGAAATAGAATTAATAGATTTGACTTACACGGTTACGGATGCTAAGAATTTGAAGGTCTGTAAGCCATAGACTCATGAGAACTGATGAGATTTCCAGTCCCAGTCCAAGTTCAAGTCCAAAGCCAGAAGAATGATGTCATTATCTGGAAGAAGAGCAAGTAAATTGAAAGAAAGCTTTTTAGTCCTTTCATTCTAGTTAGACATTCAGCAAACGGGGTGTCCCGTCCGCCACCCCAACAAGGGGGAGGATATGTTTTTATGTCCATCACATCCAGAAACACCTCTCCAGACAGGTTCAGAAATAATGTTCAACCAACTATTATAGCACCCTATGGCCCTGTCCACTTAACCTGTAAAGCAGCCAGTTCCTATCAGGATGTGTGTCATGCATCAGCATGTCCTCTGGAAGCAGCAGTTCCCAGCTATGGACTCCAGAAGAGCACCTGCAGCTGCTTCCAAGAACTTGTCTGAAATGCAAGTGTTTGACCCCTGCTCCAGATCCACTGGGTTGGAAATCCTTGCAGATCCAGCCGTCTGCATTTTAATAAGTCCTCAGAGTAATTTTGATGCACACTGAAGTTTGAGAACCACAGGTTCTTGTACTGGCACTGCTCAAAATGTGGCTGCGAGCCCCAAGGAATCCCTGAAACTTCTCCGGACTGTGGTAGCACCTGCTTATTTAGTAACACTAAGATGTTGCTTGACTTTCATATAGTGCTAATATTTGCCCCATGAGTAAATAGCACTGCTAATGCCTTGACATGACTCAAGGCACTGACACCAAAGTTCATTAGCAGGCAGTATATTTTTACCAGCTGTAGCATGTAATTTTTGAAAACTGATACATTTTTTAAACATGTGTTTGCCGACACAAAATAATTTTATTACAATTTGACCTTTAAGTGCCTACTTTAAGTTATTCTGTGTGGTGACATGGAAAGTATGGGGACATGTTCTCACTGAAAATCAAAGGCAGATGGATGTGGAAGAAAGAGTTCCAGTAACACAGTTGGAGTTGGGGGTGGAACCAGCAAGTTTCTTCACGGGACAACAATCTTCTTGAAAGACAACCAATGGTAATTCAGATTAGGGCATGTGGCAGGCATTAACTTTGAAAGCCAAAAAGCTGTCATTACAATTAAAACAATTGTTTATATTTGTTGCCAACTGTTGAGTTTCTAGTAAAAATTAGAAACTAAGACACCTGGTGTTTGTCACTAGCAGCTTCACATTTTTCTAACACACAGCTTTCTAATTAGATCAGTGATTAGAATAAAAGATTTGGTTTCTAAAAATTGCATAAAATAGGTGTCAGCCACATAATTTGGCAAGTTACCCATGGATAAAAATGCAAAATGCAAGCTTGACCAATGCTTTGTAAGGTGACAGCATTTGGAAAGTTCAGGAATATGACTTCAGGCTTACCTCTCATATGCCTTTTCAGATATAGTGAATTTATAGAATTCTCTAAAGTATCAAAGAAAAATAAAACACAATAATTATATAGTCAGGCTACTCTAATGCTGTTCTCTTTATGTTAACTGTATGGATTTTTTTCCTCTGTCTTTAACAAAACAATACTTCACAATAGATTGATAGAACAGGCAGGTATGAGAATCCAGCTGTCCCTTATTGAGGCCAATGTCAAGAAGATTCATAAAATATAAAATAAGGTCCTACATCTCAGTGTGTGTTCTACAATAGCTACACATGTTCTTACGTGAACATCACAATTTTATTGTTATTTATAAATCTTTGCTAAATCAGTAACATTTCCCAGCTCCCACAAGCCAGCTCGTTGGGATCTCGGGAAACTGTCTATTTCCCCAGAAGTGTTCCTCTATCAGTGTGACCTGCTAGGGTCTTTCCGATGGTGGAAGCACTTGCTGCCTTTACACTTAGAAGAGTCTGCCATATTAAGGACCAAGCCCCACATCCTCCTTTCTGGGAAGCCTTGCTCTCAAATTCCCCGAAACAACCTGCTCAGATCCTTCTTGAGACTGCTACTGTACTATGTTCCTACTGTCTGTCAGGAAGGACTATACTAACTCTAAGCAGGAAAGTCTTATTAGCAATGGCCTAAGCAGAGCGTGGTCTTTTCCTTCCTTTAGTAAAAGTGAAGAACCTATGGTTCCCAGTTGAGCAGCTCTGTGTGATCATCAGCCGGCACACAAATTGCTTCCTTCTTGAAGAATCTTAGCATTCTATGTTCAGGGTCATCGCTGGTCAGTGGAACTTCTGTCCCTGGTGGTCTGGGGGAGGAGAAAGGCTTGCAAATGTTCTCCCACATGATGTAGAGATGTAAATAGTTGTTTGGAAAACAGAAAAGACAGGAATTGAGAAACACAAAGACATGCACAGAAAAGAGAATTCATTTTGTGTGTACCCATTAGAAGTCACACCAACTAATCACAGGCATTGAGCTCTGGTCTACTTCTGTGTCATTAGCATATACTAGTGAACATGTACATACAGCAGGTGCTCAACACTTGCTGAATAAAAATGTGAATGTGAATAAATAAGGTGGTCACGTATAAAAGGCAAAGAATGCATGGAAGAAATAATGTAAAAACATTCTCATAGAATTTGAAAGCTTGTCCCAGGGATTTTATCAACAGTTTTATTTTAATTAATTAATTGGGGAGACAGAAAGATATTTCCAGAAAGAGCGAGAGCTCCCATTCACTGGTACATTTCCCAATCTTACCAACAGTCCCCACTTAGGATTGAAACCAGGAAACTGGAACTCAGTCAAGGCCTCCTTGTGGGTAGCAATAACTCAACAATTCGAGTCATCTTTGCATGTCAGAAAGCTGGAGTCAAGGATCAGAATTGGGCATCATGCCCAGGTGCTGCGATGAGGAGCAACGGTTTCTTAACTGCTATGCTAAATGCAATAATTTTGTAGGAGATAGGAACTGGGCGTCTACCTTTGGTCCTGACCAATATTTGAATCACATGGCATTTTTTTTTGTATTTCTGTTTCTCAAAATGTCACTATCTTTCAAAAGTTTACCAGTGAATAGTATGCAACTCTAGGCATTCTTCAGAATGAATGTTTTATAACTGCAAAATACTATTATTTTATTTGCTTGCATTGTTTTGAATTAGGCTGTGCAACTTCCCAAGCAATAGCTGTCATTTGAAACTCAAGCCATACTTTCTCAAACATGCACTTCTGGAAAAATAGAGTAGTAACATGTTCTTTCTTTCTTTTTAAAAAAGATTTATTTATTTTCATTGCAAAGTCAGATACACAGAGAGGAGGAGAGAAGAGAGGAAGATGTTCCATCTGATGATTCGCTCCCCAAGTGACCGCAACGGCTGGTGCTGCACCAATCTGAAGTCAGGAACTTCCTCCAGGTCTTCCACACGGGTGCAGCGTCCAAGGCTTTGGGCCATCCTCGACTGCTTTCCCAGGCCACAGGCAGGGAGCTGGATGGGAAATTGAGCCGCCGGGTTTAGAACCAGCATCCATATGAAATCCCAACACGTTGAAGGCGAGGACTTTCGCCACTAGGCTACTGCTCCAGGCCCTTAACATGTTCTTTCTTCAGAGAAAGCCACAGGAAACATGCAGGATTTACTTGCCATTTGCTGTAGAATGCACCCACCAGACCAGGCCAGGATAGCTTCTTGCGGGATGAAGCAGTTTTATGCTCTTTCCTGTTTGCCACAGAGAGCTGCTGTTTTATCGCTTAGATATACAGCACTGCTGTCATGCAAGACACACTGCACTGACACATCATCTCTTAACCCGCACTCACCGTGACTGAAAATCCTTCGTGGAATGAAACTGCTTAAAAAAACTGTAAGGGATGTTCTTCAATTCCACAGTCTTTTGAGCAAATGAAATGCCAACGACTTCTCAGCACTTAGGTCAAGCTTCTGCAAAAAATGCAAAAGACAAGTGCATAGTTCTCACTAATCCTTCTAGCAGGCAGATGGCACCTCATATTATGTTACTACTCAAGATGAAAAATAAAAACAAGGACACCTGCAAGAACGGAGCAGAAGCAAAGCAGAGCTGACGGTCACCTGTCCTAGGCGCCAATGTCTGTTTTGAAAATCCATTAACATGATTCCATTAAGACGCATCTTCTTTTCAAAAGCATAATCACGAATACTTATTTTCACAATCTAATGTCATCACTGTCTCATGCCTTAACCAAATTCTGGAATAAAATCCTAGACTTTGGATACAGACTAGTAAACATTGTCTGATTTGCTTTCAGTTTCCTATGATTCTGTGGAACCTTGCAATAAAAGTTCTGCACCAATATTTTATTGTTTTTGAGAAGATGAAATGCTTGATTCATCACTTCCACATCCCCAGTAATGTTCAGTAAAACACAAGGTAATAGCTAGGTTCAAGGGTCGGTCTAACATCAGGACTTCATTATACGTTGCACAAATCAATGCATAAGTGATGGGGCTGCAGGCGACGATGCCAGAGTGAAAAATATTTGAAACAACCTCCAGTAATGATTGTGCTGTGATTATTTGCATGCAACTGAGTACCAATATTAGTAACAGTTTTGGGGATAATTATAAAGAGGCCATTTTTTCACAGGGGTAAGAGGGAAAGAGTTTTGGCAAAAGAAAGTGCTCGTTTGAATTGCTGCCTGAGTGTCCACATCAAATCCACAGGAAGATTGTGTTACAGCATCCCAGCCAGCAGCTAACCCACACGACAGCTCTGATAAGAGTGGTGAGAAACAGCTTATTTCCATGCATAATTTAAATTAAGAACTGACATAAACCCAAGATAAATGTAATGATCTTTTGTGCAAAAACAGACTCAAGTGGGATGTGCAGGTGCTATGATTCCCTGAAAGCTGGAAGCAAGACTGAAGCCTCCTGTTTGAGCACCTCTGAGTCTGAATACCTGTAACACTTGCTCCTGCTTTCCTCCATTTTCTGGCTTTCATTAATGGTGAAAGCAAGAGGCAGGGCTGCTGGGTGGCCAAGTGCTGTGAACAGGTCATGCCCCCGGCACTGATCTCTAAAACAGAAAGGAAAGCTGAGCTCCACAGACTCCAGTGCCAGGGCCTGGGTCTGTGCTACTCGATCCTGATGCATGCAGGAGAATGAATTATGCCTCACCCTCTTATGTGTACCAGTCTCAGCTTCCTCTGTTCCCTGCACAGCAGGTGAGGGAGACTCTTAAATGGTCTACCCTAATACTCAGGCACAAAGAGATTCTGTATTTCCATGTGTCCTCTGAACTGGCAGCTCATTTCTAGTATTGGCAAATACCCGGTGCCTGCAAATTAGAATAAGGGCATCCACTATTAGCAGCAAGTTTCTTTTAATTGGAATTTATTTGTACTTGAGTCTCTCATTTTGTGAACCCTTGTGATAGATGTACCTTCCTTCAGATAATTACTTGGGATGAGTGAACACCCTAATATTTATTTAGCAACTAAGGCAATGAATTATGAATGAAAGCAAACATTTCCATTGGGCAAGCACTCTAATTAATAAAACCAGTTTACACTGGATTTGTACAAGCAAGAGGCATACCAGGGCTCTGTAGTGATGTTCAAGGTGTTCCTGGAAGCAGAACAAGAAACAGGGAAGAGCTGGCTGGACTTGGAAACAGAGTGTCCCCTGCCTTCCCCTCCGTGAAGGCCTGGACCAGATCAACAAATTTGTTTGAAACAGCTTTTCCTCCTGAGCCGAGTTTCATTTCCTGCATTCTCTGGCAACACAGATTACATCTCTCCCGAACTCTCTTGGGAGAGAAGTATTCTTGAGCTACAAACAAGGCCACTAGACACATACAAATCCATACAATGTGCAAGTATCTCCATGCCTATTGGCTCATGGGACCTACTCATAACCTGTAGGAAATAGAGGGCCGCAAAACCTCCTGCTCTCCAGCGTCGAAGAGGTTAATGTGTAGTCCAACCTGCAGGCTTTAGATCTAGCTCCATACATCAACCTCATCTGTTTTTATCAGAAATGTCCATGGCTTTACTAGTTTAAATATTTGCACTACGACTTCTAGATGCCAAACCCCAACTCACGGTCACTAAATCTTACATGCTTGACTTTTACTCACAGGTGTATCAAATGTCATTTGATGACTACAGGAATTCTAAGGTATTTTGCATCTGCCTGGGTGGAAGACAAGGCACAGCCATGGTTGTAAAATGTGTGAACTCTTGGTGCAATAGGAACATGAATCTATACCAAATTCCCTTGGTGATGTGATTGGGTTTTAGTTTTTAATAAATTATACTGTGTGTGACCGTATCATCCACTGCTTTGATCCAAACTACCCTCATGGAGTTCAAGTGTTGCAATGGCCATTTCACAAATGAGTACAATGAGTACCAGAGTTTTGTTCCCTTACAATAGAAATGGTATGTATTCATCATATCGAGGAAAGTTTCCTGGTTGTTAGTATATATGTCTCACACAATTTATCCCTTAGAGCATGAGCAAGAACTGTGAGTGTAGATGGACTACCACTCCCACGACGGTTTATATCACATGGCAAAGTGGAAGAGATTTTCAAATGTTAAGGTCCCTAATCAGTGAGTTTGAAGTCAGTCAAACAGTAGTTCACAAGAAAAAAAAAAAGTTGATGTTCTCAAAGTTATGAGTGAAATAGTGACTACCAGGGGATGGCAAGAATGTGGAGCAGGAAATGCTGCAGTAATATTCATAGGTCCCGTTACAAGCCACATAATAAAAACCAAAATCCTGATTGAATTTACAAAGCAGCATGTATAGAGAACATGGTACCATGCATGTAGAAATATCTCACGGTTTTAAATTCACAACACAAAAATTCCAAGAAATAACACAGAGAGCTACCATGTACCCGTCATCCCATTTCCCCTATGAGCATCACATGCTGGAATGTGTCACAGCCACTTGCGACACACCCTAGAAGGGAGGCCAGTCATGAAAGCCAGACTCCCATCCAGATAACTGTTGTGTGCTTCCTGGCTCAGCAGAAAACTCTGCTATTCCCACCTGCCTGCTGATTGCAGACCAAACCAACAGGCCAGCTGATCCTGGGCCTTGAACTTGAAGAATCAGGAACCAAATAAACTTCATTGCTTCATTTACAACTTATCAATTGTAGTCATAAAAGTTGAATGACATGGCCAGTGGGTTCACATTGGACCAAGTGATGTCATATCGAACAACCTGGAAAGAGGCCATAGATAATTGATCCTTTTCAAATTGTGGAACTAGGGTCATTCAACTAAGTATGTGCCCTCGTGACAGATAAGCACAAAAGAATATGAAAGCAAGAATCAAGACATTTATCTGTTAAACTAAATCTTACCTTGGACCTCAGTATACAGAAATGAATAATGTTATTCATCATGAGGAACTTACAAGTGGAGACTGGACTGCTAAATTCAGAAACTTGGAGAATTAGCCACATAGGGTAATAAAGTCATTTGCTCATCTTTCAGGTATGATTAGTTTTTCTTAAAACCACCAACAGGATAGTGTTCTGATGCAGTGGGTTAAACTAACAGCATCCCATATGGGCACTGTTTGGGGTCTCATGCTGTGTTTTGATCCAGCTCCCTGCAAATGTGCTTAAGAAAGCAGTGGAAGATGGCTCAAGGCCTTGGGCTCCTGAACCCATGTGAGACATGGCTAGAGTACCATGCTCCTGGCTGGCTTGGCCCATCCCTATCTGTTTTAGTCATTTGGGGAGTAAACAAGAGTACAGAAGTTTTCCCTCCCTATAACTCTGCATTTCAAATAATTGCCTTCCAAAACTAGCAGTACCTGTTTTCTGTATGCTCCCCATAGCTGATGTGAGTGAATAATCATCCCACTCAAGTTCGATACAATTCCTTTTGGGGTCCCATCTACCACTGATACCTGTGGTTTCCTGGTATTACCTCACACAAAATGACCTGATAAGATGACAATGTTACGCTCTGTCAATGGGTAAGAAGGAAGTGGAAGTTACAGACTTCTCTCCCTTGCTACCAAACAAGCTCTCCATTGAGACTGGAAATAACGAATTAATTGAGATTACACCTGGGTGACTGGCAAAATTTTCACAACCCTGATGGTGATCTTATATGAGGATACTCAAACTCACCAAAAATTTTGGTATTTTTTCAGATATTTGATGGTGATGTGAACTATCATGTGCACTGGGAATTCCCAGTTGTTCCTGTTCTGGTGAGATGAAACATCTTGCCTATCCTTTTTTCTCCAAATGTAGACAACCCAGCTGATGTTAGCAGAGGTCAGAAACTTCACAAAGCACTTAAGATAATAATGGTAATAATGGCAGGATCTCCGACTTTGAGAAAAGCTTGGAGCTGCTTACTCTATAAAATGAGGAAATGTTCAGATAGGATTATATACTTTGTCCAATTTCAAAGCTGCCTTTTAACTCAATATTAATATTTTAACACAATTCATGCATGTGCTATCTCAGAGAGGCCTTCTTCTAAAATAAGATTTGATCTAAAGAGATACAGATACTAGGCTTATTGAGAGAAATGATTACCCATTGGGTGTAATCTAATCATGTTTTGATTCAAGTGCAAGCAATGCTGGGCATTGCTCAAGGCCAGACACAGTCCTGGGTTAGGAGATACGGAGATACCTGAGACAGACTTGAGGTTCATGCTGAGGGCAGGCAGATAATAAAAAGCAACACATTAAAGACTCCAGGGTGGGTTCACATACAAAGAGAACAAACAGGGCAGACACAAAAGCAATGAGGGTGGCGGGCAGAGGGTGTACTCGGCAGGTCAGGAAAGTCCTTCCTGAATTGAAGTTATTATAACAGAACTCTGGACATCAAGTGACAGTGAATTATGAGGAATTCTCCAAGTGCTTTGCTGGAGGAGAAAAACTTATCCAGGGCATGGGACAAGCACAGAATACTCCAGAAAGAAGGCCAAAGTGACTACATGAGGGTGAGAGGAAGAAGCTGTGTGTGACGGGATGTGGGAAATTCTGCTATAAGCAAGACCTTAGTGTCTGAGTGCATGGCTGGTAGCAGACGTTGAAATCCTGTTACATACTCACTTGTGGACAGTATAACTCTCGGATGCTAAGCAAGTATTGGTTGAATGACTGAATTAGATGAAGCAGAAAGTAGGCCAAGAGTCTGTTAAGTGTGTTAAGAACAAGATATCTATTAGAAATTCAATGCATAAAATAAGCTATAAAATATACAGAGCACTTCTTATGGACAAAATCTGCTTTCAGCATCTTAAAAACACAGGTGTTTTTTTTTCTCAACTTTGCAATAATGCAAAAGCAGTAGAAATTATGCTTTGGCTATTGAATGTTGATCCTGGGCTGCTGATATGCAGTAAGAAACTCTCACATTGCCCTGCTGTTGGCTGTGAGTGTTTTGAGCAAGTTTGAGGCAGGCTTGGGTCATGTATTAGAAGCATTCTGGCCTACAGTATTTCCAGCTTAGGGGTTTATTTGGGTGCATCCTCTTCCACACTAAGGGCAGGTCCATCCAAGGGTCCTGCATCAGTAAGGAATCTTTCTCCGCCAAGGGTCATTTAGATATTTATGACGTCATTTACAGGCCATTCAAAATGATTCACTTAAAATTAGCCTAAAAAGTTAGCCTGCTATGTATGTAGTGAATTTCAAATTCTGCCTGAAGCAGGGCTAGATCAAATGATTTTCCTCCCTTGTAAGGTAATAACCGATCAGCAGGTGCAGATGTAGCAGCATCCTACTTCCATAACCTTCCAAACATGCAGCAAGGTAGCCACCATTCCCACTAACTGTATTATGGAAGCATCTTACACACATCTCATTTAATCCAGCCACAATTTTATGGGAGCATTTTAGCCACATTTTACACAAGAAAAAAAAGGAAAAGCTCAGACTCATAAAGCTTAAATAACTTGACCAAAGCCAGATGGCTAGCGAACAGCAGGAGCTGGAACTCAAACCCTAGAGTCTTACTCCTGGCAAAGCTAAAGAAAACTAAAATGGTTTATTTTTCAGTGGAAATGAGAGACATTAGGAAGTTTTTTCCAAGACCCCTGGCTTAGATTGGAAATAGGATTGCTCCATGTTTTCCTGGGGTAAAAGCAACATGATCCTTGGAATGGTCCCCAAAATGGAGAATCAAGAAGCTGTCTCAAAGTTCTCAAGTCCCTCCCAACTGGGACAGAAATTTGGGGGTCACTGTAATGTCATGTAAGATGAGGGTTCCCCTCCTGGAAAGCTGTGTAGATCTTTGGCAGCTGCCCCTGCTGTGTGGCTACACCCAGGAGGAAGGCTGTGAGTAGTCTCCCAGTGCTGGTGTTCTCTGGCCTGTCACCAAGGTCGCTGGCCGTTTTTTGCGTTTTGTTTTGTTTCATAGCTGGTGCCTATGAATGGGTGGAGAGATGGGGACTATAGGATAGGAGACCATATCTTCAGTCCAGAGTCATTCTGTTCATGGGCACAGCACATTACCCTCCTGAACAATGGAATCTTTCAGAGATTTTACCTACACATACTTTTTCTCTTTACTCACTTCATATTCAGTCTTTCTCACCCTGCAAAGCTTGAGTGGTTCCATCAGTCCTAAGATGAAAGCTGGTCTGCATGGCATCTAGTTTCTCAAAATCATCTCTCAGTATCTTTCCTTCCTTCACTGCAGCCATAACAAAGAGCCACATTAACAGATCATAATCCTTCAGATGTATGGTGTCTCCCCCATTTTTTAGTTTCTAACTTGAGCTTGTGTTCATTCCTTTAATATAGAAGCAACTGCTGATTTTGCGTTTCCTTCTGTGTATGTGCTACTATTGAATTACGACAGTGCTTTCTAACTTAAGAAGATCCACTTGTGTGTTGAGGTAGCTGCTGGAAAAGTGTTAATGAATCTCTGAGAATACAGTAGTTGAAAAAGGCACAAGTAACTTTACAGCTTGTTAGTAATCATACATGCATAAATTAAAACTGATATTGAAGAAGGATCTTCTATGTTAACCAAAGATAAAATATGATTTTAAAGAGTAAAAACAAAAATAAACAAATAGAAGCTCTCCTCTGACATTCATAGGAGCAGGTCCATGATTATTTCCAGTAAATCCAAACTGAGGTCCCACAGCCTCTGCAAGTCCACATCAGAAAAACAGTATATAAATAAGGCATTTTCATGCAAGGAAGCTCCAAGCCCAACTGTCACTAACCAACGGCATGTGTTTATCATTGTCCAACCACATCTAGAGTATATTCTGGTATACATCCTATAAACCACTTTTTTAATTTTTTTCAAGATTTTACCACTTCCCCAAATAAATAATATGCCCTTATTTACTTCATGACTTCATCCTTAGAGATAAATGTACAAGAATTTCCATCATTAAGGTATTATTATCAACCTTGGGGAGCAAGTGTCCTCTCTGCTCTCAGAAGGCTTCTCTCCCTCATTCCTGCCAGCATTCTAGCCTCAAAGACAGCTGAAAGAAGGAAGACTTGCAATCACTTATCTTCCTAGTAACACTTCGGTGGAAAGGACACTTGGAGTCCTGCTGTTCTGTCTAGATGACACCAAACAGCCCTATTAGCTAATATTGTCACAGAATTAATTGCTCGCACAAGTTAGAACACAGCAGGTACACAGGATATTACAGCATCTTTCCTCGCACAGCCTCCAGGAAGGCAGAAGTTGGAAGGCTGCGTTCCACCTGAATGTCCAGCTCTGATCTGCTCAGTCTGCAGCGCGACTCAGTAACTGATACAATGATTAGGTTGTGGACTGAAAGATAAAGTGTAAGCTGCAATAAAGTGATAAATAATAGGCTCTTCTTCCCTACATTACCTGACTCTAAATCCTCCACATACCAAAAACCTAAACTTATTCCAAAAGCTTTCCCAAGTACATCTTCCCTGATTCCTCCCTTGCATTGTCCTGCCGTTGCATTAGTTCTGCTGCCCTGCACACGCGCCTCTGCGTGCTGCGCTCTTGCGCCTGTGTGTGCATCTTCGCCTCCTAATCAGTTCTGTCAGCACAGAATCACAGTTTCTTGTCGACTGGGGCACCATCTTCCCTTTCTATCAGGTCCAACTCCATGTGCAAAATAATCATTTTCAATTACATTACAAGTCTTGAGACTTGCAGCGTGCAGTTCACACTGCTCAGTTACCAGCCGATGCGCATGCTTCTCCTTCTAGAGCTTCTCCGAGCGCTCACTGGTGCGTCCTTGTGATGCTCCTACCTGTAAGTGAGTCTGCTGCTTCGCAGGGTCGACTAAGGAGTGTTCCTGGTCCAGTATGCTACATTTATTTTAAATTTCTGTATATTAAAATGTCATCATATAATTTTGCTTTTCTTAAAATATACACATTCAACATAGATTACATTATTTTGACCTTTGGCTCACTTTGATGGGACACTTGTTTTAGAATACTCATTTTAAACACACCTGCATCCCACAGTTTCAGTTCTATACAAAACAAAATTGTAAAAACATTAGCAACTATTCATCCAGTTTGTATTCCGCAAGTATTTATGGTTAAAGTTACTCTCATTAAGTATCTCACAATTTTTCACTGATGAGTCTCCATTATGCCAGTTGGCAATGGGTTTCTGTCATTTCAAAATTCTTTTATCTGTCTAATAGCTTTTCCGCTGGGCTTGCTCACTACTTCTATTTATAAATCATTGATGTCTTTTTATTCTTAACATTTCTTGGTCTGCAGTTAGTAGTGTGAGGTTAAATGGTAAATTCAGCTCTTAATTTATTCTAATACGTGGAATCAGTTTCTTAAAGGTCAACCGAAATAGGTGTTCTTGACCTAGTCACTATATTCCTTAGAAACATTAAATAGAATTTCATGTATGTGGATGTCATTTCTTCTAGCTGAGGGATCATTTATTCATCAGATTTCCTGAAGATTTGAGACTTCAAAGGAACAGTGACGGGTCTAGAAACAGGTAATGAAATAAGAGCATAAAAGAGGTGAGCAGATTTTATATAAATATCTCCTTTCCAAATTAACATAAATATGTGTTTTTTCATATAGGGCATAGGGAAATAAGTTTCTCTCAAATGACTTCATCTGGTAATTCGACATATTTTAAGTTGGGGTGAAATCGAATGGGACAAAAGAAGCTAGGATTAAACCATAGATGCCAAAATAAGAAATGTAGACTGAACAACTAGTTCATCTTCTTACTTTAGGACGTTCGTAGCACTCTGAATTCTCAGACATGACACTCACATGCAAGGGCTGAAACTAAAGACATTAATGATCTTCCTCTCAACTGCCTTTCCCCACCAATGTCAAGTCTGATAGTTAACTATAGAAGATGACATCAAACAGATGAGAATACTCTAAGTCCTCAATGAAAACAGCAAAGAGTCACTTGAAATGAACCCTTTCCCAAATCGTTTCACCTTACTGAGACTCAATCACAGTTTATCATAAAGGACAAAATTAAGTTACATGTCCTCCACAGTCTCTTTCAACCCCAAGATACGTAGGTTTCTGTGAAATTATGTCTTCATTATTTTTATATGCAGGGCTAATAGACAATTGCATCTTCCACCTGCAAGGGGATTCTAAGACTCGTTTCTATATTGTGGGACTGGTGCATTGTTCATAACCCAAAGGGACACCCCAGCTCACTCTTGAGATCATCATGAGGTTTACAAAACACACACGTGCGCGTACACATTAGCCCACACTCACAAGCACACACAGTCACATGAGCCTCATTGTGACATACCTCCCCTCCTTGGTTTCCTCACAGTCTATGTGGTCAAAGCCGGTGGGAGCAGGGTGTAGAATCCAGTGTAGTGATTGTAAATGAAGTCATGCACACTGTCCATTTGGGAATCACACCATTCTGGAGCCACCTGACACGACAAGGCATGCACAGGCAGCCTGAGGCCGGTGCTCACCAATCAAGTTAGCAATTACCACACTCGTTTTCTCCTGTCTGTACATGAAGTGATCACAGGAGATATGCGCAGCAAAAAGTGGAAAAGCTTCCTCAGAGACAGAAGTTTTAATTTGAGGGACATCAGATGAACATTTGAGAAAGCATCTCTTTACCCTGTAGTGATGCAAAATAAATGAACACATAAAACAAATGGCTCTCTTTCCTCGTTGCTGCCACTTCCTGCCTAGCCCAGCATTCAGAACGCTAATGCGTGTATTTACCAGACGGCCAGGCCCTACTGTGGCTATGAGAAACAGCAACAAACAGATTTCTATAAGAAAAAAGTAACTATTTCAGTTCCATTTTCCTAACTCTTAGTCATGATATTATGAGGGGATGAAGCGTTGGTTTCTTCTGTAATAGAATAACAGGGAGCGGTGGTTGGGAGCCTGTAAAGGGTTTGAACTTCCCAAGAAAATGGAACTTATTTGGCACAACAAAAGGTGGCATACTTCTCCCCTTCTACCTAAACCAGTCCGCAACTACTCACATCTTTTAACTTCCTTCTGGCTCTGCTCCCGGAAAGGTAAGCTGGGACTAATAGTGTTGGGCATTCAGGAATGCTACAAAAATAAAATACAAATTACTCAATAACTATAAGGGTGTTTAAGATTTACAAATGAGTGTCTCTCGTGGGATAATAATGGGAGTGACTGCAATAAGATCTGGGGACCCCTGAGGAGAAATCACAGCCCTTGCCATATCTCCTGGAGAGTGACACCTGTACCTCAGGCAGACTAGGGAATCATATGCTTGGTTTTCCAACCATAAAAATGAAAGTGTTCTTCCAAACACAATCACCCTCTTCCAGTTTCTACTCTCCATTCATGAGCAGGCTAACGAAGAGTTCTGAGTGGAAACTTAAAGCAACATATTGGCAGAATTGTATTTCTTTTTTAAATGAATTTACTTGAAAGTCAGTTACACTGAGAGAAAGAAATAGTGAGATAAAAATAGAAATCTTCCACTCACTGGATCACTACTCACATGGCTGTGATGGCCAGAGCTAGACCGATCTGAAGCTGGGAGTCAGAAGTTTCCTCAGGACCTCTCATTTGCCTACAGTGGTCCAAGGTCTTGGATCATCATTCACTGCTCCCTCAAACCGTAAACAGAGTTGAATCAGAAGTGGGACAGCCAGGATTCAGACTGGTACCAATATGGGATGCAGTGCCACTGGTAGAGGATTAGCTTGGTGACTATTGCACCGACCCCGACTATTTCTTATCTGTGATTCAACTGTCTTCAGATTTTATCTTTCTCTACCAGAGGTCTTCAGAAAGATCATGCAAACATGTGTATTATTAAAAATACTATTTATGGATTTCAAAAACATTAAGCCAAATAATTTCATACTATTTCTACAATGTGTCTGAACAGAACATAGTTTTTGAATCACCAAGGAGCGTGAGATATCAGTGTGACAAGAGCCTCTCTCAGACAACAAGAATTCTGACAACACTGAAACCAGAAGACACAAAATTTGTGGGTGAAGCTTGAGTTGAAGAAGGACAAATCACTGAGGCTTTGCAAACTATTTGTGGAAACAGTTTCCCAAGAAAAATAAGTTCAGAAATGGATAACTTGGGTTAAGAAGAAATGAGATGGGGCTGGTACTGTGGCTCAGTAAGCTACATCACCACCTGTGATACTGGCATACCATATGACCTCAGGCTCATGTCCTGGATTTTGCTCTGCCTCCAATCCAACTTCTTGAAAATGTGCCTGGGAAAGCAGTACAAGATGCTCCAAGTTCTTTCATCTCTGTAGCCCACATGAGCAATACAGCTGGAGTTCCAGAAGTATGACTTCAGACCCTGGAGTAAGCCAGTGGGTGGCTAATCTCTTTGTCTCTCCACCTTATCATCATTCTTTCAAACAAATAAAATGATTGCTCAAAAACCAACATGAATAGGACAATGCTGGAAATGAAGTTCACTTTGCTAGATGATACTCTCCTATTTTAACAGAAAATACACATCTGAAGGACTTTCTCTAGAGTCTTTTTCCACAGCAGTGCTCCGGCTTATTCCTCCCATCACAGAAATTCATGAGTTTTAAGGGGAAAGCATTAGACAGCCATCTTACAATCCTGATTTGACTTGTTCTTACTCCTTTTTGTCTTAGCAATTCTTTAAAGCCCACCCACCCACTTGCTAGCACTTAATCCTGTAAGAAATGACAGCATTGGCATGGTTGAATCACCAACCCTTCAGTTCTTCAGTGACAGACTAAATGACTTGGGACCATCCCTTACAAATGTGTTCAGAAGGAGTTTATGTTGAGAAAAGCTTATTTTTTTATCTTTATTCTGTTTTGTTGTGAATGCTGACCATTTTGTTTTCCTGGTAACACATTTGTTTCTGTCCGTTCACACCCTACAATAATGGACTGTTACTGGCATCCTGGAATAGTGTGTGGAAGGGGAGTGGTCATCATCGTCTCCGGAAGCATCTCCATCTGCCCTGACCCGCCACATGAGTACTACAGATTTTTTCTTCTGGTCCCCTCAGTGAATTTCTAAGAAGAGTGTGGGTCATCAAGAGAAGAAGAAAGGCTAATTATTTTGTGATCTTATACCAGCTTTGGAGGGTGACATGACAAATTAGTAAACTTTTAAAAACAATTTTTTAACAAAAATTTCCACTTGGGGTCATCATTGTGATGTAGGCATCCCACATGAAACCTTGTTCATCCCCCAGCTGTTTTACCTCCAATCCAGCTACTGTTGGTGGCTTGGATAAAGTAGCAGAAGATAGTTCAAGTGTTTGGTCCCTTGTCACCCATGTAAGAGACCAAAATGAAGTTCTGGCCCGCCACTGCAGCCATCTGGGAAGTGAATCAGCAAGTGGAAGTTCTCACTTTCTCCTTCTCCCACCTCACTGCCCCCTCCCATGATTCCCACTTTCAAACAGATAGATCTTTTAAAAAGTAAATCAACATACTGATTGCTTTAGATTCCACAAGAGTAATTCTTTTTGAAAACCTTGAGACCACTGGGTCCAGCAAGTGTGAACTTAGCATTTGAACTTTCACCTAACACAACACAACTCAGACATTCTCATTAATGTATATAATCATGAATGACTTTTTTATAGTACATAGTGTGTAACCTGAATGTTTTCCTGCCAAGTTCACTGTTTGTCAGTTACTAGTGGCAACTAGAAGTAAAATCTAGGAGAAAAGATAAAGCAATAATTTTACCGAAAGTGATCTTACACAGGGACACACTACTCTTATCCAAGTGAATTTGAATGCCAGAATGTCACACGCCTATCACCCCCTTTCACAACATCAGATAACCACATGCCGAAGAACAGACTCTAACAAAAAGAGTGATGATTAGAACTGTGAAGTCTTCATCCCCACTGAGAAGTGTTAAAATTACAATTATTCTAATACAAGTTTTGACAGTGTAAAAATTCCAAGAAATATAACTTAATGGTGTCCATGTTTTCATGTTCAAAAGCTGGCTTTCTCTGCTGATGTTTTGTTTAGAAATCACTTAAGATGTAGACGCAAGACTGAAGAGGTCCCTCCCTGCACTGCTCTGACCCCAGTGGCTCAGTAATTATCCTTTAGGTAAGGCTGACATACTTCTTTGTGGAATCTTTTAACAATGAGGGTTTTATTTCAAATAAGTAATTGTACATATTTAAAGCAAACAAATTATATATATATATATATATCATCATGTTTTAATCTATATGCGTATAATGGAAAATTTCAAAAGTATCACTTCAGTTTTTTGTTATTATGAGTGCATTAAAAACAATTCTTGAAATATAACCAACACAACATGCTGCAATATGACATATATAGTCTGAGGTAATTAACTGACCTATGTATTTGTGAAATTGACCAATTAAGGTAATGAGCATGTATCTATTCCTGCAGATTTCCCAAGCAGTTTCATAACCCTTGGTCCTCCTCTTCCTTTGTGCTTGTTAACCCTACTTGCTGTGTCAGCTTGGCTGGAGCACGGCACATAGCTCTTTGGTCAAATTTTCAGCTGCGTGTCACTGTGCAGGTGCTATTGGAGAGGTGCACACGTTAACTCAGTGGGTTCTGGTCAAGTTGATTGCTTTCCAAGAAGATTCTGGGCCTTATCTAGTTAGCTGATACCATGAGATTGCCCTCCCCCATGTGAAGGAATTCTGCAGCAGATGATCATGTCCTCAAATCACAGCTCTTCCTATCTCTGGTTTGCAGGTCCCAATCACGTGAACCAATGTTTTTAAAAACTCTTCCACTTCTCTGGACACACACACACACACACACACACACTCCTATACCTGGTTAGCTCTGTTTCTTCAAGCACCCTAACTAATCCACTCCTTAACTCCTATGCCTGTCTCACCCAACCTCCCATATCATTGTGTAGACAATGAGCATGCTGCTTTTCTATCATGATCCATTGCTTTGCATTTTTTAGAACTCTTCTTTTCAAAATAAAGTAATATAGATATACTTGCATTGTCTTGTTTTAAATATTCAACATAATCATTGTGAGATACATCAGTGTGGTTGCATGTATCGATGGTGCATTTCTTAGCTGCCATGTCATGTCATATCAAAGAATACATCCGAGCTACTTGTTTCTCCCCATCCACCCATGGATGAACACTTCTGTTTTTCCTAACTGTGGCTATTACAAATAAATCTATTGGCATGGGTACACAAAGCTTTGCATGGCAATATGCTTCATTCTCTTGGGTAAATGTCAGCAGAGAATGGTTGTGGTTCATATGTAGGTGCCTGATGCTAACAGGCTTTCAAACTGTGCTGTATTCTACTACGCAACTGAAAGGTCAACAGCCCAATTTGTCATTCTCCTATAAACCGTAGCTATGAATTGTGATGTCTTTCATTCTGAAAGTTCAGCTCAGTTTTTTGAGTAGCTATTTATGGCATGTTTTTAAAAGTCTGAGGGACATAAATCTACAGTCTCAGTCCTAAAAAATACACTCATTTTTATTTAAAAGGAGTATTGCTTTCCATGCTTTAACTGCAGCCAATGGAGAATAGAATTAGAATCACATTCAAGAAACAACAGAATGAAAAGCTTTATGTAGGTGTCAAACCCTTAAAGTCTATGTTCCAGCCTAAAAAATGAATGTAGCTGTTTTCTCCCATTATTAAAATGTCTGTCAGTCAATGTAGGACATGGCTTAGCAGAGCCAAACCAGTAGCTGTTGAAAGAAATGCCACGATTTTACCATGGAAATGGAATTGCATGGGCATGTAGCAAATTACCTGGAAACTGACAATTAGACTTACTAAACTATTTCCACAATGCTACTCTTCTAGGTTCTGTTTTTTGTTTTGTTTTGTTTGTTTTGTTTTGAGATTCAGAGTTGCTGGCTTTCATCTACAACGTGGGAGAGCAACAAGTCACGTTTCCACTGAAGCACAGCTCATCATTCAAAATCTCCTTTTGGGGAACCCATTGACCCACAAGCAGAGCAGCATTTGAAAAAACATCATCCTTACTGTATAAGCAAATGTCTTGCTAATCTTTACATCAGAAAGATAATTTCAAAATAAATAAAATAAAACCAATCAGTTTCTGAACCCTGAGGCATCATCAGATAGGCATAGAATCAGTCAGGCTGATAGCCTTAAAACAGCCCCTGCTTTTTCTTACTAATCAAATGAGATCAGAACCCAGTTATCAGTGCAGAAGAGAAGCCAAACTTAATTAGCTTATCCAACAGTGTCATTTCCTAAATCAAAAGCCTACAAAAGGTCAATGAATCTTGCCCTTATCATCTCATTATCTGCTATCACTAACAAGGTATCATTAAAACAAATCCCACTGCAACAGTGATCTTTCCGCTTTGCAGCACTCCCTAGAGTGGGTAGCCTTTGCTACTCACATCAAAAGTGATTGTTTTTTGGAAAACAAAATCTATTCTCCTAACTCCAATTCTGCTATAAAATATAGACCATAAAATTCAGCCATATTGGTAACAACTTCAAACACAGTGATTTAACAGAAACTTTACTGCTGATTTATGCATCTAATCCATTAATATTTAATGAGGACTTGCAATGTGCCAAGTGTTCTGCTAGGTACTGACAACAAACACCCTTTCCTAAATGATGGGCTCCTTCATTCTCTGGCACTGACTGTAGCAGTAGATGAGCTGCGTTTGGAAGTCATATTTAACACATGACATTTGAATAGTGAAGTGTGTAGCGTTATTTTGTGAAACTGTTGAGAGCACAATGCCAAGTCATCTATGAAAGGCCTTGCCTCCCCTGCTGCTTACATTTGAGGAGGGATAAGATGTAAGAAGTAGTTGTCCTTGATGGTGCCCCTAGAAAGGCTGGCTTACATCTCAGCAGCTGGATCAACTGTGAAGAAGGCGAGAGTTCAGAGGGACAGAGTTAAACTGCTAGAGGCTGCAGACTGAGTCAGGCTTCTGGAGGCTAAATGCTTGTGACTTATGGGAGTTCCAGGGTGCCAAAAGGCCATAGGTGAGGGGTACAGCAGGGTACCAGCAAGTCAGATTAAAGGGACAACAGTTGCCAGTTTCTGGCCACAGGTCCCATTGACTAATGATAGCAATTATGACAGTAAAATGGCTGCTTATAACACAGTGACTTTCTTCATGGTAACTAACTAAATCCTCCTAGGAGTGCCAGAAGAAGAATGGCAACCTGTCCCATATAACAGATGTACACTGAAGGGGCAACGGCCTAAAGAAGGTTTGCCCAGGTCACTCACCAAGAAAGAGATGGCTGGAATTTGGGCATAAATGCCATCCTGCTTTCCCAGGGAGATGTCTTCTAGCAAAACGTGCTTTCTGCATCATTTCTCATTTTACGTGATGCATGGATCTTCCTGGATTCCAGGTTTGATGGGAGCTGGAATCATGATGCAGCAGTAAAGCTGCTGCTGCTTTTGACACCTGTGAGTCCCAGCATCTCCACTTCCAATCCAGCTCCCTGCTAATGACCTTGGAAAAGCAATACAAGATGGCCCAATTGCTTGGACTCCTGACACCCGCATGAGAGACCTGGAGGAAACTCCTGGCTTTGACCTAGCCCAGCACTGACAACTGCGACCAACTCCCAAGTCAACAAGCAGATGAGAGATCGCTGTCTCTCCCTCTCTCTGTCATACTCTTTCAAGTAAGTAATTAAATCCTTTAAATGAAGAGGAAAGAAAAAGAAAACAAGGGAAGAAAAGAAAAGAAAAGAAGAAGAGAAGAAAAGGGCTTAATGTTGAATTGACATAGTTACAATGTTGAATTGACATTGGTACATGATCTTCAATGTCAAATTTATCATTTTTGTCAGAAATAAGGAATAACAAGCATTTATAAGAAGGGAAGTGACACTTTACATATAAGTAGCACAGAAAGTAGCAGTTGTGAATTAATTAGTGTTATATGCGCACTGTGCCAGGCATTTGCATAGATTGTGTCATTTACTCCACCCATCCTCCCCTTGGCGTTGTCTTCATCTTCTTTCTTCCCCTACAACACACATACACACACACACACACGTTGCCGCCCTGCAGCGACACTAAAATGATGAGGAATCTCGAGGGCCTGGAAAAACAGGAACCGCCACCGCACCGGCACACATACACCAAACACGCGAACACACACACAAATGAGCGAACGAAAAAAGGGAGGCAAAGGAAAAAGCCGAACGAACAAAAAGGCAAGGCGAACCAGAAAGGTTTGTTGCCGAAAGCAGGCTGCTTATATACAGTTCTCCACCAATCACTTCTCCCCGTGGGTTCACTGGGTGCCATCTGATAGGCCAGCAATCACAGCAGGGCAGGCATTAGCCTATCTCTGTGACTTCCTGTTTGCCTACTGGCAGGACAAATCCCGCCTCCTGGCCCTCGGCAAGCCGCCATCTTGTGACCGCCTAACATACAGGTGGGGTCTGCCGTTCCCCCCTCACACACACACACCTCTTTAGTTAAATAAATCTGGTCTTGTAGGGAGTATAAGCAAGTATTTTTGCAGAGGGAGAATCTGCCCTGTCTCTACTCCTGCCAGGGGCTCACTCCAGCCCCCTGTGAAGAGTGCTTTGGGCAGTACTTGGCTGCACAAGGACCCGTGTATTCACAGCTAACATCAGCTGTGGAAGCCAGATGCCCAGACCTGAGGCGGGGCACTCTCAGAGCCTCTGCGGAGTCCTGCTGATTCTGTCCACACCAGGAGTTTGCTTTCTCCAGCAAGCTTTCCTGACAGCTGGGAGCAATGCCTCATGGATCTTTTCCACTGGAGTCAGTGCCTCAGGAACTGCTCCCCGGATCACCCACAGTAGATAGTCGTGCCAGCTGCCAGCCCCACACGTGAGCTGTGGTTTCTGACTTCATCAGAGGACAAGAACCACAGCCACAGATGGAGTGATAATAGCTTCCACAACAGATGAGCATCTAAGGATCAGTTATTTGCATAAAGTACATTCTATGGGTACTGAAGAATCAGTTATTTGCATAAAGTGCATTCTGTGGACTCTGAGCATTAATTATCGGGCATTATTGTCAATACAATTTCTAATGATCTACTGTCAAGCATGTAGACTGCATATATATATATATATAGATAGATTACTCAGGCCATTTCTAAAATAAGCTGCATAAATTCCAAAGACTTCTCACTCCAGCCCTAAGCTGGGAACTTCTGGATAGCTTTATTTTAGAAGTGCAGGCAACGCCAAAAGAACTAGAATAAGCCATGTGCAAACAATGCACGGTGGCTGCAGAAGCCCCACAGCATTCTTTAGCTTGGGATGATGCAGTTTTGAAGTCATACCTGTTCATTTTCTGTGGCGCATGGACACACTCTCCTGCCACACGACTCAGTGACTGTTAGAAGCCATGAAGGTCCACCACAGATATAACAAACGGAATGGTTAGCAGCAGCTCTGCATGTCAGAATTGTCACCAGTGGCAATACTGCGCACAAGCATTCAATGGGCAACCCAGTTTCAAAGTATGTTTTTAGCGATCATGATCCATTGTGTTTCATTTTTCTCTAAGAAAACATCATTTAACTGAATTAGAGTTCAGTAAGGCATGGCTGCTCATGAAAGCAAATATCCTGGGAGCAGGCATTCGGTCTAGCATTCAAGACTCCAGTAGAGATACTGTGTCCCACACTGGAATACTTAGGTTTGAATCTCAGTTCTTCTCCCAACTCCAACTTCCTGTTAATGCAAACCCTGGGAGGTGATGTTGGTGGTTCAAGAGGCTAAGCCCCTACCACCTATGTGGGAGATCTGGGTTAATTTCCCACGTCTCAGCCTTAGCTAGGTTCAGCTCTGGCTATTGCAGATGTATTTTAGAGTGGATCAATACATGGAAGATCTCTATATCACATTTTCTCTTTATTTCTATTTCTCGAAAGTAAATAAACATGTGCAGTGGATTTTGCTGTTAATAAACCGAGGCAATTAGTTCATTTTACATCTCTCTTTCTCAATCTCAATCTGCATGGGTGTGCGTGTGTGTGTGTGTGTGTGTGTGTGTGTTTCTAGATCACTCATTGAAACAAAGACTTCAGATTGCTGGTTATATATTTTTTCTTTTCTTTAGGAAAACTTCTGTTCAACAATAACTTATAAGAATCTTACCCTCAATGCGGTAGCCTAGTGACTAAAGTCCTCACCTTGCATGCTCTGGGATTGCCATATGGGCGACAGTTCGTATCCTGGCTGCTCCACTTCCCATCCAGCCCTCTGTTTTTGTCCTGGGAAAGCAGTCAAGGCCAGCCCAAAACCTTGGAACCCTGCACATAATGTGGGAGACCCAGAAGAAGTTTCTGGTTCCTGGCTTCAAGTCAACTCAGCTCTGGTCATTGTGGTCACTTGGGGAGTGAATCTTGAGATAGAAGATCTTTCTCTCTTTCTCTCCTTCTCTCTGTAAATCTGACTGCCCAATAAAAAGAAATGAATCTTTTAAAAAAATCTTACACTTGTGTTGGAGGAAATAATTTTCCTGGTAGACAAGAACAAAATGAACACAACAAATTCCACCTTTCATATTTTCAGTAAGGATATTTTTGACCTTCCTCACAATGCTTTGAAGCTTTCCACTAGGTAATATCTAAGAGGTTTAAAAATGTTTTTCATATTTGATACAGAGAAATTAGCCACAAGAAAATTTTCTGAAGTGGAGCATGAAAAGCAGGGCATAAAGTCCCCATTGAGTGGAAGAAACACCCGGATGACGTGGGCAGGCTGCTCCGTTTCTCTGACCTAAGGCTCCTTTCAATCCCAGTCTCATGTTCTGGAACATCAGGCCTTGGGCCAAAACACATGGAACTCTTTGCCACAAATGATCAGATGGAGAACCCCAGTTGGGAAAAAAGAACAATCTTCTTGAAACGCAAACATGAGCAATAATACTCAGAAAGCTGTGAGATAATAAACTACTTTTCAGAATGTCCTTTTTCTAAAGGAAACACCAACTCTCATCCTGCAGCTTTTTCAGTTTCCTCAAAGTTACTCCATAGAATCCATTTGAGAGAACACTACTGGGCTTGTATTTCAGTTTTCTGGAATGTTTGATCAGAATCTGTAAACGTCGTGGTGTGAACTTATGACAAGTGCCTGAATGGCAATGCAAGAATGTTTGGGGATGGAGAAAATCAGTACATATGGGATTGAGTGACAATTTCTTAATGAAAACCTAAAAAAAAGAAGACTCTGAGCCAAAATGTTTAATTACTGCCTAATCTAGACAGTCCAAGCCATCTGTTGGCTGGGATCTTGTCTCCACCTTTGGGGAGTGCATGGTGATTGGCTGATGGAGTGAAAAAGAGCCATCTCCAACTGACATCTGTCATCTGTCAACCACCCCACTGTACTGATGAGCAAATTTGCTATCAGCTGTCAATGGACCATATGGAGTGATGTGTAAATGAGCAGGTGGCAACCACATCATCACTCGGGGTGCAAACAGCTGAACCAACATGCCACATACCAGCCACCTCAGCCTATCCACAGCCTTGTGATTCACTCAGCCAGGAAGAGTTTGGGGGATAGGGGTCATGGTTATGGTGAGAAGCCATCTTCTCTTCATCTTCATTGAAGAGTTGACTGGAACCAGTAAAGAAGCTAATCAGTCAATCAATAAAGGAATATGTGTTAGGGTAAAGGGATAACAAACCTTCAGAGAGCTGCTTTTGTCACAGATGTTAGTGCTGGGTATGTCCTCAGGAGGACAATGTCTTTACTGAAAGCTTAGACAAGATGAACAAGGCATAAGCAAAGCTCTCTCGGCACCTCTTGTGCTGACAAGGGAGATCATTTTGGCATCAAAATCCATAAAATGTGTTGACATACTATGCAAATATGGCTGAGATCTTCACGTTAGCGCCACATGTTCACTTAACACTAGACTTTCTCTATTTCTGTTCTCTGTTGGTTTAAGATTTTATTCAAGAGGCCATATTGTAGAAAAGTGCGTTACATAAGGAGCAACCAAGTAGATGTTAAGCTGGATTGCATGAATAGCATCCAGTTTAAATTAGAAGCTGATAATGAACCAAGGCAGATTTATCATTGTGAGAACTGGAGTCAAGAGCAGGGGTGGGAGCATCTTTCTGTCATGAGGGAATGGATGTGCAGGGCTTTCTTTTCAACTGCCTTTACCTGTAGCCATTGACAAACTAAACTCGGTGGTTTTGCAGTCCTGGCTACCATAGACCAATAAAATAAAAATCACAGGAAGTGGAGCCCACGCATAAGCATCCTTTTAAAATTTTACTGTTTAAATGTACGCTTGAGAGCTAATTGCTTGTATATTCAGTTCAATTGAATTTGGGGCCAAATATCATGAAGTGTGGATCTCCTCTTGAGACAGAGCCTGCCTGAGCAGATGCCAACTGCAGCCATCCGTCTCTGGTGTGTGTTCTGTAGCCTCGCACACCCTGAGGGTGAATAAGGGCCAGCCTGTTCCCTGAAATCCTGTGGCCATCTATTTCATACCCATTGTTCTGTGTGTGAATTCTCTGCATGCACTCTAGCTTGTCCTATGGGAATGAAAACTGCTTTCTAAAGCCTCACTCATATTTGAATTCTACAAGAAAGGGTGCTCAGAACTCCAAATTTCCCAGAAAGACAGATAAGATCCCATGTGATTGCAAGAAAAGTAAAACTTGGAGAACTTCAATAACTGCCTGTCAAACTGCGCTACTAAATCTTATGATGGGCTTTTCTGAAGGCAAAGCTCACATTTGTCTAGTTCAGCCAGGGGCATTTGGCTCCAGCTCCTTTTCATCAAACTCCCATTCAAGTACTGTGAGGAAGACCAGCTCTGCCCAGCTCCATGCGTCTCTCCTCCCGTCTGCTGACCCCAGTTGCCACCACAGCCCCAGCATGCCCCAGTTGGGTTCAATGCCCAAAACACTTCATCAGTTGCCTCTGATGTCTAGGCTTCTCTTGGATTTTACTTCATGCATTCTGATTTTTCAGTTTTGGTTGGTCTATATCTGTGCCTTGTGTTTAACCCATGAAGTAAAGAGGGGCTGATACAGAGTGTTTCATCAGTAAAATAAAAACAACCTGAATCACAGGTTACCCATACCCTGGCTTTTCCTTATTGAATTTTGATGATTTTAGTATGAAATGCTCCACTTTTTGAATGAGATAATATGTACTTGATTTCCTCAACAGTAATGAGACTAACTTCAAGGGAAATAGGGTGAAGTTGATTTTTTAAAAAAGGAAAGAAAAGTAGAAGAAACAGGGACATATTTTAGCATGGGGTGTTCAAGTGCCCCCAGGAATGTCTGAATCACATGTCCAAGCCCAAGGTTAAATTCCTGTTCTACCTGGAAGGCAGCCAGATGGAGCAGGTGCTGGAGCACTGTCATTCGTGTGAAGTACCTGGATACAATTCCAAGGCTCTTGGCTTTGGCCTGGTCATCTGGCAGGTATCTGCAGAGTGAACCACCTGATAGATCTTATCTGCTTCTGTTTCTTTCTCTCTTTCGAAGTAAACTAAAAAAAAAAATAACTTAAAAGTAGAGGAAATAAACAGCTAGGTAAGCTGAGAATCACCTCCCCTCTTACTTCCTAAGTCATTTTGGTTGCTTTCAACATGTTAATTTTCTAAAAATATACTGTCTTTTAGCTTGACATGACATACAAGTGTTCTAAAATTTGGAAAAGTAGAGAATATGCATCCACTATAAATATATTAATTAAAGTATTATATTTAAATACATGCAAATTTATTAGATTAGAAGCTGGAATAAAACTGAAGAGTTTGTTGAACGTAGAGCAATAATTTTGGAGAGGAGGCTCCCTGGGTTCAGTTAGCCACATCTGAGACTGAATTCAATACCCCCTTTCTGACTGCTGACTCGGCCAGTGCACACTGGGGGAGGCCGTGCTGATGGCTCAAGTGATTAGAATCCTGTCACCAACCACACTGGAGATCTCAGGTGAATTTCTGGCTTCTGGCTTCCCCAGCAAGAGGCTCTTGAGCATTTGGAAAGTAAACCAGAAAAATGGGAGCCAGCTCTCTCTCGCTCGCTCGCGCTCTCTCGCTCTCTCGCTCGTTCTCTCTCTCGCTCGCTCTCTCGCTCGCTCTCTCTCTCTCTCTCTCTCGCTCTCTCGCGCTCTCTCTCTCTCGCTCTCGCTCGCTCTCTCTCTCTCTCTCTCTCGCTCTCTCTCTCTCTGCCTCTCAAATAAAATTTTCAAAATTTCCTCTCAATAATAACATAGAGTCTGAACAATCCCCATAAAGTTAAAATTTCCAAAGCCTTGAGAAGGTAGATTATACAAGAAGTGATAAATTACCTTGGAAAAAGAAAACCGTGGTGAAGTAATTATGGCTTGTGGCTATCATAAATCCAAAGCGATTATACTTGAATGGAGACATCCAGCCAACCTTCCTTTTCCTATGAAGTACCGGAATAATGTTTATTTGATTTTATTGTTTTAAAAGGCATTGCTCTTTAGGCTTCATCAATTGCTGAGAAATTACTTCACATTTTCATTTGGAGAATCATGATTTACCTTCGTCTTTTTTTTAACCTCAATTCAAAATTGCCCTTCTTGACAGAAAGAATAATCATTCATTTTGTATGATTTGTTTGCATCCTAAAGACAATTTCACATAGCCCGAGACCTCATGTTCTAACTTGGAATTATTATTCCGATGACAAGTAATAAAGCCAGTTTGAATTCTTTTCTTCTTTCTAGTTCTAAGTTAATTCTGTCTTTTTTCAACTGGCATCTTATTTCTTCCTCAAATTTCCTTTCAAATTTGTTTATTGGTTTTCCTTGTTTAGTGTTTTAAAAAGGTACATGACCCAATAAATTTTCTGTTTATGTTTAAGCACCTGGATTTTGTCCTTATGTTTGAGAGCTAATATGATTTTCTTCATTATCTTTATGGCCTTACTGTTAAAAATTAGATTTTGCTAATGAGAGGCTTCATGTTTCTTTAATACTTGCTTCTATTTTTTTTTTCAAGAAATAGTACAGTTTTATTTGTCTGTGGAGTCCTACAATGTTTGCTACTTTATATCTGTATTTGAGGGTCTTTTCTCTACTTTTATAGAGATTCCGCAAAGTTTCAGTTTGCTGGTATTGCCCTTCCTTTTTTATTGGCAGCAACATTTTTATTATTTTTGCTAAGTAATATAATCAGTACCCTAACTTGAACTAACACTCCATATTTCCTTTTATTTGGCACTAACTGCTCTAGAAAACATAAATATTGGTAAGACCACCCCAGTGTTCTACAGCAAATGAAACAAACAATTACAACTCAGAGCATTTGAGCACGTATCGTCAGTGCCTTGTACTACAAACCGGAGCTGATAGGAAATCTGGAGTAGGAATGATAACTTCCAACTGCAATAGCCGAGAAAGGCGGCCTACAGGAACTACTCTTTCAGTAGAATGCTTAGGAAGTGAAATGGCTAAAGTGAATCCTACCTGGATGGCCATGAAGGGGAGAGAAGAAAGACCATGCAGAAGAACTGGTGGATGGATGATAAGATGCTGTTTGTGGTCCTTTAGCAGACACTGGACTTACTCAGCTGGGATGCAGATGCCTCTAAAAGGCCCTGGTGGGATATTCAGATTCCAAGTCTTTCTTACTGTCGGCAGCAGCCTGATAATGAATCCAGGAGGCACAGGTGAGTCTGATGCCCTGTGTCTTCTCTGAAGGCACCGCCGGTGGCTTCCACCAGGCCCCTTAAGGTTCTGCATTTTTGGAAGCTTGGTCCCCAGTGTGGTTGCTGATGGTGATAGGTGGGGGAACATTTCAGAGGTGGAGCTGGTACGTCACTGGTGGCACCGCCCTGAGAAGGGGGTAAGTAGTTCTCTGAGACCCTAAGATACTTGTGCAGGGAGGAGTTGTTACAGACAGTGAGCCTAACCGTGGGTGGCTCTCTGGCTCAGTGTATCAGCACTGCCTCTCTCCCTCCTGCATGCGCTGTCACATGCCATGTGCCTTGAGGGGATGGAGCCCAGGGGGCCATCCCAGAGCTGGTGCATGCTGTTGGGTTTTTTGTCTCAAGCTGAGACAGTAAACCTCTTGCCTTTACAAAACAAATCTCTGGTATTTTGTGACAGTAATGGAAACCAGGCTCATATGTGAACTCTAAATGGAATTCAGTGGAGTAGATATATTCTAACATGGCAAGTGTGTCAAGTAGAGGCATCTATACATATTGGTGTGTTGTGTATGTATACATATACATTATATGTCACATGGACAGACACACTGAGATTTTTCTCAAGAACTAGGTTTAAAGGTAGAGCTGATTTGTGGAGTGCTGTGTTAGAATCCAGTGGCATAAAGACAAGTTGGATATAATCTGGTAGAAAAGTGACACTGGAAGACTTCAATCTTAGGGAAGAAAGTTATTAAATGTGGTTTATAAATACAAATTTTGTGGGGACTTATAAGGTATATTAAAATGAAAAACAATCTAGGCCAGTAAACTAATAACGATGTTCTTTTTAAAAAAAAATTTAAAAACTGTCTTGGGCCTGGCATGAAGACTCATTTGGCTAATCCTCCCCTTGCCAGCACCAGAATCCCTTATGGATGTTGGTTCTTATCCCAGCAGCTCTGCTACTTTGCTTCTAGTTTCCTGATTGTGGCCTGTGAAGGCAGATGATGACAGCCCATAGCCCTGGGACCCTGCTCTCATGTTGGAGACCCGGAGGAAGCTCCTGGCCCTTGGCTTCAGATCAGCTTAGCTCCGGCCATTGGGGCCATTTGTGGAGTGAACCTACAGATGGAAGATCTTTCTCTGTCTCTCCTTCTCTGCAAATCTGCCTTTCCAGTAAAAATAAACAAGCCTTTTTTTAAAAAAAATTGTCTTAGGAAGTTAAAACTCAGTGAGGATGAAAGAAAGGTAGATTAGGTCATGGGTAGGCATTTGATCTAGCAGTCAGGCTGCTGGCTGGGGTTCCCACAACCCATATTGGAATGTCTGTGTTTGATTCTCTATTCTGCACCCAGTCCTAGCTTTCTGTAGCTGCAGGCTCTTGCAAGCAGCAGGTGATGACCAAGCAGTTGAATTCCTGCCACACACAAGGCAACGCTGGTTTGAGGTCCTAGCTCCTGGCTCCAGTGAGGCCGTTGCAGGCAGCTGGGGAGTGAATCAGCAGATGAAAGCTGAAATACCCTGCTAATCTCTCCTGGTCTCTCATATTGCTTTTTAAGTTAGCAGAAGAGTATATACAAGATGGCACCTGATTAAAGTACCAACAAGAAAAAAAAAGGAAGACACAGAAGAAGTTTAGGTAACGGACATTGACTTATGAAATAAGAGGATAATGATAGCACTCCAAGAAGCAGAAACACACGGTCTGTCAGGTAACCTAATAGCTAGAGTCCTCATATGTGCCTGGGTGCCATTTGGGTGCTGGTTCTAATCCTGGCAGCCCTGCTTCCCATCCAGCTCCCTGAGAAAGGAGCTGAGGAAGTTGTGGCCTGAGAAAGTTGTCAAGGACTGCCTGAAGCTTTGAGACTCTTCATTGCATGGGAGACTTGCAAGAAGCTTTTGGCTCCTGAGTTCAGATCAGCTCAGTTTCGGCCATTGTAGCAACTTGGGGAGTAAATCAACGAAGGAAGATTTTCCTCTCTGTGTCTCCTTCTCTCTGTATTTTTGATATCTGATTTTCCAATTTAAAAAAAATCTTAAAAAAAAAAAAAAGAAGCAGCCAGCAGAAATACAGCGGCGAGACAATACAGCTTGGCACATGTTCAGACCTAATTGCCAAGGCTGTTTCTGCCATTGACAGCTACAGAGACTTCAGCAAGACTGTCCAAAATCTGGGCCTCATTTTGTGCATCTATGAAGTGGGTTTGCAATAGCATATACCTTGAAATCTTCCATTAAATTCCATCATTGCTGCTTGGTTTCCACATTAGAGTTTATGCCATCTCATTGACATCTTTATCCCATTCATGAGCAACACATAAATTCTACTAAATGTAGGCAGTGATGGTAATCTCCAGTGTGCACATGTCGCCTTAGGAAGAGTTATTTTTTAAATACCCCTTGTACTTCCCTTCAAATTTCAGAGCATAAGATCAAATAGATGAATTTTAATATGGATTTCGGTTGTATGTATAAATCATCCTGTCATTTTGGCACTACAGCTGAGCTTCCTCATATTAGCTGGAAGAGATCATGAATAAATTTGCAGCATGCTGCACAAGGGATTATGTGTACATGAAATAATTCTTATTGGCAATTGCTTTTACAATTCACTGCACAGAAAATTTACCATGAGGGCACGGAATCCCATTTCTCACACTAGGATGAAAACTGAGAGCTGCAAACACAAATGTTGAGGGATCACTGCAATTCTCATCACAGTATTTTCTCTGCAGACCTGTTGAGTCACCCAGTTCAGCCCCGTGGGACTGCTTCTATTGCTGCAGATCCTACAGTGGGCATGCGATTTTCTTTAGCTAACACAAGTGTGCCCCTTCGGTCTGCTAAGCAAGATATGTATCCCTTGGGCCCTAGCTCCTGCCAGAAGCTTGACCCTCATTTAGAAGGGTTCTGTGCAGGAGTGAAAACACGGATGCATCTGGGGACTTGGGTCCCATGTCTGTGGCAGGCACAGTCAGTTGACAATGGCACCATTTCATGCTCAGTAGTTACACTTCCTCTCCGTCCTTCTCAACATCATGTTCCAGAAAACCATTAGCAACTGAACAGACGGGGATACAAATCAAAACAGATCTGCCGCTCCCCCTCCGTCCTCCGTTTGTTGATTCTTGCAGCTAGGACCTCTTGACTGCTGTCTGTAGTTGGGTTTGAACCCAGTCTCGGAGGCCAACCTTTTCAGGAAGGACACACTTAATTATAATAGGAATATTTTACCTCAGATACATGAAGGAAACAATGTGGAAGTAACAGTCTTACCCACTTTCCTGTGGCCCTTGACTCTTTTTACCCTGATTAACTATGTAAAGAATGTAAAAAAATGATAAAAATAATAATACTAATAATAAAAATCTCTGCCTTTCTCCCACCAAAGCTCCTCCTGCTCCAAGATGCAGCATCTCAGGTTAAAGAATTGTCTCTGGGGCCCGGCACGATAGCTTAGTGGTTAAGGTCCTTGCCTTGCATGCACCGGGATCCCATATGGGCGCCGGTTCTAATCCGGATGGCCCTGCTTCCCATCCAGCTCCCTACTTGTGGCCTGGGAAAGCAGTCGAGGACGGCCCAAAGCCTTGGGAGCCTGCACCTGCGTGGGAGACCCAGATGAAGCTCCTGGCTCCTGGCTTCAGATTGGCTCAGCTCCAGTCGTTGTGGCCGCTTGGGGAGCGAATCATCGGACGGAAGATTTTTCTCTCTGTCTCTCCTCTCTCTGTATATCCACTTTTCCAATAATAAATAAATCTTTAAAAAAAAATTGTCTTTGGTAAGATTTTCTGCAGAAGCAAAAATTGAAAAGGCAGCTTCCCTGAGAGAGAGTACAGTCATCGTAGTGCTGCGTAATCCCTTCTCCATTTGGGCCAGGAAGTGGCCCTCAAGCGACAGCCTGACCCCCCACAACCATCCCACGGCCGTTGTGGGCTGAGGAGGAGGCCTCTCTGGCTCATCTCTCTCCTCTGCTGAGGAAGAATTAAATCAAATCCCTCTACTAAGTAAGAACTGTTCAATATCTGAAACAGAAAATTGGAATAAAATCTTCACAATTAGTGCTTCATTGAACTCTAAACATGTCATTAAAACCACAGAAATTCCCTATTTCAAACTCTGTGTACTGTACAAATTGTTTTTCAGGATGTCAAAAAAAAGTTCCAATGTGGCCCGATGGCATAGCATGGAAAAGTGGGCAAATTAGTCCACAACACTGCGCACTGTCAATGGCCGACAGAAGGCTACAGGAAGAAACCGCAGCCATGGAGGAGAACTCTGTGCTTTGGCCAGCCCAGCTTTGTAGCAGCCGTGAATGTCTGCTCAGCTGTGTAAATGAAGCATCTCCTACCAGCAAGGCCAGATTTATCTTGTTTGACGCTTGTGAATGGTGTGTCTCCAGTTTCTGGGTAACATAATTTTTTTTGACCATTCATCATTTAAAATTTATGCTTGCATTTCATTCACAACCTTGTTTTGGCATTGCAGGCTACTGAGAATTCATATAAATAACTAGTTTGCAAGATTATTTAAATCAGTATTTTATCATTCA